>NC_133311.1:6297821-6360396 GCF_012295235.1 Primulina huaijiensis
GCCCGGATCTCCACGCTATCTAGTCCAGCCTCGTTCTCTTCTTGATCCTAATCCTGTCCCACCTGTTGTCATGCACACATACAAACAAGACAACAGCCGGATAACTCCGGTGAGAATTATATTCTCAGTATAAACCATGTATACATGCAAGCATATAAACAATATAAAAGCATATCGTAGGCATTCATAACATGTATCAAAATCAGAAACATGAATCAATATCAATAATAAATTATATTCTAAAGATGTACCATAATCAGGAACATAATTCAATATCAAGCAATGAATCACTCTCCGTGATTCTCAGACTCAGACTCGACTCAGTCCTAATCTAGGGATCCCGATCAGTATAAGAACATACACCCACCTACAATCCCGATCGGGGTAGTGGTACGTTCTTATTCACAGTCTTTGGCCCTTTCCATATCAAACATCAGTAATAGAAGCAGCTCCAATTCTATCCACTTCGATATGACCAAACGTTCGATGTCCTGACCTATCTGTCAAAGACTATGGCACTTCTGCCATATTCCTATCCTGTGACAAGGTGCAATGTGCCCGTGACGATTCTATCACTATCAGGCACTTCTATCACAACACCAATCAATTAATACCTGTTATCTATATATCAATAGAACAAGCATATCAATTCATTCATTAATTGCAAATATCAATGCAATAAAATAAAGTATGTGATTTAGGGAAACTCGAGTCAAACCTCATTCGAGTTGTGCAATCACAACTCAACATTAATTTATACCTTTATCTTCTCGGTCCGACGAAGACGAAGTCTCGAATTCAGCTTTGTCCATACCCAATCTGGCAATGACAATATCGAATAGATACAATATCAGTAAATAACTCATTTCAACCTGTTCTGATCAATACTCAAATCAAAACACAATCTGATCAATGTCAATAGACATACGGTACCACAATACAATCTCAATCACTACAGAATCTGATCAATATCAATTTACGGATGTTTCGACGGCATAACACTACAGTCTCGATAACCCCGTCAATCTCAACATCACAGATATACTACCAGAACTCATAATCGATATCGGTATAACTCAGAATCTCAACGATAATACACATCTGATATCGAATCTCAATCAATTCCTTCCGAAAATCATAATAATTCCATACGGTATCTATTCTTCAGTCCGGTTTCAATTTTACGATGTTTATTATGTCAAGAACATCATATATGAATTCTATTCAATTCTATCAACCTCATATTTTCAAATCATATCAAAACGTAGTAAAACTTACGTCCAGTTGTATCCTGCGTCGATAGGAACACAGTACTAAAGTCGGATTCAAAATCGGATAGACGGATCTTCCGTAACCTTCAAATTTCTAAAAGAAAAGGCGTAAGAATTTTCTACAGAGCTTTCCTCGATCGCTTTCCTTGAAAATCTGAAGGAACAATTGCAATTCTTATATTTATATCAATGCATGCTCAAGAAAACGTGGCTTCATCTTCGAACTGCACGTCTCGCGCATATGCGCGACCACCGCTGGCGCATATGCGCGAGACCTTCGAGTCTCGGCGCTTGTGTTCTTGACAGCTCGCGCATATGCGCGCCCCATCGTCGCGCATATGCGCGAGACTTACTGTCTCGTGCACACCCACACTCGCGCATATGCGCGCCTCCATCCGGCGCATATGCGCCAACTCCTCTGGACTTTTTCTTTGGCTAACTGGACACCTCATGCATATGCGCGCCTTCACTTCGCGCATATGCGCGGGGTCTTCTATACATTTCGCGCATATGTGCGCATCCGGTCGCGCATGTGCGCGAATGGCACTGCCCTCGCACATATTTTACGTCTTTTCTTGTCTTTCCCGGTCTAATAATTTCCGTCTATAATTACCTTGATTACTTCAGATTAATCTCAGATTACGGTAATCAAATCTCGGGCATTACAACATGTGGCGCCCGAGCGGTAGAAAGTTACCGCCCGAGCGCCAATGGACCATAGCTAAGCATCCGGGCAGAACATTCGGCGCCCGAGCGATAATGTTTAACCGCCCGAGCGCCAATGGATGACAACGGAAGGCTCGGACAGAAAGTTCCGCGCTCGAACGGTACTTTTTTACCGCCCGAGCGCCGCCTGAAAGTCAAGAAGAGTAAGCCACGTTTCATTTGCATGCAAGTTGATGTATATATATATATATAACATTCCTTCTTCAGCAATCAAAGGAAAGAAACGAGAAGGAATCAAGGAAGGATTGAAGAAAATCCTTACGCCTTTATATTTCGATCCGTCCGTCTGATTTTGAATCCGACTTCAGTACCGTGTTCTTATCGACGCAGCCTACAACTGGACGTAAGTTTTGTTACGTTTGCATATGATTTGAAATTATGATATTGTCAGAATTGAATAAGAATCATATATGGTGTTTCTGATACAGTAGACATCGTATAATTGAAGTCAGATCGAGGCTCAGAATTAAATTAGGATTCAACACTGATATGTAGTTGGACCTAGATGAATTATTATAGACAATACAAGATTGGTATGTTTATGTTTAATATGTATTTCAGATCGAATTACATTACGTTGACGCTTTGTATTTTAAAAAAAAAATTTTAGACCCTGTTTATTATAGTTGATTAATTAGGCCCAATGACGATTAAGAACATGATTAGCGTCCGGGTCCCCACAGAGTCGGTGATCGAGCTTACAGGTTAGCCCTACCGCCAGATCTTGACAGAGTTCATAATGTTTTTCACGTCTCTATGCTCAGGAAATATATTGCAAATCCTTCCCATGTTCTTCGCCACGAGCCATTGGATTTGACGCCGAATTTTACGTACCAAGATATTCCGGTCCAGATTCTGGATCGCAAAGTTAGAGTGTTGAGGAACAAAGAGATCGGCATTGTTAAAGTCCTTTGGAGGAATCATCTGATTGAAGAAGCCACATGGGAACCAGAGGATGAGATGAAAGAGAATTATCCTGAGTTGTTTGTGTAGTGACGTCAATTTCGAGGACGAAATTTCCTCTAAGGAGGGGAGATTGTAATATCCAAGCCTGGTGAACGGTACAGTTTAAGATTTTGTATGTTTATGGATTATTTGGTTAAGATTAAGTTTAATTTAGATGTTAAGAGTTGTGATTATGGGTCATAGTAGTGTTGGTTATTTTTGTTTTGTGGTATTGTTGATATTTGTTGATGGGTAGTTGTGTCGTATCAGCGTTGCGATTCGATTTTTGTTGCATAGAGTTGTTTTGGCCGAGAGCAGACTGCACCCGCGGTGATTTGTGCAGCGCACCCGCGGTCTTTATTGCAGAATTTGTGAAATTGCCGAAGAGACACGGCACCCGCGGTGGGATAGATACCGCACCCGCGGCCGTCATTTTCAGAAATTTGGTTGAGGTGCCGAAGGCACACCGCACCCTCGGTGAGGTATGTAGCGCACCCGCGGTGCATGAACAGTAGAAGCGCGTTTCAAGATTTTAAGTGTTTAAATGGATGAGTTGGTCTTATTTTTCTCATTCTTTCCCTTCATTCTCGATTCTTCAGTCCTTGGGAGAGCTAGGGTTCCATTTCCTTTCTTTTCCTTCCTTTGATTCAAGTATCTTGTGGGAGTTTTGAAGTGTGAGCACGGTTCTTGTTGGTTCAAGAAGCTAAGGTAAGCTTGTGGTATACTTTATTGTTGGATTTTGGTGTTGGGGAAATCATGGGTTTGTTGATGGTGTTGGTTTTGTGGATGATATGTTATGGGTTTGTGTGGGGACCCGGACGCTAATCTTATTCTTAATCATCATTGGTACAATTTAATCAATTATAATAAACAGGGTCTAAAATTTTTTTTTTAAATACAAAGCGGAAACGTAATGTAAATCGATCTGAAATACATATTAAACCTAAACATACAAATCTTGTATTGTCTATAATAATTCAACTAGGTCCAACTACATATCAGTGTTGAATCCTAATTTAATTCTGAGCCCGGATCTCCACGCTAATTAGTCCTTTCTCGTTCTCTTCTTGACCCTGATCATGTCCCACCTGTTGTCATGCACACATACAAACAAGACAACAGCCGGATAACTCCGGTGAGAATTACATTCCCAGTATAAACCAAGTATACATGCAGTTATATAAACAATATAAAAGCATGTATCAGATATACATACATGTATCTCAATCAAAACATGAATCAATTCTCTAAACAAGTACCAAAATCAGGAACATAATTCAATATCAAATAAGGAATCACACTCTGTGACTCTCAGACTCAAACTCGACTCATTTCTAATATAGGGATCCCGATCTGAATAAGAACGCAACAATCTCCCACCTACTTTCCCGATTGTGGTGGCGGTACGTTCTTATTTACGGACTTTGGTCCTCTCTATATCGATTATCTACAATAGAAGTCGCTCTTCTTCTAAGCACATCGATATGACCAAACGTCCGGTGTCTTGGCTGTTCTGCCAAAGACTAGGTATATCTACCTAAACTCTAACTCTGACAATGTGCAATGGGCCATTAACAACTCTGTTCTAATCTGGCCCTTCTGTCAGTGACTCTCACTCAATAGCTATCTTGTCTATGAATCAATACACAAAGCATATTCATTCAAACGATATAAATGTATGAAAAGCGATAACATACAAGTATGTGATTTAGGGAAACTCAAGTCCAATCTGACTTAAGTCGATCTCCCGATTCACATTGATTTATACCTTTATCTTCTCGATCTGACGAAAACGAAGTCTCGCCCTCCAATCTGTCAATGACAATATCAATATGCACAATATCAATGTATAACTCAACTTACGACCTGTTCTGATCAATACTCAAATCACAATATAATCTGTCTATGTCAACAATATAACGATACAAGCTCAATCAATACCGAATCTGATCAATATCAATTTACGGATGTTTCGACGGCATAACGATACAGTCTCGATAACCCCGTCAATCTCAACATCACAGATATACTACCAGAACTCATAATCAATATCGGTATAATTCATACTCTCAACAATAATAGATCATACTCTCAATTTTGTACAATCTCTATCATAACAGTTCTGAAAATCATAACAATTACAGACACAGTCCGTTCTTCGATCTGACTTCAATTATACGATGTCTACTGTATCAGAAACACCATATATGATTCTTATTCAATTCCGACAATATCAAAATTTCAAATCATATGCAAACGTAACAAAACTTACGTCCAGTTATAGCCTGCGTCGATAAGAACACGGTACTGAAGTCGGATTCAAAATCAGACGGACAAATCGAAATATAAAGGCGTAAGGATTTTCTTCAATCCTTCCTCGATTCCTTCTCGTTTCTTCGTTTCTTTCCTTTGATTGCTGAAGAAGGAATGTTATATATATATATACATCAACTTGCATGTTTAACAACGTGGCTCATTTTTACTCTGCATGTCTCGCGCTCGGGCGGTTAAACATTACCGCTCGGGCGCGGAATGTTTTGCCCAAATATTTCTTTCTCGCACATTGGCGCTCGGGCGGTTATAAATTACCGCTCGGGCGCCATATTTTCTGCCCGAACCATATACTTGTTGAACCATGGCGCTCGGGCGGTCAAAAATTACCGCTCGGGCGCCGAAAGTTTTGTTCAACAATTGTGTATTCATATGCTGGGCCCAATCCGGTCTTGGACTGATCCGTCTATAATCACATCACTTCAAAATCAATAATCTCAGCTTAACAGAATCAAAATCTTGGGCCTTACAGACTCTGCCCAATATCTCAAATGGACCAATAAATCTCGGACTCAACTTTCCCTTATTGCCAAACCGCATCACACCTTTAAGAGGTGCTATCTTCAAGAACACACGGTCGCCAACCTCAAACTGCAACGGCCTTCGCCTCACATCAGAATAGCTCTTCTGTCTGGACTGCGCTGTCTTCATCCTCTCTCGAATAACAGCAACAACATCAGCTGTCTGTTGGACCAAATCTGGACCCAACATCTTCCTCTCACCAATCTCATCCCAATATAAGTGTGATCTACATTTTCTGCCATAAAGTGCTTCATAAGGTGCCATGCCAATTGTCGCTTGGTAGCTATTATTATACGTGAACTCAACAAGAGGCAATTTGGAATCCCAGCTACCTGGATAATATATAGTACAAGCTCTGAGCATATCCTCTAAAATCTGAATAACTCTCTCTGATTGACCATCGCTCTGGGGGTGATATGCTGTACTAAATGCTAACCGTGTACCCATAACTCTGTGCAAACTCTTCCAAAACTCTGAAGTAAATCTAGGATCACGATCAGACACGATCGACACTGGAACACCATGAAGTCTAACAATCTCTGCTATGTACTCTTCGGCATACTGGTTCATGGAATATGTCGTCTTGACTGGAAGAAAATGCGCTAACTTGGTCAATCGATCAACAATAACCCAAATAGAGTTAAAACCTTTCTGCGTTCTGGGAAGACCACTCACGAAATCCATCGTAATGTGCTCCCATTTCCATTGAGGAATTGGCAATGATAACAATGTCCCAGCAGGTATCTGGTGCAAGATCTTCACCTGCTGACAAGTTAGGCACTGAGAAATGAACATAGAAATATCCTTCTTCATACCTGGCCACCAATAGAGTCTACGAAGATCCTGATACATCTTGGTGCTACCTGGGTGCATCGAGTATGGCGTGGTATGTGCCTCATTCAAGACGTCTCGTCGAATATCATCGCCAATAAGAATGCATATACGGCCTCTGAATATCGTCAAACCATCTCCATTCATCCCAAACTCTGAATTACCTCTCTCCTCTGCTCTGGCTCTCATCTCTATCAACTGTACATCATTGGCCTGTTCTCTACGGATCCTGTCCGTCAATGTAGCCCGAATAACCAACGCTGAAAAACGAGCAATGGTACCAGGAACCACCAAAGCTATCTCCTCTCGCTGCAAATCTAACAACAACGGCCGCTGAATCATAGAACTTAAAGAAGAACTCGACTTACGGCTCAATGCATCCGCTACAACATTCGCCTTCCTGGGTGATAACTAATCGTCACATCATAATCTTTGACAAGCTCTAACCACCGTTTCTGTCGCATATTAAGTTCTTTCTGTGAAAACAAATACTTTAAACTCTTGTTGTATGTGAAAATTTCACACTTTTCGCCATACAAATAATGTCTCCAGATTTTCAGGGCGAAAACCACAGCTGCCAGCTCCAAATCATGCGTAGGGTAATTTTTCTCATAATCCTTCAACTGGCGAGAAGCATAGGCTATAACTTTACCTCGTTGCATCAACACTGCACCAAGGCCCTTCTTCGGCGCATCGGTAAAAACAACAAAGTCCTCTGAACCATTGGGCAAAGCAAGTACCGGAGCTGTCGTCAACTTATCTTTCAACTCCTGAAATCCATTTTGGCAATCATTGGACCACTCAAACTTCACAGTCTTCCTCGTCAGATTGGTCAACGGCAGGGCAATCTTGGAAAAATCTGAAATGAAGCGACGATAATAACCCGCCAAACCAAGAAAACTGCGTACCTCTGATACAGTGGTAGGGATAGGCCACTTTTGTATCGCCTCTATTTTCGCTGGATCAACAGCTAACCCATCCTTCGAGACAACATGACCTAAGAAAGAAATCTGCTCTAACCAGAACTCACATTTCTTCAACTTAGCATACAACCTCTTCTCCCTCAACAACTGAAGAACAACTCTGAGATGCTCTGCATGAAGCTCTCTGGTCTTGGAATAGATCAAAATATCGTAGATAAAAACAATGACAAAGCTATCCAAATACGGCTTGAACACTCGGTTCATAAGATCCATGAAGACTGAAGGAGCATTGGTCAGACCAAACGACAAAACAAGAAATTCATAATGACCATACCTTGTCCGAAATGCCATCTTAGGGATATCAAACTCCCTAACCTTCAACAGATAATAACCAGATCGAAGATCAATCTTCGAAAACACTGTAGCCCCTTGCAATTGGTCAAAAAGATCGTCTATCCGTGGCAACGGATACTTATTCTTGATAGTCACTTTGTTGATCTCTCTGTAATCAATGCACAGTCGCAACGACCCATCTTTCTTCTTAACAAAAAGAATCGGAGCTCCCCAAGGCGAAGAACTCGGCCGAATAAAACCCTTATCTAATAGATCCTGCAACTGCGTCTCCAACTCTTTCATCTCTGTAGGGGCCATTCTGTACGGAGCCTTAGAAATAGGAACCGTACCTGGGACTAAATCAATCACAAACTCCACATCTCTATCCGGCGGTAAACCCGGCACATCATCCTCAAATAAATCAGGGAACTCTCTCACAACATCAATATCAACAAGATTCAACTTCACAATTCTGTCCATGTCCACAATCGAAGCCAAAAACCCATCACAACCTCTAAACAACAACTTCTTAGCCTCAAGACACGAAATAAAAGGAAGGACCAGCGAAGTACCTGCACTGGCGAACAAACCTTCCCTATTGCCATCATCTGCAAATTTCTCCATCTTAGCAATGCAATCAATCACTGCACGATAGGTTGATAGCCAATCCATGCCAAGTATAATATCAAACGCAACCATCGGAATAACAATCAAGTCGGCATAAACAACTCGCCCATCAATTTGAACAGAGCACGCATATACAATAGATGTTGGGCACAACACATCTCCCGAAGGCAAAACAACATTAAACTGGAGGGGAAGAATAGAAGGAACTAAACCCAAAGATCTCAAAAATAGTTCAGACATAAAAGAATGAGTAGCACCTGTATCAATCAATGTCGTAGCTACTCTGCCTGAAATTAAAATAGTGCTAGAGATCACAGAAGAATCATGGTTTATACCTTCCTTCGTCATGGTAAAGATGCGACCCTGCACATTCTCTTTACTCGAGCCTCTTGGACAATCCTTGGCTATATGGCCTGCAGTGCCACAACGGTAACAAGTATGAGTACCAAATCTGCACTCTCCCCGATGATGTCTACTGCACTTGGGACACAATGGCTTCTCAGGATCAGATGGAACTGTCGGTGTTTTAGGACTCGGCTCCAACTTGCCTTTCCCTTTAAAATGGTCCTTTCCTCTTTGGCTCGAACCTTGACCTCTTTGAGCAACAAACTGCTGCCTCGCCTGTCTCTCTCTGGCAATATCTTTCTCATCTTGCTCGGCCAACAAAGCCTTAGACACAATCTCTTTAAATGTCACCGCCTTAGACATATTGATGTCCCTTCTGATTTCTGCTAGAAGTCCTCTAATAAAAAGAGCACCCTTGTCTTTGTCATTGGATGCAATGTATGGGGCAAACAGACAGCCCTCCTCGAACTTCAGAATATACTCATCAACATTCATACTTCCTTGACAAAGCTCTAGAAATTCAGTCACCTTCCTAGCTCGAAGTGCATCTGGGAAATACTTGTCATAGAAAAGATCCGTGAACTCTTGCCACTTCAATGCCGGAACATCAACACCTACCTTGGTAGCACTCCACCAAATGCGTGCAGATTTGACTAGCATGAATACAGCACAATCCACTATGTCTTTGTCTTCATACTTGAGATGATCAAATATCGCCTCAAGAGCTTTGACCCACTCTACAGCCACCAATGGATCAGTGCTTCCTGCAAATTCAGGCGGATCCATCCTCTTAAAAGCAGTACAGATCCCATCAGTTCCAACTGCTTGAACCACTTGGCCTCTCCCTTGACCTCTACCTTGGCCTGTTCCTTGCAAACGTAACAACTGTTGGATCTGCTCGCTATGGACCTTAGCTTGCTCTTTCAGTAGCTTGCCGAACTCATCGACAACTCTAGAGGAAGAACTATCCTCACCCTCTGAAGCCTTTCTCTTAGGAGGCATACTCCTAAAATGTGTTCACATAATACATATCAACCAATAACAATGAATAGATGTAGAAGAAGACATACTTGGACTGTTGAAAGTAGACGAAGTCATATGCATTGGTCCGAAAAACGGGGCTCTGATACCAATAAATGTAACATCTCTGGCCGGTTTTAATAAAATAGCAGCGGAAATTAAAATTTTCTTTGAAGGAAGGATTTAAAATACATTACAATATATAAACAAAAGTTAATACATTATCAATCAAATGAGGCAACAAAATAAAAAACATCATTTTTGTGTTCATGTCAAAATACTTGCAAAATAGTCTTCTTCCTTCCCTCTTTTATGCATATGACCCCGGCTCCAATCAACGTCCCGGCCCGTCACTCCTATCTGCATCACATGAATAACTGAAATGAGTATGAAACTCAGCAAGTGGAACTCTTACATAGCAATGTACATATAACATACTCTGTAAAACGTGGCTTTGAAAACATTAAATACCATCAACTCGGAAACAAGAATATCATAGAATGAATAACAATAAAGATGGTATTTCTCTTTTCTCTGTTGGATTGATATCTATATAGTATCTCTGTCTCTGTGCCTCTATCCCATCGATATGAATTGATAACTCTGAGGGATATAAGCCTATGGTCGTTGATCAACTTATTGCATGCAATCTCTGACTATGCATCTATCAATCCAATAAAACATTTGAATTCTCTCTATGGCATTAAAACAAACACTTTGAAGACTCTATTTTCTTTTGTATTCCCTTTAACATAATTGATACATAAGAATGTCTCTAATAGACAACAAAGTGTATTAATACATAGCATGAATCAAATGGAAGGGAATAACACTTTATAACCATTGAAACACAATACATATATTATCATGTGAGCACAAGGAAATGAATTCCACTTACAACACTTGCAACACTTGCTACTATACTCTTGGTACACAACCTACAACAATAAACCATAAATAAAACCATCAATAACCCAATAAACACAAACCCATAACATATCATCCATAAAACCAACACCATCAACAAACCCATGATTTCCCCAACACAAAAATCCAACAATAAAGTATACCACAAGCTTACCTTAGTTTCTTGAACCAGCAAGAACCTTGCTCACACTTCAAAACTCCCACAAGATACTTGAATCAAAGGAAGGAAATGAAAGGAAATGGAACCCTAGCTCTCCCAAGGACTGAAGAATCGAGAATGAGGGGAAAGAATGAGAAAAATGCGACCAACTCATCCATTTAAACACTTAAAATCTCGAAGCTCGCTTCTACTGTTCAGGCACCGCGGGTGCGCTACATACCGCACCGCGGGTGCGGTGTGCCTTCGGCACCTCAACCAAATTTCTGAAAATGACGGCCGCGGGTGCGGTACCTATCCCACCGCGGGTGCGGTGTCTCTTCGGTAATTTCACAAATTCTACAATAAAGACCGCGGGTGCGCTGCACAAATCACCGCGGGTGCGGTCTGCTCTCGGCCAAAACAACTCTATGCAACAAAAATCGAATCGCAACGTTGATACAACACAACTACCCATCAACTAATATCAACAATACCACAAAACAATAATAACCAACAATACTATGACCCATAATCACAACTCTTAACATCTAAATTAAATTTAATCTTAACCAAATAATCCATAAACATACGAAATCTTAAACTGTACCGTTCACCAGGCTTAGATATTACAGGGGCTGAGACGGATTTGTCTCATGTGATTGCTAACCCTGGTGATCATCAGATATACCTCCTCGAAGAATTCCAGAAAGGGGTAGTACTTCGACTAATCAGATGGATATGTCAGAAACTCCGATGGAAATACAGTTGAAACAGTTTAAGTCATTTCAACCGCCGATTTTGAAGGGTATTGAGACATCTGAGGATTGTGAGAATTGGCTAGATGATATAGAGATACTGTTTGATTCACTTGATTATCCAGATGAACGGAGAATTAAACTAGTGCCCAATCAATTACAAGAAATTGCAAGAAGTTGGTGGATCGCAACCAAAAGAGTATTAGCACAGCGGGGTACAGTGATCACGTGGAAAGTTTTTAAAGCTGAATTCTATCGAAGATTTTTCCTAGGATCGTATAGAGAGGACAAAAGAGTAAAGTTTGAGAATTTGAAATAGGACTAACTGAATATTGAAGAATATGTTGCTAAATTCTCTACCTTATTGCGTTTTGCTCCTCTTATAGCTGGGAATGATAAAGCTGTAGCGGATAAGTTCATCAACGGATTGAATCCTGAGATATTTGCGTTGATGAAGGTAGAGCAACCCCATCATTTTTCTGATGTTTTGAATAAAGCAAAGAGAGTTGAGGTGAGTCTGATTCGACAACGAGGTAGGTTGGATGTGATCCGACCACATACACAGCAATCCCCTCTCAGAATTGATAGTGGTAGTACGAGTGGGAAGCGAGATTTGCTGATAGCTCGAAAGAAACATTTTAAGAAGTTAGGAAGCGGACCGAGCGGTGCATCTATGTAACGCCCCAGATTCGACGACTGTCCTCACTGTACCAAGACGAGTCTTTCCAGCGTGCTTATGTCCTCACTCACACGCACCCTGGGAAACTTTCCAGGAGGTCACCCATCCCAAAATTGCCCCAAGTCAAGCACATTTAACTTTGGAGTTCTTATGTGATGAGCTACCGAAAAGAAGATGCACCTTCGTGGTATGAGTAGTACATATCAAATCTTTTAAGCCATCTTCAACTGTACAGTCCATTACATTGAACAGTCTCGGAATCCCTCTCATTCCCGTGTGGGATCAGTTCATTCATGTTCCCTCCACCTAGAAGCCTGCCAGGAGCCGGTCATTGTCCGTGCAACTGATGGCACCGGCGATCACCCCCCGCCCTCTTCGGCCCCGAGCCTCACATGCCCACCAGCTTCCGCTTGGTTCATCCCCGAACCACACCGTACTAAGAGAGGTCGGCTCTGATACCAACTGTAACGCCCCAGATTCGACGACTGTCCTCACTGTACCAAGACAAGTCTTTCCAGCGTGCTTATGTCCTCACTCACACGCACCTTGGGAAACTTCCCAGGAGGTCACCCATCCCAAAATTGCCCCAAGTCAAGCACGCTTAACTTTAGAGTTCTTATGTGATGAGCTACCGAAAATAAGATGCACCTTCGTGGTATGAGTAGTACATATCAAATCTTTTAAGCCCTCTTCAACTGTACAGTCCATTACATTGAACAGTCTCGGAATCCCTCTCATTCCCGTGTGGGATCGGTTCATTCATGTTCCCTCCACCTAGAAGCCTGCCAGGAGCCGCTCATTGTCCGTGCAACTGATGGCACCGGCGATCACCCCCCGCCCTCTTCGGCCCCGGGCCTCACATGCCCACCAGCTTCCGCTTGGTTCGTCCCCGAACCACACCGTACTAAGAGAGGTCGGCTCTGATACCAACTGTNGGGAAAAGGCCCCTTGAGGGAGCCCAAGATCGGGATAGCCTTGGGTCGATCGGGGCAGTGAGCCGTATGGGCGGTCCACTGGGCCTGAAATGGGTCGTTACAATAAAAGGCGCCTTTTATTGTAATGCCCGTGGGCTGTTCCCGATCCAACTAGCGGGAGTCGGTTATCCCATGGTAGCATTACTCAATGACTCCTCCAGCCCAGGCACTGGAGTTTGTACCTCCCCAAACTCGAACCTAAGATCTCCTGGACATATAGATACTTAGCACAAGTCGGGTACCAATTGAGCTACTAGCTCAATTGGTACCAGGGTTGCTGCCAAGATCTATATGTCCAGGAGGTCTTGGGTTCCAATCCTGGGGAGGTACAAACTCCAGTGCCTGCGCTGGAGGAGTCATTGAGTAATGCTGCCATGGGATAACCGACTCCCGCTAGTTGGATCTGGAACAGCCCATGGGCATTACAATAAAAAGGCGCCTTTTATTGTAATGCCCATGGGCTGTTCCCGATCCAACTGGCGGGAGTCGGTTATTCAATGGCAGCATTACTCAATGACTCCTCCAGCCCAGGCACTGGAGTTTGTACCTCCCCAAACTCGAACCTAAGATCTCCTGGACATATAGATATTTAGCACAAGTCTGGAGTTTATTGCAGAACCTGTGGAGGGAGACATCCCACAGAGCAATGCCAGGGAGTGACTGGTAGTTGCCGTATCTGCAGACAGCAGAGACATTTTGCTAGAGTTTGTCCACAGAGAGGTTCCCGAAGATTTCAGAGAGCAGAATCATCTGGTTGTAGTGACCGAGGAACAGACCCAGGAGGCACTTGATGATATAGTAACAGGTAGCTGTTCTTTTATGATTATCTTGCGTATGTATTAAGAAATATTCATACATCTTATACATGATTTTGTATGAATTGCATGGAGATATGCTTTATCTGTTGGGTCTGTATTTACTGTAGTAATTATCTCTTTACCTTTTGGGGAAAAGTTTGATATCAGTGAATTCTGTGAAACATCGTATACTGCCGTAGGATGAGAATGAGATTGAGTTAGCTTGTATTGTACTGGTGTTGTCTAATTCTTACTGCATTATTGATACTGATATGTTGACCAAGTACAGAGCTATCACATACTATTTCCAGGAAATGGTAAGATTCAGACCTGAAATGGCCGAAGAATGAACATGGTACGGTAAGGATTCTAGATTTAGATTACCTTTGATATATGTGATGTTCATGACTCGATGATTATCGAAAGGAATGGAGAGATTCCTTATGTCTTCAGTTGATTACTGAAACTGAGCGTATCATGGACTGATTTGCCAGTAGCAGGAGAATTGCTAAAGTCTTCCCAAATGAGATTCGAGGTTTGTGATATAGCAGGGAGATTGATTTCAACCTTGATTTGATACCAGGTATTGTTCTTAATTTTTAAAACTCCGTACAGAATGACACTAATTGAATTGAAAGAATTGAAATATCAGCTAGAAGATTTACTGCTTGAGAGTTACATCTGATTGAGTGTTTCTCTTTGAGTTATTTCAATTATGTTTATGGGTTGATGAATCCTGTGTTCAGAGGTATTTTGATGATTTTGTGCTCGTTTTATCTATGATATTTGGATATATTCGCAGCATATGACTGAATTGAATATTTTGTATTGAATTATCTGAGAACTGAGATTGTTGTATACAGAAATTGTTCAGATATGAATATTGATTGAAACATATTATATTCAGGGTATGTGATATCTGAAGATAGTATACCGATTGATATTAGAACAGTTGAAGCCGTGATCAGTGGCTGAGAACGACACCGATGTCAGAAATGTCAGAAATGTCCGAAATGTCAGAAATTCATATTTGCATGAGTTTAGCATATTATTGGATACGATTGTTGTTTTGAATTGCTGAAGAATTGTTATTGTTCTAAAACAGTATTTGAGACAGATTATGTTGTTTGGGGGACATTACATCATAAATTGCGTTCTATGAGTTTACTAGATCAGTATTGATGATTGATATTTTGAATCTGATCCGATATTGCTCTTATTCTAAATCCGTGTTTGATACAGATTGTTGCATATTGTTGAAATTATCTACAGTTCAAACCGAATCAGAGCATCGATCAGAGTAACAGGTATGTGACAGAATAGTCTCCTTGTGTCGAATATTTCTGATTTATACAACAGAATTCGATATCGATAGTAAGAATAGAGTGTCGATCAGAATTCAGGTAAGTAATACTGTATTGTATGTTAATAACTGATTTATTTGTGCCAGAGATTTCGAATTGAAATGGAAGATATGATCAGAAACACACAGTAATTGATTCAGTAGGTATCCTGATAACAGAAAAACAGTTTTAATATAAACCGATGAGATCAGTTGTGGCAGAGTTTGTACTGAAATGTCTGAATCGTCGACAGATGAAGACCGAAAGATAGAAACTAGGAAATTGATTCTATAGATTATCGATTCCTGAATAAGAAATGGGAAGTACATTTCTATGAATTTTGTGATGAAATTACCAAAATCTTTACACGACTGTGATGTAATATGGTTGTGATTGAACGATTATTCAAATATGCATATATTATTCTGTACATGAAGACTTACAGACATAACCAGACGGCTGAGATATATGTCAGAAAAGGGGACAGATTCTGAATGCCACAGTTGATGATATTCTACCATGATTTTCGGTTAATTTTGTACTTTTGGCAGAATATACAATAACCTCTTTCACCTATCGTCTATACATCGACGGATAGTCGGAGCGAACTTGTCACACCTTTACTCTATACTTAGTATAATTACCATAATCAAAATAGGGTTTGACTTATATAACTGTAGTATGAAGCAAATCAAACAAGGGGCATCACTTTGACGGTTTATAAAAATTTTGGCATGATGTCCCTACATTCTTGTAAAAACCAAAACTCAACTCAAGCATTAACATCAACACATATATATAATCGTATTCTTACATATAAACATATTCTGTATCATCATACACCTAGACATAAACATTGTAAAACTTGTTTCAACCTTGACATATTTTCGTAAAATACATATGCGGAAGCTATACAATAAGAAGTCCCGGTTATTGTCGAGGTAAGGCACGTCACAAGCATCCATTAGCGAACCGCCATCCTATGCATCTTCACTACCTGAACCTGTAATACATGAGCTACGTGAGTTTATAAAACTCAATAAGTTGGCACTTGTATGTATCAATATGCATCGAAGGAACATACGTATCAAGTCGTGACAACAATGAATCTTTAAACCATGTCATATCATAGCATATATTCATGTTCATTTTTGTACTTGAGCCTCATTAGTTGACCTGTACTACCGTGCTTGCTTTATTATATAGCTACTACTGTGTTGGACGTCAGGGAGCAACCTTTGGCAACCCCACGCCCCATGAACATATATTGGCCAATAGCTTTGGTGGACTTAAAACCACCCATGATGTCAACAAGCTCTATATCATGTAAAAATCAGTCCTTTTCTTTTCATGTTCATGTTCATGTTCATAACATAGCACCCATCATCAATATTCATGAGTTTCTTACATATTTAATACATAACAATGGAATATGATGCTATGTTTTCATCAATAAGATACTAACAATGTACATATAGCAATAATCAATGGGAAGTATTTGAAATCATAATATTACTCATGTATTACTTCAAGAACATGCCAACTTACTGTCCAAGCTTAAGAACACTGGTTTGAGATGGTGTTTCTCGCTCCTATACTGTCAAATATACCAATAATTCAGTCACTATTGTATAAGCTAGATGAAAATCATTCCTCTACATGTAGAACAACTAAAAGAGAGGAAAACTTACACCTCTATGATGTTCTTGTGATGGAGAACTAAGATCTATCTTCAAAATGATGAAGGAAAGGAAGAAGGGAGCTTTGGGAGGAAATTTTCTTGATTTTTTTCGTGTTTTGCTGAAGAAGAAATGAAGGAAGCTGATGGAAATGTTCAGAACTTCCAAACTTATCATATTATATATAAGGCAGCGCTCGGGCGGTCATAAATTACCGCTCGAGCGCGGAACTTTCTGTCCGAACGAAAATTCCAGAACAAGTGGCGCTCGGGCGGTCATTTATTACCGCTCGGGCGCCGCTCTGCGCACAGTCACCTCAAAGATTGCTCCAAAAACGGCTCTTCTGTTCATAATCTGAAAAAGTGGTAAACATGAAAGTTGTAGCCCTATGTCTTGGCTTGAATCTTCAATTAGTTTTAGGTCATTTAGAGGTCTGAGTAAAAAGTTATTCTCGTTCTCCTAACATGTGTCAGTGAGGGAATGACGGTATACACGACACATTTCGGGGCACTTTTGGCTGGTCTTTCACAATGATTTGGACAAAACCCAAAACATGAAAGTTTTAGCATTATATCTTAGCTTTCTAATGGTTATGGCCTCACTCAATTTGGATCCATATTCAAATCATTATGCTAAAACTCGTAAAAACTACCACAATTTCATCTCATTTCCTATCAACTTCATCACACTACCTCTACCTACACATCTTACTATAACTATTTAGACATATTTTCATTCTCAATACACCATGAACAATATAAAAGTCATGTTCAATCTCAATATTGATACCTCAATCAATATGTAAAACATAATGAGCTAAATAACTATCTATAATGACATAAACGTATTACTAATCATTTGTACGAGTAACCGGGCATTACAATTCTCCCCTCCTTCAAAGAATTTCGTCCTCGAAATTTGACATACCATATAGTTCAGGATATCTCTGTTGGATCTCGTCTTCTCGCTCCCAAGTTGCTTCTTCAATTGTATGATTACGCCATAACAGTTTCACTAAGGGTATTTCCTTGCCTCGTAACACTTTTGATTTCCTATCGAGGATTTGTACCGGTCGTTCTTCATATGAGAGATTCGATGCAAGCTCCAACGGTTCATAATGAAGAACATGAGAAGGATTAGCTAAATACTTTCGTAGCATGGAAACGTAAAAAACATTATGAACGTTTGACAAGTTTGGTGGTAAAGCAACTCGGTAGGCTCTGTCTCCTATTCTTTCCAAGATTTCAAATGGACCAATATATCTTGGACTCAATTTTCCTTTCTTACCAAAACGTAATATGCCCTTCAATGGTGATATCTTTACAAATACATGATCATCAACCTGAAATTCCAATCGTCAACGTCGCACATCAGCATAGCTTTTCTGTCGACTCTGGGCAGTGTGCATTCTTTCTCTGATCTTGGTCACAAATTCGGCTGTCTGTTGTACCAAATCAAGGCCTAATAACTTTCTTTCTCCTACTTCATCCCAATGTACTGGAGATCGAAATTTTCTACCATATAATGCAGTATATGGTGCCATTCCAATGCTTGACTGATAGCTATTGTTGTAGGTAAATTCAGCCAACGGTAGTTTACTGTCCCAACTGCCTAGAAAATCAATTGTACAGACCCTCAACATATCTTCTAAGAACTGATTTACTCGTTCTGATTGTCCATCAGTTTGAGGGTGAAATGCTGTACTGAATGCCAATCGAGTTCCCATAGCATGATGTAAACTCTTCCAGAATGCAGACGTAAATTTGGGATCTCTATCAGATACAATGGACACTAGGATGCCATGAAGCCTCACTATCTCCTTGATGTATTCTTCAGCATATTGATTCATCGTGTATGTGGTCTTCACCGGAAGAAAGTGAGCTGATTTCGTAAGTCGATCCACAATAACCCATATAGCATTGAATTCTCTTTGTGTTCTTGGCAAACCAAGGATGAAATCCATTGTGATATGTTCCCATTTCCACTCAGGAATGGGTAGCGGTTTCAGGAGCCCTGCTGGTCTTTGGTGTTCAATCTTGACCTGTTGACATGTTAGACATTGTGCAACAAATTGAGCAATGTCCTTTTTCATACCTGGCCACCAAAATAATGGCTTCAAATCCTTGTACATTTTCGTGCCTCCTAGATGGATCGAATAAGGAGTAGCATGAGCATCAATAAGAATGTTGGTTCTGATCGTTCCTTGTTTTGGCACGCACAGTCTACCTCGATATGTCCATATTCCTTCGCCATTCAATTCAAAGTTCGAATGTCCTTTATCCTAATCTCGTTGTCTCAATTGCTGTATTTCATTATCTGCACTTTGTTCGACCTTAATCCTGTCTGCAAGTGTTGGTCGAACCATGAGGGATGATAACTAGATTGCAGTGCCCTTTGGCATAACATCAGTCTTCAAGTTCTGTAAATCCCATAAAATTTGTTCTTGTACTTGCATTGTAGCAATAGAACTGGATTTTCGACTTTAAGCGTCTGCAACAACATTGGCTTTACCTGGATGATAATTAATAACACAACTATAATCTTTCACTAATTCCAACCAACGTCGTTGTCGCATTGTAACGACCCATTACAGGCCCAGTGGGCCGTGCCCCACTGCCCTAATCGACCCAAGGCTATCCCGATCTTGGGCTCTGCTCTATGGGCCTTGGCCCATCTATGGAACTCTTCCCTCACGGGCTTTCCATAGGCGTCGTATGGGTTACTCATAGAACTCTCCAGCCCATGCACTGGAGTCTGTGCCTTCCCATCTATTGAGCTACTAGCTCAATTGGTACCAGGATTGTGCTAAGTACCTATATATCCATGTGGACTGTGTATATTTCACACCGTTCACCATACAGATAATGGCGCCATGTTTTCAACGCAAATACCACTGCTGCCAGTTCTAAGTCATGTCTAGGATAGTTCTTTTCATATTCTTTCAACTGTCTTGAGGCATAAGCAATGACCTTCCCATGCTGCATTTAAACTGCTCCTATTCCTTGATTCGAAGCATCACTGTATATCACAAAATCTCCTGATCCTTCTGGAATAGCAAGGACTGGTGCTGATGTCAGTTTTGCCTTTAACTCTTGGAAACTGCGATCACATGCTTAGTCCCATACAAATTTCACATTCTTTCGAGTTAAAGCAGTCAAAGGCAATGCTATCTTAGAAAATCCCGCTATAAATCGGCGGTAATAACCAGCTAGCCCACGGAAACTATGTACCTCGGTAACAGTGGTAGGTCGTAGCCAGTTATTGACAGCTTCAATTTTACTTGGATCCACTGATATGCCTTCTTTTGAAATGATATGACCCAAGAATGCTACTTGTTCAAGCCAAAATTCGCATTTCTTCCATTTAGCATATAATTGTTTATCTTTCAGAGTTTGCAAAACTAATTGCAGATGTTCTCGATGCTCCTCTGTAGTTCGTGAGTAGACGAGAATATCATCTATAAATACAATCACGAACTTGTCTAGAAATGGCTTGAAAATTCTGTTCATTAAATCCATAAAAGTAGCTGGTGCATTCGTTAGTCCAAATGGCATTACAAGAAATTCATAATGCTCGTACCTGGTTCGGAAGGCAGTCTTTGAGATATCATCTGATTTAACTTTTAATTGATGATAGCCTGATCGTAAATCAATCTTCGAAAAGATGGCAACTCCTTGTAATTGATCAAACAAATCATCAATTCTGGGGAGTGGATACTTATTTTTGATTGTCACTTTGTTCAACTCCCGATAATCAATACATAGACGGAGGGTACCGTCTTTCTTCTTCACAAATAAAACAGGTGCACCCCACGGTGAAAAGCTTGGTCTAATAAACACTTTATCAAACAACTCATGTAACTGTTCTTTCAATTCTTTCATTTCTGTAGGAGCTAATCGATAAGGAGCTTTTGAGATCGGATGAGTTTCTGTCACAACATCAATTACAAATTCGATCTCTCTATCTGGGGGTAAGCCTATTACATCATCAGGAAATACCTCTGGAAACTCACAAACAACATCTGTATCTTTTAATTCACGAACAGGTGGGTCAATAGTTAACACAGATGCTAAATATCCTTGACACACCTTCTGTAGTAATTTACAAGCCTTCATACAAGAGATTATCCGAAGAGGTAAGGATATACCTGCACTTGCTACTGTGAATGGTTCAGCTCCTATCGGCGCAAATTTGATCATCTTTATGCCACAGTCAATAGTAACTGTGTACTTCCAGAGCCAATCCATTCCCAATATCACATCAAAATCCGTCATCCTCAAAACTATCAAATCAGCATACATCTGATGGCCTTGGACATATATTGGACACCCTCTCACAATCTGATCTGTCTGTAATTCTTGCCCGGAAGGTAAGGCTATGGCGAGTTGTGCCTCTGTTGTACTTGCTGTAATGCCCAGTCTCCTTACAAACGATTCCGAAATAAAGGAATGCGTGGCTCCTGAATCTAGTAAAACAATAGCAGTAATACCAGAAATCAAGAACATACCAGTGATCATCGATGTATCCGCATCCACTTCCTCTTTAGTCATGGAGAAAAGGCGTCCCTGTACTTTCTCAGAACTTCCTGGACAATTCTTGGCGAGATGCCCTGGCTTTTTGCAACGATAACAAACATTGGAACCTTGCATACATTCCCCGCCATGAAGTTTGCCACATTTAGGACAAGGTGGTCTGTCCTGTTCTTTACGTGGAGGGGGACCCTTGCCACGGGGTTCCTCTGGTCTAGTACCCCTGCTATCAGTCTTTTTGCCTTGTCCCGTTCCTTGGCTCTTCTGAAAGTACTGCTGCCTTCGTTGTTGCCTGTCCCTGTCAATGTCATGTTCATCTTGTTCTGCCATAAGTGCTCTTTCTACTATCTCCCCGTATGTAGCAACTTTCGACATCCGTACATCTCTTTTAATTTCAGAGCGAAGTCCCCGCATGAAGTGTTCGCCCTTACTTGTGTCATCTTGTGCAATATACGGTACATATTGGACTCCAGCCTCAAATTGTTGTATGTATTCTGTCATTGACATGGTTCCTTGCTTCAGGTTAAGGAAATCGCTGGCTTTCTTGGCTCGTACATCTTTACTGAAATACTTGTTGTAAAATACGGTTTTGAAAGTTTCCCATGTCAATGGTCCAACCGGTAATGCAACCCTTGCACTCTCCCACCATATTCTTGCATGTTTTGTTAACAAAAAGACGGCACAAGTTACTTTGTCAACATCTTCCATATGAAGGTAGGAGAAGATGGACTCCAATGACTTAATCCACTCTTCTGCTACTGCTGGATCGGTGCTTCCCATGAATTCAGGAGGATTCAGACGTCGAAAACGATCATACACATCAGTTTGAACAGGCCCTTGTCTGGGGATCATGGCTTGTGCATGTGCCTGCTCATGTGTAGTCCGTTGCATCTCCAGTAATTGCTGTATCTGCTCTCCATGGACTTTCGCTTGTTGTTGGAGCAGCTGAGCAAAATCATCTATAGGTCGTGGTGCACTGCCCTCACCTTCGACCGCTGGGGCTTTGCCCTTAGATGACTCTCCTTCATGTACCTTACGTTTGGGTGGCATCGTCGCTTATCTTAACCTACATATAGATCACATAGACACATAACTTAGCATAAACTATGGGATACAAAGATACTTACTTGCCGAGTTCTCCATGTGGATGAAGTGCAGTGTCTTCCCTGTCGAAGAACCGTGGGCTCTGATACCAACTAAAATGTCACACCCTTACTCTATACTTAGCATAATTACCATAATCAAAATAGGGTTTGACTGATATAACTATAGTATGAAGCAAATCAAACAAGGGGCATCACTTTGACGGTTTATAAAAATTTTGGCATGATGTCCCTACATTCTTGTAAAAACCAAAACTCAACTCAAGCATCAACATCAACACATATATAATCGTATTCTTACATACAAACATATTATGTATCATAATACACCTAGACATAAACATTGTAAAACTTGTTTCAAACCCTGACATATTTTCGTACAATACATATGCGGAAGCTATACAATAAGAAGTCCCGGTTCTTGTCGAGGTAAGGCACGTCACAAGCATCCATTGGCGAACCGGCATCCTATGCATCTTCACTACCTGAACCTGTAATACATGAGCTACGTGAGTTTATAAAACTCAATAAGTTGGCACTTGTATGTATCAATATGCATCGAAGGAACATACGTATCAAGTCGTGACAACAATAAATCTTTAAACCATGTCATATCATAGCATATATTCATGTTCATTTTTGTACTTGAGCCTCATTAGTTGACCTGTACTACCGTGCTTGCTTTATTATATAGCTACTACTGTGTTGGACGTCAGGGAGCAACCTTTGGCAACCCCACGCCCCATGAACATATATTGGCCAATAGCTTTGGTGGACTTAAAACCACCCATGATGTCAACAAGCTCTATATCATGTAAAAATCAATCCTTTTCTTTTCATGTTCATGTTCATGTTCATAACATAGCACCCATCATCAATATTCATGAGTTTCTTACATATTTAATACATAACAATGGAATATGGTGCTATATTTTCATCAATAAGATACTAACAATGTACATATAGCAATAATCAATGGGAAGTATTTGAAATCATAATATTACTCATGTATTACTTCAAGAACATGCCAACTTACTGTCCAAGCTTAAGAACACTGGTTTGAGATGGTGTTTCTCGCTCCTATACTGTCAAATATACCAATAATTCAGTCACTATTGTATAAACTAGATGAAAATCATTCTTCTACATGTAGAAAAACTAAAAGAGAAGAAAACTTACACTTCTATGATGTTCTTGTGATGGAGAACTAAGATCTATCTTCAAAATGATGAAGGAAAGGAAGAAGGGAGCTTTGGGAGGAAATTATCTTGAATTCGTTCGTGTTTTGCTGAAGAAGAAATGAAGGAAGCTGATGGAAATGTTCAGAACTTCGAAACTTATCATCTTATATATAAGACGGCGCTCGGGCGGTCATAAATTACCGCTCGAGCGCGGAACTTTCTGTCCGAACGAAAATTCCAGAACAAGTGGCGCTCGGGCGGTCATTTATTACCGCTCGGGCGCCGCTCTGCGCACAGTCACCTCAAAAATTGCTCCAGAAACGGCTCTTCTGTTCATAATTTGAAAAAGTGGTAAACATGAAAGTTGTAGCCCTATGTCTTGGCTTGAATCTTCAATTGGTTTCAGGTCATTTAAAGGTCTGAGTAAAAAGTTATGCTCATTCTCCTAACATGTGTCAGTGAGGGAATGACGGTGTACACGACACACTTTGGGGCACTTTTGGCTGGTTTTTCACAAATGATTTGGACAAAACCCAAAACATGAAAGTTTTAGCATTATATCTTAGCTTTCTAATGGTTATGGCCTCACTCAATTTCGATCCATATTCAAATCATTATGATAAAACTCGTAAAAACTACCACAATTTCATCTCATTTCCTATCAACTTCATCACACTACTTCTACCTACACATCTTACTATAACTATTTAGACATATTTTCATTCTCAATACACCATGAACAATATAAAAGTCATGTTCAATCTCAATATTGATACCTCAATCAATATGTAAAAAATAATGAGCTAAATAACTATCTATAATGACATAAACGTATTACTAATCATTTGTACGAGTAAACGGGCATTACAGAACTATCCAGATACTGGAAGATATCTGTAGAGCTGTAGTGCTGGATGTTAGCACTAGTTGATACGATGTATTGTCACTTTGTGAATGATTGTACAACGATAGCTATCAGATGAGTATTGAAATAGCTTCAGTCGAGGTATTGTACAGTGAGAACTGTAGATTTCCTTCATATGGGGATAATATCTCGAAGATACATGAGATTAATCTGATAGGATCAAAGATATGACGAATAAAATGCCGCTGATTCAGAAGAAAATTAAAACAGCTCAGAATAGACATACTAAATAAGCCAATGTCGGACGATGACTGTTGGTATTTGAAGCCGAGGATTGAATATAACCTTGACAGGAATTAACAGATTTGTTAGGAGCTGTTGATTGGTATATACAGATGTTGTATAGCCAGTATTTTGCGATTGATTCTATCACAAACTATACTTCGAGCTGTATTATGATATTTTACTTCTTGAATTATGATTCCAGATTGAAATCAGAAATCCGAGAGAAAGAACGATAATTCAAGAATGAAGACTATTCTGCTGTTGGAAGTACAGTAAAAGTCGTCAGGGTATTCAAGAATTGACCTAAAAGACAGAATCTGATATGAGACTGAAATTTCAAAATTGTTTCATGGAGATGAGTGGTCTGAGTAACCTCTATTATACATTTCTTCTAATACCTGATTTGATTGCTTATGATTTCGGGGACGAAATCGTATTTTAGAGGGGGAGAAATGTAAGGCCCGAGATTGTGATTATTATAATCTGAAATAAATTGTGGATAAATGGATGTGATTATAGAAGGATCGCTCCGAGACACGACTTGAGGTAGCGTGCGATATCGAATGTGTGAGGGCAGTGCCATTCGCGCACATGCGCGACCGAATGCGCACACATGCGCGAAATGGGCAGAAGACCCCGCGCATATGCGCGGAGTAAAGGCGCGCATCTGCGCGAGGTGTCCAGTAGCCAAAGTGAATATCCAGAGAACCTCGCGCACATGCGCGGAAGCGAGGCGCGCATATGCGCGAGCAGTACGGATAGAAGAATGCCGAGACAGTAGGTCTCGCGCATATGCGCGGTGTCAGTGCGCGCATATGCGCGAGCAATCCAGTAGTAAAATACCGGATAGACCTTCCGGCGCATATGCACGGATCATAGGCGAGCATATGCGCGCGACATGCAAAAGGAAAATAAGCCACTTGGTCTTGGAATGCTCGAGATATATATATATATATGTATATATCATGAATTTGTTTCAGAATTCAGAAGCAACGAAGAAGAGGAAATTGGGTAAGCTTCTGAAATCCTTACGTCTTTTTATCTCGATCCGTCCGTCAGATTTTGAATCCGACTTTAGTACTGAGTTCCTCTCGACGTAGGCTATAACTGGACGTAAGTTTTGTTACGTTTAGATACGATTCAAAATTATGATATTGTCAGAATTGAATATGAATCATATATGGTGTTTTTGATACAGTAGACATCGTATATTTGAAGTCAGATCAAGGAACAGACTATTTATGTAATTGTTATGATTTTTGGAGTTGATTTGATTGAGATTCGATATCAGATTTGTATTATCGTTGAGATTATGAGTTATACAGATATCGATTATGAGTTCTGGTATTATATCTGTGATGTAGAGATTGACAGGGTTATTGAGATTGTGTTATTATGCCGTCGAAACATCAGGAGATTGATATTGATCAGATTCAGTATTGATTGAGATTGTATTGTACTTTATTGACATTGATCAGAGTATGTCTTGATTTGAGTATTGATCAGAACAGGTCTTAAATTGAGTTGTACATTGATATTGTGCATATTGATATTGTTATTGCCAGATTGGGTATGGACAGATTGGAGTGCGAGACTTCGACTTCGTCACACCGAGAAGACAAAAGTATAATCAATGTGAATCGGGAGATCGACTCAAGTCAAATTGGACTTGAGTTTCCCTAAATAACATACTTGTATGTTATTGATTTTAATACATTTGTATCAGTTGAATATATATGCTTTGTTTATTGATTTATAGAAAAGCATAGAGTAGTAGATAGCTATTGAGTGAGCGTCACTGACAGAAAGGCCAGATTAGGACAGAGTTGTTAATGGCCCATTGCACATTGTCAGAGTTAGAGTTTAGGTAGATATACCTAGTCTTTGGCAGAATAGCCAAGACACCGGACGTTTGGTCGTATCGAAGTGCTTATGAGTAGAGCAACTCCTGTTACAGATATTCGATATAGACAGGGCCAAAGTCCGTAATAAGAACGTACCGCCACCACGATCGGGACAGTAGGTGGGAGATTGTTGCGTTCTCATTCAGATCGGGATCCCTAGATTAGAAATGAGTCGAGTTTGAGTCTGAGAGTCACAGAGTGTGATTTCTTATTTGATATTACATTATGTTCCTGATTTTGGTACTAGTTTAGAGTATTGATTCATGTTTTGATTTAGATACATGTTATGTATATCGGATGCATGCTTTTATATTGTTATATGAATGCATGTATACTTGGTTTATACTGGGAATTTAATTCTCACCGGATTTATCCGGCTGTTGTCTTGTTTGTATGTGTGCATGACAACAGGTGGGACAGGATCAAGGTCATGAAGAGAACGAGACAAGACGAGTTAGCGTGGAGATCCGGGCTCAGAAGTAAATTAGGATTCATCACTGATATGTGGTTGAACCTAGTTGAATTATTATAGATACTACAAGATTTGTAGGTTTACGTTTAATATGTATTTCGGATTGAGTTACATTACGTTTCCGATTTGTATTGTAAAAATAAAAAATTTTAGACCCTGTTTATTAGAATTGATTAAATTGTCCCAATGATGATTAAGAACATGATTAGCGTCCGGGTCCCCACACTTAAGAAGTTGCAGAACTTGAAACAGGGTACAAGGAGTGTCGAGGATTAAAGGGGATCGATTAAGGTGCCCGCTTGCACGACGAAAGTTTCAAAAATTATTTTTCTAGCAAGAAAATCGAGCACACTAAACTATAGTGTGTAGCAAATACGAAAAACAAAAAATGACATTCATAGAGTGTTTTAGTAAATTACCTATCAATATTAAAAGATTGATGATGGCTCCAACTTAGTTGTCAAATAACTAAGCTCTTCAATGACAAAAAAAATCTTCAAGCTTCCAAGAGCACACTTTGCTAAAAAATTAAACCCACCACCAACAAGGAAGATCCCCTCTAATTTTGCACTAGAAAAATTAGAGGATTTTTCTTTTGAGAAGAGAGTGCAATCTTCAACAATTGAATAAGCAAAAATGAATGGGAAGAAGAGCTTAAAATTTCGGCCAAAGCATAGGAGAGAAGGGAGGAAGAATTTTTCTTGGTGCTCGTAAAAGTGATTAAAGTGCATGAGCATGTCATGCATTGTTTTATGAAAAAGTTGTCTCCAACCCTTCTCCTTCCTTGCATGCTTTTGTATTTAGGTTTGTAACAATTACAAAGCCCATGAACTTTTATTTAAATATCTCAAACACATTTGAGACCATTTAAACTTTACTTGAATTTATTCAAACCCACCAGTTAAATAATTATTTCTAATTGAGCTCTACAAAGCTCAATGTAATTTAATAAATTCAACACTTGAATTAATTTAATTATTTGGACTCTACTAGGCCCACTAGTGTTTAATTAATTCAGCACTTGAATTAATTTAGTTTAGTCCATAATAATGCCTATGAAAATCACAATTTTCAAATACATTATTTACTTGGCCAACTTTTAATTTAGGAACACTTTCAAAAATTAAAAGTTACATTCCCCATAATCTTCTTATAGAAGTCGTACTTCTATTTTATTTACGCTTATAAACTACTTTATAAGCCGTTCAACACATTGAACTATTTTACTTCTCAACAGGATCTAGAAAATAGCACTTGTGTGGCCCTCAATTGTTCAATGATACAACTAGCCGTGGGTTCACATCTCAATGTGATTCGGGTCTAAGCATGTCCTTATATGAGCATACCTAATGCGATCCTTCGAACCACGAAAAGCAAACGCGCTCAAAAACAGAGTCACGCCCTCGATTCGATGAAACAAAGAAACGGTTGTGTTGTCCCTATCTTTTTGAACAAGTAAGGTTGTAATATTCACCTCTAAATCACGAAGAATTTAGAAACAAATATTAACGAGATAAACAACCGAAATTCAAGCGAACATTTAGAGAACTCGTCTTTAACAATCCAAGTGAAGAACAATCGACAAGCGCCACAAAGTGTTAAACTTTGATAAGTTTGATTTGAGAAACACAAAAAGGTATATACAAAGCCAAGCTTTGAAATTGAGAAAAAAAACTCACAAATATGATTAAACTCAAGAAATAATTAATTTTACAATGCCCAAAATTCGTCAATATATTGATACAAAATCAAAAAGATATGAAAATCTACTTGCCGAAAATATTAAAACTCTAAGTTGGAAAATACTACGTCGCTCGCATATGCGCGCCCTATTCTCGCGCATATGCGCGAAGGCTGTTGTCCTGAATAATTACGCCGCGCGCATACCCGTGCATATGCGCGGAGTCTTCTGTCCAAAATCTTCGCGGCCAGTACTTTTCGCACATATGCGTGCCTTGTCTTCGCGCATGTGCGGCGGAGGCTACTGTCTTTCAATTTCATTCAACACTTGCACAACGCCTCCAAGCTCATTTTCATGCATCTCCAACACTTCGAGACTTGGAATCTTGCTTTCAAGCTCTTCTCGATTGCTCATTAGTTCATGCAATGTTTCCTTGAACCTCCATCCAATCATTTGCACGCCATGCCCGGCCAGCTTCATATCAATACCCCAGTTACTCCATTCTTATTTATCAACTCCTTGTTAATAAGAACGTCAGAACTCAAGTTTGATAGTACCCAACCAATCATGTTAAACGCCTAGCAGCATCGCTTACATGATTACATAGGTATCAAATGATAGTGTCTGCAAGAACCAATCTATTATGGTTAGAGTACAGTACGGTCTCTTCAACTCATATATCTCGACCGATTCGAAAACTAATTATTTATCGAGAGCTGTCAAAGAATCGATACTATATGTCATGTCGTAGTAGCATCGATGGTGTAATATATGAAACCCCTTTCATAATTACCACCAACACTCTGATCAGAGAATTCGTACTACACACACATAGCATATCCATACCCTAAGGTAAGCGATGAATCCCCGACTACAATGCATTGACTCCTATATGTTTCGACTGAACACCCAACCTTGCCACCTGATGACCCCATAAGAGTCGGTAAACAAGTCAAAGTGCAATGCTAACATATAGGGTGTAATGCCCGGTTATTCGTACAAATGATAATAATGCGTTTATGTCATGTAATATGTAGTTATTTAGCTCATTATGTTTTACATTTTGATTTAGGTATCGATATTGAGATTGAATATGATTTTTAGATCGTCCATGATGTATTGAGAATGAATATGTGTCTAAATAGTGATAGTAACATGTGTAGGTAGAAGTAGTGTAATGAAATTGGTACGAAATGAGATGAAAATATGGCAGTTTTTACGGGTTTTAGCACAATGAATAGAATAATTATCTAGATTATGTGAGGTCATAACCATTAGAAAGCTAAGATGTAATGCAACAACTTTCATATTCTGGGTTTTGTCAAAATAATTCTTGAAGACAAGCCAAAAGTGCCCCGAAGTGTGTCGTGTATATCGTCATTCCTTCACTGACACATGTTGGGAGAATAAACATAACGTTTTTCTCAAACCTTGAAATGACATGAAACTATTTGGAGATTCAAGGCAAGACATAGGCTACAAATTTTATGTTTTCTACCTTTTCAGATTATAGATGGAAGAAACGTTTTTGGAGCAATTTTTGATGAAATAGTGTGCAGAGCAGAAAGCCGCTCGCCCGGGCCGAAGAGAATGTCCGCCCGGTCGGACCTGCACAAAACTTTTGCGGATAGTTCCTCGCCCGGGCGGTAAAAGACGTCCGCCCGGGCGCCGCCTGATATGAATCTAGCCAGCCACTATGCGTCCCAAGAACCAATCCCGAGAGGACGCTTGACGATGTTGAATGTTATCCTTCATCCAACAAACGAAAGCTTGGAAACAAGGCTCGAGGGGTTCGGGTTGCATAACAATCAAGTAGAGGATGAATTGGAAGAGTGCGTCTTAGCGCGTTGCGGGAAGCACCTCGCGCCCGAGCGGTCACATTCTACCGCTCGAGCGCGAATAGTACAGAACTCTCGGCGCTCGAGCGGTCAAATCCTACCGCCCGAGCGCGAGCATTTTTGAGAAATATTTTAATTTCTTATTTTAGAGTTTTAATTATTTTTGCAACTAGATATTGTTATCTTTAAATATGCAATTTTCTATATCTAGGTTTTAGTTATCTATATTTAAGCTAGAATACCATGTAAACAATTTAACTTTGGTTCATTATTGATTTGATATCAAATTGTGAGATTTTCTCTCAAATACACTTCGGTGTTTTCAAAATCGAACTTTCAAAGGTGGATTCTTTTGTCGTTCGTCTATCGATTTTCACGAGGGTTGCCAAGGACGGGTTCTTTGGAGGTTCTCTTGAACGCGATTGTTTCTTTCGTTGATTAGTTGTTGCTAGACCGCGTGATCTAGAGGCGATTATCACACCTATCAATTACTAGTTTCAAAGATCGGGACAAATCAAAGATCTCGTGGTCGGGATCGTATCAAGTGGTATCAGAGCAAGGGATTTTGATTCAAGTAAGCGTATCCGTTCAATTCCTCGTAGGAATTTCAATACCTATTTTCGTGTGGCGATTTCTACGTATTTGTTTAATCTACAAAAAAAAAAAGGTATACAAGATGCTTGATAGTCAATTTCAGTCATTGTTGGTAGAATTTGGGAAAAGGATGGAGGAAGAATTTAAATCTTTGCGTGAAAGGTATAAGTGAGTGGATGAGAGTGGAAGGATAAGTAAAGAGGAGAGAAGCATGGCGACACCAGCGAGGAGTTCAAAACGTGGTTATCAAGGTACATCGCAATTCTCACATAATTGTATTTCTGATATTCGATGTTTGTGGTGTCTGGAGGTAGGACATGATTTTCATCATTGTCCAAATGAGGATGTGAAGGTAGTGGATTCCACTTCTAACCTTGAAGCCAAACTTGTGGATGATTTGAATGTTGATACTCCAATTGAGTCTCATGCGAGTATTGAGTGTTGTGCTGTGGAGGGTGAGTTGTTAGATGATGTGCAAGTTGTTTCTTTTGCTCAACTGTCTACGAATGTAATATGTATTGGTGAATCAATTTGTTATGAGTTAAGAGAAAAAGAAAATGAGATGATCAAAAAAAAGAGGGATAAAAAAGGTGGGATGACCATCGATGAACAAAAAGAGTTGTGTGAAAAAGAGGCCAAAGAAAAAGAGAAAGAAAAAGAAATGAAAAATAATTTAAAGGCCCAAAAGAGAGAAAAGAGTGAGATTGAGAGTTATTTACTTTTGTATAAACCCCTTAAAGTACCTTTGTACAAAGAGGTTTATATATCTAGTGATGAAATAGCCGGTTCGATCCCGAGCATTGTTAAACTCTACTTGCAGGATTGTGGAAAAGGCATGAAATGTATTGATCTTCCTAGCTATCAAGAAAGACAAGATTTGAGGACAAATATTTTTAAAGAAAGGGAGTATGATATGAATCTAGCCAGCCACTATGCGTCCCAAGAACCAATCCCGAGAGGACGCTTGACGATGTTGAATGTTGTCCTTCATCCAACCAACGAAAGCTTGGAAACAAGGCTCGAGGGGTTCGGGTTGCATAACAATCAAGTAGAGGATGAATTGGAAGAGTGCGTCTGAGCGCGTTGCGGGAAGCGCCTCGCGCCCGAGCGGTCACATGCTACCGCCCGAGCGCGAATAGTACAGAACTCTCGGCGCTCGAGCGGTCAAATCCTACCGCCCGAGCGCGAGCATTTTCGAGAAATATTTTAATTTCTTATTTTAGAGTTTTAATTATTTTTGCAACTAGATATTGTTATCTTTAAATATGCAATTTTCTATATCTAGGTTTTAGTTATCTATATTTAAGCTAGAATACCATGTAAACAATTTAACTTTGGTTCATTATTGATTTGATATCAAATTGTGAGATTTTCTCTCAAATACACTTCGGTGTTTTCAAAATCGAACTTTCAAAGGTGGATTCTTTTGTCGTTCGTCTATCGATTTTCACGAGGTTGCCAAGGACGGGTTCTTTGGAGGTTCTCTTGAACGCGATTGTTTCTTTCGTTGATTAGTTGTTGCTAGACCGCGTGATCTAGAGGCGATTATCACACCTATCAATTACTTGTTTCAAAGATCGGGACAAATCAAAGATCTCGTGGGCGGGATCGTATCACCGCCTCATGTATAAAAAGATAAGTTTCGACTTTTGAAGCTAATCCAACCATTTCTTCACCTCTTTACCAGTAAAACAAGAAGGTAACAAGATTTCTTCCTCCCAAAAGCTCCCTTCTTCATTCCTTTCATCCTTTTATAGTTAGAATTAAGTTCTCCATCACAACAACTTCATAAGGGTGTAAGTTTTCTTCTCTTTTAGTTATTATACATGTAGATGACATTGAAGGAATGATTTTCACCTAGTTTATACATATTGATTGGTTTATTAATGTATTTGACAGTATAGAAGCGAGAAACATCGTCTCAAACCAGTAGTCTTACACTTGGACTGTAAGTTACCATGTTTTTGAAGTAATACATGAGTAATATTATGATTTCAAATACTTCCCATTGATTATTGCTATATGTACATTGTTAATATCTTATGGATGAAAACAGAGCACAATATTCCATTGTTATGTATTAAATATGAAAGGAACTCTTGAATATTGAAGATGGGTGCTATGTTAAGAACATGAACATGAATATGAAAGGAAAAAGATGGATTTTTACATGATATAGAGCTTGTTGACATCATGGGTGGTTTTAAGTCCACCAAACCTATTGGCCAATATAAGTTCATGGGGCGTGGGGTTGCCAAATTTGCTCCATGATGTCAAACACAGTAGTAGCTATATAATAAAACAAGCACGGTAGTACAGGTCAACTAATGAGGCTCAAGTACAAAAATGAACATGAATATATGCTATAGTATGACATGGTTTAAAGATTCATTGTTGATCACGACTTGATATGTATGTTCCTTCTACGCATATTGATACGTATAAGTGCCAACTTATTGAGTTTTATAAACTCATGTAGCACATGTATTATAGGATCAGGTAATGAAGATATATAGGATGCCGGTTCGCCAATGGATGCTTGTGACATGCCTCACCTCAACAAGAATCAAGACGTCTTATTGTATAGCTTTCGCATATGTATTATAATGAATTTAATGTCAGGGTTTGAAACAAGTTTTACAAAGTGTATGTCTATGTGTATAATGATACAGAATATGTTTGTATATAAGGATAAGATTATATGTACATATTGTTATTGTTGCTTGAGTGTTAGTGTATTACATATTGCTATTGTTGCTTGAGTGTTAATGTATTCAAAATATAGGGACATCATGCAAAAATTTTTATAAACCGTCATATTGATGCCCTATGTTTAAATTGCTTCATACTATAGATATATCATTCAAATCCTATTTTGATTATGGTAATCATGTCAAGTATAAAGTAAGGGTGTGACACTTTAGAATGGTATCAGAGCCCACGGTTCTTCGATAGGGAAGACACTGCACTTCATCCATACATGGGGAACTCGGCAAGTAAGTATCTTTGTATCCCATAGTTTATGCTAAGTTATGTGTTTCTACGTGACCTCCATGTAGGTTAAGATAAAAGACGATTCCACCTAAACGTAAGGTATAGGAAGGAAAGTCCTCTAAGGGCAAGGCCCCAGCAGTCGAAGGTGAGGGCAAACTTTGGTTAAGTTTAGAGGTCGTAGGAGAATTTACGGTGCTATGTGCCAAAGTGACTCTCGAAAGAGCGTTTCATGATTTTGGCCTCCATGCACAATTTTCATGTATTACAGACCTATGGTCATGTTTTCCAGTATTTTAAGAGTATTTTAATCATGGCTAAACGATGTTTTGATGTTGGTTCGGGTTGGTTCGGGTTGGTACGAAGCCATGATTGAATACTGAGTTCGTTGGGCGTAATTGTTGCGTTTTTGGGTTCAATTACGAGGTTTTGGTCAAGTTAAGTTTGGTTGCACGTTCTCATGTTAGGATTAGGATGCAGCGAGCCTGGGAACGATCCAACTCAATTGGTAAAATAAAACAGGATAATAATTATATTACGTGCATAAAATCTAAAAGTTTATATTTTTGAGATATATGCGATATTGCTAGTGGCCGCCTCACGTTCATGGGATTGCAGCTTATGGGATTATTACTTCATCCGGTGGCTACTGACTGGTTCAGTTTATGTTCATGTTCATGTATGGGTACGGTTATCCAGTCCAAGTGCTGTGATGATCTCTACCGCCCAGTATACTGTGGTTTAGTCTGATCAGACGATTTAATTCATGTTATGGGCCACTTGCGTAGAACATATTCTCAACAGAAAATTATGATATGCTATTTTATGACAGGGCTCTATCGAGCAAACATTTTACGTACGATTTTAGTTATGCACGTATTTATAATTACTCATGACACGGTTTTTACGTTACGCTTTACGATATGATATTTTTACGTTGCATGCGATTTTATGATATATGTACTTGTTATTCATGATATATGCATGCTGAGTCTTTAGACTCACTAGACTTGATTGTTGTAGGTACTGATGAGGTCGAGACCGGGGGCGGGGACAAGTGAGCTAGCTTGGGTCGGCAATAGTAGGAACCCGAGGACCTCATGCTTCAGTTTATTTATCATGATTATGCAAACTCATTTTTATCACGATGAATTATTTTAAGCTGTTGTTTCGAAACAAATATTTACTTCCGCTACTATTTAAACATTAAACTTTTTATCAGTTTATGAATGAGACACGTTATTTATTTTTAATAAAAAAATTTTAAATAATTCCGCAAATTTAAAAATACGAAATTCGAGCCTTTACAGAAACAAAATAATTAGTTCCGCTATTATTTTGAAAGTTAAACTTATTTATCGGTTTATTTTATGAATGATGCACGTTATTTAAAAGAGAAAAAAATTTTAAATAATTCCGCAAAATTACGAATATGAAATACGGGCCTTTACAAGGTTTGTGCCCAACCACTATTATAGAAAGATGTTTAAGAGGCTACAAACTTTAAGGCAAGGAGTAAAGAGTGTTGAAGACTACTATAAGAAGATGAAAGTAGTCATGATTAGAGCAAACATAGAGAAAGATAGTGAGGCGACCATGGCACGTTTTCTTTGTGGTTTGAACAGGGAGATACAGGATCAAGTGGAGCTTAGGCACTACTTGGATCTAGACGAGATGGTGTAAATGGCCATAAAGGTGGAGCGACAACTCAAGAGACGAGGAGTTGGCCGCACCAACCAAACTGGGGGTTCGTCATCTTCTTGGCGACCAAATGTGGCAAAACGTGATGAGAATGAGTTGGTGACCAAGCCCAAGATCGAGACCAAGCAAGAGACGCCTAAGCAAGGAGTGCAAGGTAAATATGAAATTACTCTTAATCGTTCTATCGATACAAAATGTTTTAGGTGTCAAGGGATGGTCATATTGCTAGCCAATGTCCTAATAAGAGGGTGATGATCTTGAATGGCTATGGTGAGTATGAGACTCAAAGTGATGGGGATGACGATGATAGTGATGATAAGATGCCTGATTTGGAGGATCATGCTGAGGGATGTGAGGCGGTTGTAGGTGAAGCATTGGTGACTAGGCGTATAATGAGTGCCCAAGCCGGGGAGGAGGAGACCAATCAGAGGGGGAACTTGTTCCATAATATGTGCTTTGTAAACGAAAAAGTTTGCAATGTTATCATCGATGGAGGAAGTAGTACCAATGTAGCTAGTTGTGAGATGGTGGAGAAGTTGAGTTTGCCTACTTTAAAACATCCTCAACCACATAGGCTACAATGGTTGAATGACTGTGCAGAAGTGAAAGTGAACAAGCAAATTTTGGTGTCGTTTTCGATTGGTGAGTATGTTGATGAGGTATTGTGTGATGTAGTGCCAATGCATGCTTGTCATATATTGTTGGGTAGGCCTTGGCAATACGATAGGAAGGCGACACATGATGGTTTGAAGAATAGATACTCATTTGTCCTAGAAACAAAACCGATTTTATTACTTCCATTGTCCCCAAAGCAAGTGTTGGAGGACCAATTGAAAAAGAAAAAAAAGAGATGAGGCAGAAAAAAAAAGTGTTCAAAAAAGTGAGATGGCCTTAGAAAAAGAAAAAGATATGGTCGAATGAAAGAGTGAACAAAAGAGTGAGATGACCATAGAAAGAAAAAGAGAAGAAAATGAAAAGAGGAAAGAAAAAGAAAAAGAGGCCAAAGAAAAGAAAAAGAAAAATAATTTGATGGCCCCAAAGTGTGAGGTAGAGATTTGTTTATTCTTGCATGAACCATTTCATGTACCTTTGTACAAAATGGTTTATCCATATTGTGAAGATATAGCCGGTTCAATCCTGAGCATTGCTATTTCTTATTTGCAGGATTTTGGAGTTGTCATGACAAGGAGACAAGTGAGTCTTGTGGAAGGGAGTACCCAAAGGTTTGAGCCTAGAGAAAACAAGTGCACTCACGGTGAGGTAAGGTTAGTTGCCCACACTACAACTATGAGGTATGACTTTTGTTCTTATCTTAATTCATTGTTGTGTTGTATTCAAGAATTTGGAGTGAGTGTTGAAAGTGTGATGTCCAAATGGTCTAGCTATGAGTCAGCGATTTTGTTGAGGAGTCACAACGTTGAGAATGGTGATATAGTGAACAGATTATATTCAAATGTTATTTATTTTGAGTGTTCAAAGATTGTCAAATTGATGAGGCTTTATTATGTCTATGACTTGTGTGCATTAGAAATAAATTCATGTGGAGATCTAAATGATGGCATGGATTCATTTAGTGTGTCCTATTTGCATGATTTAGATTGGTTTGATGATGGCGTTAGAGTAAGCATGAATGAATATAAGAATTTTTATGAGCCTAGTGAATACAATTTTAAAGAGGATAAATTCTTCATTCTATGTTCATTGCATGTTATGTGCTAGTGGGGCATATTGTGGTGGTTTAATTGTTGATGAAATGCATGATTATATGTGTTGGTTGCATATGAAACGACATGTTGAGTATCATTGTGATACATGCATCGAATATGGGAGAATGACATGTCTACCGTATTCTTATGTCTTGCATCAGTTATATCTTATTCCTAGTGAGCTACGGTCGTACACGTGTATGGATTTCATTTGTGTGTTAACGAGGTCTAAAAAGGAGAGGATTCTGATATTTGTGATACTTAATTATATTTTGTCATTTGGTGTCATTTGTTGTTTGGTATGTGGTGAAGTTGATGAGTTTATAGGAAAGGCAACGATGATGTTGGGATTCCAAGTGCTGATGGAGAGAGCAAATGATAGTAGCACCTACAAACTTGAGTTCAAAGGTAAGCATGTTGGTCATATAATCCTTGTTATTACTAACTCACTTCGTTTTTGTGTAGGTAGCAAAGATTTGAGGACAAATCCTTTTCAAGAAGGGGAGGATGATGCGATCATGATCGACCAAGCTCCGAGGGAAGCATGGTTCCATTAGATTTGCCGGGGTGAGACAGAGAAGGGCCATCGAAGACACAAAAATACAAGGTATCGCGCAACAGGACAGAAGACCTCGCGCACATGCGCGAAGACAAGGGCACGCATATGCGCGAGCCTCGCGCACATGCGCCAAGACAGGGCGCGCATATGCGCGAGAAGTACGAACGGTGAAGATTTTGGACAGAAGACTCCGCGCATATGCGCGGAAGAGGGCGCGCATATGCGCGCGGTGCAATTCCGAAGGACAGAAACTTTCGCGCATATGAGCGAGTTGGGGAGCGCATATGCGCGCGGCGCAAACTTTTCCTTGTTTAGAGTGTAATTATTTTGGGCAATTAGATTTGATATCTTTTGATTTTTGTAAACATATATGCACGAAATTTTGGGACACAATACAGATTATTATTATTGAGTTTATCAAACTTTTGAGGTTTTCTCTCAAACTTTTTCAAAGCTTCGCTTTGTGTTCATCAAAAATAAAACTTATCAAGGATTTATTATTGTGGCGTTTGTCGATTGATTTCATACGGATTGTCAAGGACAAGTTCTTTGAAGGTTCGTCTGTTTCTCAATTGTTTTAATCGTGAATATTTGTTGCTAAGTTTTATAACTTAGAGGTGAATATCACAAACCCATACTTGATTCAAAAGATCGGGACAACACGAATTTCCTTGTTCGTTATTGAATTGAGGGCGCGATTCTTATTTAGTCGTGTTTGCTATTCGTTCGTACGAGGATTCATATCAAAATCAAAAGGAGTTAAAGGATTAAAACCATACACAATCTCAAATGGCGAATAACTAGTAGTAGAATGCATGCAAAGATTATAAGCAAACTCAACAAATAGTAAACACTCTTCCCAATTCTTTAAATTTTTTTTAAGAATAGCACGTAATAAAGTTCCTAACGTCCTATTAACAACCTCAGTTTGGCCATCAGTTTGAGGATGACAAGTCGTAGAGAACAATAATTTAGTGCCAAGTTTAGCCCATAACGTCTTCCAGAAATAATTCAAAAACTTAACATCACGATCAGACACAATAGTCCTAGGCATGCCATGCAACCTAACGACTTCTTTAAAGAACAAATCCGCAATGTTAGATGCATCATCAGTTTTATGACAAGCAATAAAATGTGCCATTTTAGAGAATCTGAAACGCCCCACTCCCATGACATTTTGATGAGATCCTACCCACGAGATCTTTGATTTTGTCCCGATCTTTGAAACAAGTAATTGATAGGTGTGATAATCGCCTCTAGATCACGCGGTCTAGCAACAACTAATCAACGAAAGAAACAATCGCGTTCAAGAGAACCTCCGAAGAACCCGTCCTTGGCAACCCTCGTGATATTCGATTGACAAACGCCACAAAAGATAAATCTTTTGATAAGTTTGATTTGATACGACGCAAAAGTTGTAACGAAACTTAAGCTTGTTTTGAGAGAATTCTCAAAGAAAAGTTTTATAAACTCAATAATAATCTGAATTAATATTTTACAATCCCAAAATTCGTCCATATATTGACAACAAACCAAAGAGATATGAAAATCTAATTACCTAAACAATTAGGACTCTAAAATAGGAAATAAAGATTTTCTCGCGATAGGGCGGCGCTCGGGCGCGGGTTTCTACCGCTCGAGCGCGGGCTCTTCTGGACAGGTCGCGCTCGGGCGGTAAAATGTTACCGCTCGGGCGCCGATGCTTCTGGAGTTCACGTTCTGGACAGTGAGTGTGGCGCTCGGGCGGTAATGTCTGGCCGCTCGGGCGCCGAAGCTGCTGGCCTCCTCTTCATTTATCACTTGAATAATGTTCCTTTGGCTCCCAAACTTATTCCCATGCATCATGCACCCTTCAGCACTTTGCACCTTGCTTGTAAGTCCTTCTTCCTTGCTCATAAGCCCATGTCACGCTTCTTTAAACTTCTTCAGTCGTCCCCTCGTGCTTGATCCCGCTGGTAACTCTAAGGGATCCCATGCTTTGCTTGGGACGTGCACATCCGTGTTCGCATCATCCTCCCCTGCTTGAAAAGGATTTGTCCTCAAATCCAGCTCGTCACCTACATCAAACAACGACAAGTCACTAACATTGAAAGTAGAACTCACGTGATACTCACCTGGTAGATCGAGTTTGTAGGTATTGTCATTGATCCTTTCAAGTACTTGGAATGGTCCATTACCCCTAGGTAATAGTTTAGAACGCCTCTTCTCAGGGAACCTTTCCTTCCTCAAGTGTAGCCATACCCAATCACCTTTCTCAAATATCACCTTCTTCTTTCCCTTGTTGGCTCGCTTTGTGTATCGATCATTCTTCTTCTCAATATTAGCTTTGACCTTCTCATGCAAACTCCTAACGAATTCCGCCTTCTTTTTCCCATCCATGTTTAACCTTTCACTCACAGGTAAAGACATCAAATCTAACGGAGTCAAAGGGTTAAAACCATAAACAATTTCAAATGGCGAATAGTTCGTAGTAGAATGCACGCAACGATTATAAGCAAACTCAACAAATGGCAAACAATTTTCCCAATTCTTCAAGTTCTTTTTAAGAATAGCACGCAAAAGTGTTCCTAATGTCCTATTGACAACTTCAGTTTGCCCATCCGTTTGAGGATGACAAGTAGTAGAAAACAACAATTTTGTGCCAAGTTTAGCCCATAGAGTCTTCCAAAAGTAACTCAAGAATTTAACATCACGGTCAGAAACAATAGTCCTAGGCATGCCATGCAACCTAACGACTTCTCTAAAGAACAAATCCGCAATGTGAGACGCATCATCAGTTTTGTGACAAGCAATGAAATGTGCCATCTTAGAGATTCTATCAACAACAACAAATATTGAATCCCTCCCCTTCTTTGTCCTAGGCAACCCCAAAACAAAGTCCATAGAAATGTCAACCCAAGGCTCACTAGGAACAGGAAGTGGTGTATACAATCCATGTGGTTGTGTCCTAGACTTAGCTTGTCTACAATTTATGCACTTATCGCAAACACGCTCAACATCACGCTTCATGTGTGGCCAATAGAAATGTTCATGCAATGCACTTAAAGTTTTTGCCACACCAAAGTGTCCCATCAAACCACCCCCATGTGCCTCCCTAACAAGTAATTCACGAACGGATGATCTAGGGATGCACAACCTATCTTCTCTAAACAAGAAATCATTATGCAAATAGAATTTATCATGTGGACCATGCATACAAGTTTCAAACTCGTTCTTAAAATCGTCATCTAGCACATACAACTCCTTGACATGCTCAAACCCCAATATTTTAGACTCCAAGGTAGAGAAAAGAAAGTACTTCGTGATAGTGCGTCGGCCACTATATTTTCCTTACCTTGTTTGTACTTTATTATGTAGGGGAATGCCTCTATGAATGCCACCCACTTGGCATGCCGCTTGTTCAACTTTTGTTGCCCCTTAAGGTGCTTTAGAGACTCATGATCCGTATGAATCACAAACTTCTCAGGCCTCAAGTAGTGCTGCCACGTCTCTAGAGTCCTCACAAGTGCGTAGAGCTCCTTATCATACGTGGGATAGTTCAGGGCGGCTCCATTGAGTTTCTCGCTAAAGTACGCCACGGGCCGTCCCCCTTGCATCAAAACTCCGCCGATACCTACGCCTGAAGCATCACATTCAATTTCAAACGTATTAGCAAAGTCAGGCAAAACAAGTAAAGGAGCATTAATTAATTTTTTCTTAATAGTATTAAAAGACTTCTCTTGCTCCTCGCCCCAATGGAATGGAACGTTCTTCTTGATCACCGCTGTCATGGGTGCTGCCAATGTGCTAAAATCCTTTACAAACCTCCTATAGAAGCTTGCAAGTCCATGAAAACTTCGGACTTGACCAACAGTAGTAGGCGTAGCCAATCTCGGATAGCACTTACCTTGTCCTCATCCGCTTGTATTCCCTGTGAGCTTACCACAAAACCAAGGAAGACAAGTTTGCTTGTACAAAAATCACATTTCTTTAGGTTAGCATATAGATTTTCAGCCCTTAGTGTGATTAGCACAAGTTTCAAGTGATCAACATGCTCATCCAAGTCTTTGCTATATACTAGGATATCATCAAAGTAAACAACAACAAATTTCCCTATGTATGCACGCAAGACATGGTTCATTAACCTCATAAAGGTGCTAGGAGCGTTAGTTAAGCCAAATGGCATCACCATCCACTCATACAACCCGTACTTGGTTTTAAAAGCAGTTTTCCACTCATCACCTTCTCTCATCATAATTTGGTGATAACCACTTTTCAAATCAATTTTGCTAAAGATACAAGCACCATTAAATTAATCTAACATATCACCTAGTATAGGTATGGGATGCCTATCCTTAATGGTGATGTTATTGATTGCCCTACAATCCACACACATACGCCATGAACCATATTTCTTAGGAACTAACAAAACAGGCACAGCACAAGGGGACATGGACTCACGCACAAAACCCATATCTAACAACTCACTTACCTGTCGTTGAAGCTCCTTAGCCTCCTCCGGATTGCTCCTATAAGCCGGACGATTTGGTAATGCACTCCCGGGCACCTAATCAATTTGGTGCTCAATCCCCCTCAATGGTGGTAGCCCTTGAGGTAGCTCCTCCGGAAATATATCATCAAATTCCTGCAAAAGTGAAACAACAATGCTCGGAAGGGACCCGGCTATATCACTTGTGTTAAAGAGGATCTCTTTATAAAGAATCAACACAAGTGGTTCATGTGTGTGCATCAATTGCTTCAACTCACTCTTTTGGGCCATGTATGTCTTCTTTTTGGCCTCTTTCCTCTCATCTTCTTTTCCCTCATTTTCTTTCCTCTTCTTTTTCTTTTGTATGGCTATCTCACTTTTTATTTCACTCTTTTTTTCGGCCTCATCTCTCCTCTCTTTTTTTTTTCAATTGGTCCTCCAACACTTGGTTTGGGGACAAAGGAAGTAGAACAATGGACTCCTTTTTCAACACAAATGAGTACTTGTTCTTGAACCCATCATGTGTCACTCGCCTATCATATTGCCAAGGTCTACCCAACAAGATATGGCAAGCATGCATAGGAACCACATCACACAAGACCTCATCCACATACTTCCCAATAGAAAAAGGCACTAGCACTTGCTTGTTAACTTTCACTTCCGCACAATCATTCAACCATTGAAGCCTATATGGTTGAGGTTGCTTTAGTGTAGGCAAACCCAATTTCTCTACCATCTCACAACTAGCCACATTAGTACAACTCCCCCCATCTATGATTAAATTGCAAACCTTTTGATTTACAAAACATCTAGTATGGAATAAGTTTTCCCTTTGGTTAGTCTCCTCCTCCTTGACTTGGGCACTCATGATACGCCTAGTCACTAGTGCTTCTCCAACAACCGCCTCATAACCCTCGTCAGGATCCTCTAATGCAGGCATCTCATCATCATCATCACCCTCACTATGAGATTCATACTCACCATAGTCATTCAAGATCATCACCCTCTTATTAGGACATTCACTAGAAATATGACCCAACCCTTGACACCTAAAACATTTAGTATCTCTAGATCGATTAGAAGGAGCTTCAGATTTACCTTGCACTCCTTGCTTAGGTGCTTCCTGTTTGGTCTCAAATTTGGGCTTGCTCACCACCTTATTCTCCTCACGCTTCACCACATTTGATCGCCATGAAGATGATGAACCTCCGGTTTGATTGGTGCGGCCAACTCCACGCCTTTTGAGTTGTTGCTCAACTTTTATGGCCATTTGCACCATTTCGTCTAGATCCAAGTAGTGTCTGAGCTCTACTTGGTCTTGAATTTCCCTGTTCAAACCACACAAAAATCGAGCCATAGTAGCCTCACAATCCTCCTCAATGTTTGCTCTAATCATGACTACTTCCAACTCTTTAAAGTAGTCCTCTACACTCTTCACCCCTTGCCTCAAAGTTTGTAGCCTCTTAAACATCTCCCTATAGTAGTGGTTGGGCACAAACCTTTTTCTCATCACTCTCTTCATCTCATCCCAAGTTTCTATGGGCCTCTCATTGTACCTCCTCCTAGTGGTCACTAATTGATCCCACCAAATGAGAGCATAGTCTAAAAATTCAACAAATACGTAGAAATCACTACACGAAAATCGGTATTGAAAATTCTACGAGGAATTGAACGGATACGCTTACTTGAATCAAAAACCAAAAGCTCTGATACCAAATGATGCGATCCCGCCCACGAGATCTTTGATTTTGTCCCGATCTTTGAAACAAGTAATTGATAGGTGTGATAATCGCCTCTAGATCACGCGGTCTAGCAACAACTAATCAACGAAAGAAACAATTGCGTTCAAGAGAACCTCCGAAGAACCCGTCCTTGGCAACCCTCGTGATATTCGATTGACAAACGCCACAAAAGATAAATCTTTTGATAAGTTTGATTTGATACGACGCAAAAGTTATAACGAAACTTAAGCTTGTTTTGAGAGAATTCTCAAAGAAAAGTTTTATAAACTCAATAATAATCTGAATTAATGTTTTACAATCCCAAAATTCGTCCATATATTGACAACAAACCAAAGAGATATGAAAATCTAATTACCTAAACAATTAGGACTCTAAAATAGGAAATAAAGATTTTCTCGCGATAGGGCGGCGCTCGGGCGCAGGTTTCTACCGCTCGAGCGCAGGCTCTTCTGGACAGGTCGCGCTTGGGCGGTAAAATGTTACCGCTCGGGCGCCGATGCTTCTGAAGTTCACGTTCTGGACAGTGAGTGTGGCGCTCGGGCGGTAATGTCTTGCCTCTCGGGCGCCGAAGCTGCTGACCTCCTCTTCATTTATCACTTGAATAATGTTCCTTTGGCTCCAAAACTTATTCCCATGCATCATGAACCCTTCAGCACTTTGCACCTTGCTTGTAAGTCCTTCTTCCTTGCTCATAAGCCCATGTAACGCCTCTTTAAACTTATTCAGTCGTCCTCTCGTGATTGGTCCCGCTGGTAACTCTAAGGGATCCCATGCTTTCCTTGGGACGTGCACATCCGTGTTCGCATCACATTTAATTTAAATAAATAACATACGCGGAAGCATTAAAATTTAAAGGAAAGAATACTATTTGCACTATAAACATTTCAAACTTTTGACCATAAGAATTTACAAAACCATCATCAACATATTTTCAAAAATCACCCCACATTTTCTCACATGATTCAAGTTACAAAATACATGATATTTTAAACTTTCAATGTTTGCCAAAATAATGGTTACATAACAAAAGTTCAAAAGTCTTCCCCTTCAACTTGCTATATGACTTCTCCTTCCTCGGACAATCCATTTCAATCCTTTTTATCACTTGCATCACATGACATTAACTGGAATAAGATAAAACTCAGTAAGCAGAAAGCTGTACATAACAAATACATATACATGGTTTGGCTTGAAACATGGCCATGGCAATGGCAATGAAAATCGAACAATACTATCTTCAATGAACAATACATAATCAAGGCAATATATATGGTATATCATGGCATGAATTAAAGGAAATGAAATGATAGTTCTGTGACCTGTGACGTGTGGATAGTATCTCTTTGATATATAAATATATCAAAACTTTGAGAGATACTCATAATCATGAGATTGGCCAATGACATGCATGAATTACTATAATTCCTTGGATTTAATCATAAGAAACTTCATTGGGACATTTTAACAAACACTTGGTAAGCAACAATAGAGTACTAGCTCCTTATTAATGAATTCAATGATATTCTTGGCTCAATGAACAAATAACAATACATACATCAATAATCTAACAATGGAAGGAGCTAGACATCAATAAACATGGCTTATATACATATATATCATGTGAGCATTAGAAGGAAAAGCTTCTACTTACAACCGACAAGCACAATGGTTGCTATGATGATCTTGAATGATTCCTACAACAATAATAACAATAATAACCATAACTCATTACCAATAATTCAAGGAATCAATCAATTCAACTTAACCCTTCAATATAAACCTCAATATCTCAAATCCTTCCAATTACAATAATAGAAATCTTACCTTGTAGCTTGAAATCTTAGTGGAAGAAGCTAAGAAATGAACTATGAGCTTGGCACTTGAAGTAGGAAATTGAAGGAGAGAAAACTAGAAGGAAAAGGGATAAGAAACGATGGAGGAGAAAGGAGAAAAGTAGAAATTAGTAGAATAATCTAGAACCATGTTTATAAGCCTCCAATACCTCCAAAAACGTGTTTTTTATGCCATAGACACGGACCCCGTGCCCCCCTCCGTGTATGGGTCCGTGTACACACTGGGAATCACACATTTTGCTTGGCAAGACATGGAGTAAAACGTTATGCTCATTCTCTCAACATGTGTCAGTGCAGGAACAATTGAATGATACACACGACACACTTCGGACCACTTTTGGCTCGTCTTCCCTACTGATTTGAACAAAACTCAAAACATGAAAGTTACAGCCTTATATCTTATCTTTCTAATGAAAGTGGCCTCACATCAATTGGATCAATATAAAAACATTATGCTAAAAATCACAACTACTGCCACATTTTTCATACCGTTTCTACACTTCCATTTCCTATTTGGCTCAAAATCAACTTTCTATTCGACCCATTCACTTTCATAATCACCATTAACTGTGAACATAATACCAAAACAATAACCATAAACAATGACCATATATTAACCATTCCAATAAACATATTTCCTAAACACCCAACAAAAAATAAAATGCTAAAAGATTGGGATATTTCAATCTCCCCTCGTAATAAAAATTTCGTCCCCGAAATTTTCTTACCGTCAAATAAACTCGGATAACGATGTTTCATCTCCTCTTCCGATTCCCACGTGGCCTCTTCAATCACTTGATTCCTCCAAAGAAGTTTGTCAATACCAATCTCTTTGTTTCTCAACACTTTAACTTTGCGATCAAGAATTTGAACCGGCATTTCCTCATAGCTTAAATTTGACAACAGATCCAATGAGTCGTACCGAAGAACATGAGCGGGATTAGAAAGGTACTTACGTAACATTGAAACATGAAATACGTTGTGAACTCGATCCAAGTTCTGTGGCAATGCAAGACGATAGGCTCGATCTCCAATCTAATCAAGAATCTTAAACCGCCCAATGTATCGAGGACTAAGCTTACCTTTCTTGCCAAAACGTATTGCTCCCTTGAGAGGAGCTATCTTGATAAAAACATGATCGCCTACCTCGAATGTCAAAGGCCGTCGACGAACATCGGCATAACTCTTTCGTCGAGACTGAGCGGTCTTCATTCGTTCTTCGATTACTGCCACAACATCTGCTGTCTGTTAGACTAATTCTGGGCCCAACATCTTCCATTTGCCTATTTCTTCCCAATATAAGGGAGATCGGCACTTTCTTCCATATAAAGCCTCATTGGGTGCCATGCCGATTGAAGACGCCAGCTGTTATTATACGTAAATTCCACCAAAGGCAATTTAGAATCCCAACTTCCCGGGAAATCAATTGTGGGGACCCGGACGCATTCATGTCTTAATCATTATTAAAGTCAAATATAACAATTAAGACTAGTGGGACTAAATTTTTTTTCTTTTTAAATTATAAATGTGGAAGCGTAATGTATTCTATCTCATATACATGTCAATATAAAAGTACAAATCATGTACTACATGTCTCTATTGAAAGGGGATCGGTTACGGTGACCGGAAGCGCAACGGAAGTCAAAAATTTTATTTTACATGCTAAAATTTTCGGCCACCAAGTTCCTTGTGCAACAAATACATTTAAACACCATACAAGACATACATAGGGTATTTGAGAGATTATACCTATCAACCTCTTGAGGTTGATGAATGGCACCAACCAAGTTGTAAACAACTTGGCTCTTGAGTGGATGAAGATCTACAAGCTTCCTCCTCCTTCAAAAATTAGGCCCACCACTTGCTAGGTAAATCCCTTCTTGTTTTGCACTAGAAAAACAAGAAGATTTTTCAATGAGAAGAATATTTCTTCCTCAACACTTGAAGAAGAAAAATGAGAGAAAAACTTGGAGAGAAATGTGTGTAATTTTCGGCCAAGGTGTGTCTAATGGGGGGAAGGGAGACTTGTCTTGGACATGCAAAAAGTTGAAAGCAAAAGTTGCATGCCATGCCTTGAAAACACAAAAAGTAGTCTCCCAACCTTTCACCTCCCATGCATGTATATTATATGGTTTTTAATCAAATTAAAAACCATGGACTAAATTTAATTATCTCAAACATATTTGAGACTAATTAAACATTACTTGAATTTACCCAAGTCCCACTAGTTAAATAATTATTTTAATTGAGCTCTACAAGACTCAATATGATTTAATTAATCCAACACTTGAATTAATTTAATTATTTGGACTCTACTAGGTCCACTAGTGTTTAATTAATTCAACACTTGAATTAATTTAATTTAGTCCATAATAATGTTTATGAAAATCACAATTTTCAAATACATTATTCACTTGGCCAAATTTTAATTTAGGAACACTTCCATAAATTAAAATTTACATTTCTCTCATAGAAGTCATACTTCTATTTTTCCTTACGCCTATAAACTCATTTATAAGCCGTTCAACACATTGAACTATTTTCTCCTTTATAGAAGTCATACTTCTAATTTTCCTTACGCTTATAAACTCCTTTATAAGCCGTTCAACACATTGAACTATTTTACTTCTCAACGGGATCTAGAAAGCTAGTACTTGTGTGGCCCTCAATGGTTCATTGATACAACTAGCCGTGGGTTCACATCTCCATGTGATTCGGACTAAACATGTCCTTATATGAGCATACCCCAATTGCTCCATTCTTACTTATCAACTCCTTGATAATAAGAACGTCAGAACTCAAGTCTGATAGTACCCAACCAATCATGTTAAACGCCTAGCAGCATCGCTTACATGATTCCCTAGGTATCAAATGATAGTGCCTGCAAGAACCATTCAATTATGGTTAGCGTACAGTACGGTCCCTTCAACTCATATATCCCGACCGATTCGACAACCATTGGTTTATCGAGAGTTGTCAATGAATCGATACTATGTGTCATGTCGTAGTTGCATCGATGGTGTAATCTATGAAACCCCTTTCATAATTACCACCATACTCTGATCAGAGATTTCAAACTACACGCACATGAAAACACATAGGATATCCATACCCGTAGGTAAGCGGTGAATCCCCGACTACAATGCATCGACTCCTATATGTTTCGCCATAACACCCAACCTTGCCACCTGATGACCCCTTAAGAGTCGGTAAACAAGTCAAAGTGAAATGCTAGCACATAGAGTCTCAATGTTGTCCCGGGTCATAAGGACTAATGGTGTACAACCATAAACTAGGACGTTTCCACTCGATAAGTGAGAACCACTTGGAAAGTCCTTTATAGAGGGTTGTTCAGTGCACTCTACAAGGAGCACCTATCTGCATGCTCGGACATCACAATGTCCCCTACCAATGAAACATGGTACTCACATCGCAGATACTAGTCTCGAACTCGAGCGGCCTATATCCTTCTTCGTGGCGGCTGAATCGACTAGGAACTGTTTAGAATATACAGTATTACAAATATGAGTTTCATGATACTCATCATATGAGCATCTCATATTCTTTCTACTATTTGTATATTCAAGGGCTTTATCTATGCAACTAGCATGGGTATACAGATAAAGAAGTGCCAAAACAATAAATTCAAATATTATTAAAATAAATATCGTTCATACATAGAGTTTCATTGTGAACACTCGGCCAACACTTGGCTCGACGTGCACCTACTCTAACATCTATCTCAGCTAGGTTCAACAGTTATACATCAAGTGCTGAATCCTATTCTGCTTCTGGGCTCGGATCTCCACACTAACTATCATCTCTCATCCTCTTTCTGATCCTGATCATGTCCCCCACCTGTTGTCATGCACACATACAAACAAGACAACAGCCAGATAACTCCGGTAAGAATTACATTCCCAGTATATATCATGTGTACATGCATTTCATATAAACAAGTATAAAAGCATGAACAGATAATCATAAAATGTATCAACTCAGACACATGAATCAACACAGACTCTGAATCACACTCAGTGACTCTTAGACTCACATTGTAATATCCAAGCCTAGTGATCGGTACGGTTTAAGATTTCATATGTTTATGGACTATTTGGTTATGTTTAAGCATAGTTTTGATGTTAAGGATTGTGATTTATGGTTTATAGTATTGTTGTTTATAGTTGATGTGTGGCGTTATTGTAGCATCGTTGCGATTTAATTCACGATAAATTGTATGTTGAGCCAATTGATATGAGGCCAATTGGAGTGGTTAGATAAGACATAGAAGTGTAACTTTCATGTTGTGAGAGTTGCCAAAATATGAGGAGAAGCGACGTTGCGATTCGGTTTAGTTGCGAAGAGTATTGTTGGTTCAGAGGAGAGTGCACCCGCACTCCAAAAGTTAGTGCACCAGCGGTGACCAGAGTGCACCCGCACTCCAAAAGTTAGTGCACCCGCGGTCCACTGTTTTGGAATTTTTTGAAGAGGTGCCGAAGGCATAGCGCACCCGCGGTGCAAGGGCTAGCGCACCCGCGGTCTATGAACAGTAAAAACGTGTTTTCGAGATTTAAGTGATATAATAGAAGAGTTGGTTCACTTTTCTCTCATTTCTCTCCTCACTTCTCGATTCTTCACTCCAAGGAAGAGCTAGGGTTCTTATTTCCTTCAATTGTTCCTTTGATTCAAGCTTCTTGTTGGAATTTTGAAGTTAGATCAAGTTCATTTTGTATTCAAGGAGCTAAGGTAAGCTTATGGTTTAGTTATTGTTGGATTTTGATGTTGGGGGAAATTATGGAGATTGTGATTGTGTTGGTTTTATGGATTCTATGGTATGGTTGTTGGATTATTGAGTTGTTGATAATTCTATTCATGGTTTATTGTTGTAGGTTTTGTACCAAGAGTTTAGAACCAAGTGTTGCAAGTGTAGTAAGTGGAATTCATTTCTTTGTGCTCACATGATAATATATGTATTGTGTTTCAATGGTTTTAAAGTGTTATTCCCTTCCATTTGATTCATGCTATGTATTAATACACATTGTTGTATATTAGAGACATTCTTATGTCTCAATTATGTTAAAGGGAATACAAAAGAAAATAGAGTCTTCAAAGTGTTTGTTTTAATGCCAAAGAGAGAATTCAAATGTTTTATTGGATTGATAGATACATAGTCAGAGATTGCATGCAATAAGTTGATCAACGACCATAGGCTTATATCCCTTAGAGTTATCGATTCATATCGATGGGATAGAGGCACAGAGACAGAGATACTATATAGATATTAATCCAATAGAGAAAAGAGAAATACCATCGTTATTGTTATTCATTCTATGATATTCATGTTTCCGAGTTGATGGTATTTAATATTTTCAAAGCCACGTTTTACAGAGTATGGTATATGTATTTATTGCTATGTAAGAGTTCCACTTGCTGAGTTTTATAACTCATTCCAGTTATTTCATGTGATGCAGATAAGAGTGACGGACCAGGACGTTGATTGGAGCCGAGGTCATATGCATAGAAGATGGAAGAAGGAAGGAAGAAGATATTTTGATATACATGATCAAAATTATGTTTTGTATTTTGGTACCATACTTTATGGATCATGTATATACTTTTGGGTTGTATAATTTGAAATGTGTAATGTCAAGAAAATTTAAATCCTTCTTTCCTTTAAGAAAATTTTAAATTCCGCTGTTATTTTAAGAAATCGGTCAAAGGTGTTACACACATAAATCAATGCAAACTCTGAATCAAACTCCGTGACTCTTGGATTCTGACTCGACTCATCCTAATCTAGGGATCCCGATCTGAATAAGAACATACACCCACCTACTCTCCAATCGGAGTGGTGGTACATTCTTATTCACGGACTCTGGCCCTTTCTGTATCGAATCTCAGCGATAGGAGCTGCTCTTCTCCCCAACATATCGATACGACCAAACGTCTGGCATCTTGGCGACTCCGCCACAGACTAGGCGCATCCGCCCTGGCATACCCTGACGATAATTAGGCATGCCCTGCCAAACATCTGTGACAATGTGCAATGGGCCAGTGACGATTCCATCACTATCTGGCACCTCTGTCACGAGATCAATCGTTAATGACTAGGCGCATCCGCCTATGACTCAATACATAAATCAACAGATCAAGGATATCAATCTCATTCAATTGCAAATATCAATGCAATAAGGTAAAGTATGTGATTTAGGGGAACTCAAGTCAGATCTAACTCGAGTTATATCCTACCGGTTCAACATTGATTTATACCTTTCTTTTCGTCGATCAATCTGGCTCTGTTCAGTCTTCGAAGCCTTCGATCCCAACTCTGGAATAACAGTATTGAGGAGAACAATATCATAATACAACCCAACACAAGAATTCTCAATCAAATCAACTTTTGACGGTATAACGGCACAATATCGATATCCCGAGCAACTCAGACAATATGAGATATCAATCAACAACTCATAACCAATGGTCAATACAATCGATAATCTCAGAAATCTGAATAATCTCAATTCAATATCTGAAAAATCATAACAATTGCATACGGTATTTATTCTTCGCCCTGTTTTCGATTCTACGATGTCTAATCTCGCAATAACACAAAATATGTAACAAATCATGATTCCTCCAATACATAAATTTCAACCCACGTTGGAACATAATAAAACTTACGTTCTTGTGTAGCCTTTGACGATAGAAACGCAGTACTGAACTCGGATGGAAATTCCAATGGCCAGATCTTGCACAAATCACAAATCTATGATGCAAAGAAGTTGGAGGATTTCTAGGAGGATCTCTCGGTTCTTTCTTGCCAATTCTGAAGGGAAATGAAGATTAGATAATATATTTTGCATGAGAAGGACACTCGTCTTAGTCTTCTTGTTTCTCAGGCGGTGCTTGGGCGGCCAGACTTTACCGCTCGGGCGCGGAATGTTCTGTCCGAGTTTCATCTTATTCGACACTGGCACTCGGGCTGTCATTTACTACCGCTCGGGCGCCAGACATTCTGTCCAAACCGTGACCTTGTGGTGCACTGGCGCTCGGGCGGTCCTTTTCTATCGCTCGGGCGCCACAGGTTCTGTACAAAAGATTAGTTTTGTGATGTACCGACGCATGGCTTCTCCACTTGAGCTCCTACAATCTCAATACTGTTAATTAATCTTCTGATTACAGTAATTAAATCTCGGGCATTACATTTATCCCCCCTAAGATACGGTTTCGTCCCCGAAATCACAGGCAATCAAATCATATCAGAAGAAAATGTATAACAAAAGCTAAAAAGGAAACTCACATCAATGGAATAACTCTAGAAATTTCTATTTCATGTCTGATTCAGTCTCCCAGGTAGCTTCTTCAGTGCCATGTCGATTTCACTGAACTTTCACAAGCGGAATAGTCTTCGTTCTGTGCTGTTTTTCTTTACGATCAAGAATCTGAATCGGTTTCTCGAAGTAACTCAGTGTCTCGTCAAGTTCGGCCTCATCTGGCTGCAGAATATAAGATGTATCAGGAAGATATTTCCGCAATAAAGACACATGACAGACATCATGTATTCCAGATAAAGAAGATGGTATGCGAGTCGATAGGCACGATCTCCTATCTTCTCGAGAATCTCATACGGCCCAATATATCGTGGAGACAGCTTTCCTTTCTTGCCAAATCTGACATCTCCTCTGAAAGGTGAAATCTTCAAGAATACTCGGTCTCCAGCCTCAAATACCAACGGTCTTCGTCGAACATTGGCAGAGTTGGCTTTTCTGTCTTGAGCTGTCTTCATTCTCTTCTGAATCAGCTTCACTTTTTCAGTCATATCTCTGATCATATCAGGTCCAATCTAAGGTACCTCAGCGATATCATCCCAATACAGAGGGGATCTGCAAAGCTTGCCGTACAGCCCTTCAAACGGTGCCATCTCTATACTCGTCTGATAGCTGTTGTTGTACGAAAACTCACAAAGAGGCAAAGAATCTTGCCAACTAGTGCCAAAAAATAGCACTACAGCTCCACGGATATCCTCCTGTGTTTGGTTAGTTCGCTCCGACTATCTATCGGCCTGTGAGTGATATGTGAAAGAGCTTGTTGTATACTCTGCCAACAGTACGAAATCAACCGAAAATCAAGGTCTGATATAATCAACTTTGGCGTTCTGTGCAATCTGACCACCTTTTTGACAGAAATCTCAGTAATCTAGTCACATTTGTACGTCTTCATGTACACACTAGAATCCACAGACTTGATCCATCTGTCATTTTTATCTCAAATAAATGCTCAATTTCGAGAGGAATGCCATAGTTTCATCACGATCTCCCTGGAAATGTGATCCATTTCCATTCAGGAATCGATAAGCTATATAACAAATTTCCTGGTTTCATTTGTCCTGCTTTATTGCTTGCCAATTTAGACATCTCAGTACAAACTCTGCCACAATTGATCTCATCTGTTTCCCTAAAATCTGTCTTTTCAAGTCATCATAAATTTTTCTATCATCAGAATAAATGTTGAATTAAAGATTGTGCACTTCTGACAATACCTGTCGTTTCAAATCCGAAACATCTGGCACAACAAATCGGTTATTTTATGCAATACAGTATCACATACATGATATCTGATTGATACTCTGCTCTAATCATCGAAATCAAGTTCTGAACATTCTGATAAAATTTCTGAACTGCTTTCATTCGCAAAATCCGCTCTGATTTAACTCACACCGTATAGAGTCCCAACGATATGTAATCTTTATCAAATACTGATTTAAAAGATAACAAGCCTCAAGCAGATTCAATACAACAATTGTATATAATATCCTGCTAAATTCATGCAACCACGAATTTCTGACACTGATGTTGTTCTCAGCCAACTGATCACGGCCTCAACTGTGCTAAAATCAATCGATATACTATCTTCGAATATCAACTATCCTGAATACAATCTATCTCAATCAAGATGCACATCTCAACAATTTCTGTATACAACATCTCAGTTCTCAGAATATTCAATACAGTTTTTGAATATTCGATTCAGTCAGTCATATGCTTTGAATATATCAGAATATCATAGATAAACGAGTTTTCAGTAAATCAACTGAATATATAAGGAATCACTCCGTTCTTTTCGATAATCATCGAGTCATGAACATCACATATATCAAAGGTATTCTAAATCTAGAATCTTTACCGTACCATGTTCATTCTTCGGCCATTTCAGGTCCGAATCTTACCATTTCCTGGAAATAGTCTGTGATAGCTCTGTACTTGGTAAACATATCAGAATCAACAATGCGGTCAGAATTAGACAACACCAGTACAATACAAGCTAACTCAATCTCATTCTTCTCCTACTGCAGTATCCGATGTTTCACCAAATTCACTGATATCAAACCTCTCCCAAAAAGGTAAAGAGATAACTACTACAGTAGATATGACGTCAACAAATAAACATACCTCAACGCAATTCATTTGGAAATCATATACAGGATGTACTAGTATTTCTCAATATATATGTGTAGAATAATCATAAAAATCAATTACCTGCCACTATATCATCAAGTGCATCCTGGGTCTACTCCTCTGTCACTGTAACCACTTTGGCTTCTTTCTGGCCCTCCCTGGTTGTGAATAGGTAGAGGGTGGTCGCTGGGACAAGTGAACAACAGATGATGGTCTACCAGTCTGCATCGCTGATCCAGCTGATTCTGCTCCCTGGAATCTTCGGAAACCTCTCTGTGGACAAACTCTCGCAAAATATCCTGACTGTCTGAAGATGCGGCAACTACCAATTACTCCTTGGCATTGCTCGGTGGGGTGTCTCCCTCCGCAAGTTCTGCAGTAAATTCCGATATAACTCTGACTAGACCCACTGGAGCTAGATAAACCGCTCCCTAACTTCTTAAACTATGTCTTTTGAGCTTTCAACTGTTCCTTCTTTCCAGTGCTGCGACCACTAGTCCAAAGTCTGAGAGGTGGTTGCTGTGGTCTCGATGTTGGAGGCACCAACGAAGCGCTTTTCTGTCTCATCAGACAGGCTTCGGCTCTCTTGGCTCTACTCAGAGCATCCGCAAAAGTATAGGGTCGGCCCGTGTTCACCAATGTCAATATCTCAAGACTTAATCCTCTAATAAACTGATCAATCACAGCTTCATCATTCCCAGTCATGTGAGGAGCAAAACGTAACAAGGTAGAAAATTTGGTCACATATTCTTCTATACTCATCTGACCCTGTTTCAAATTTTCAAACTCTACCCTCTTATATTCTCGATACAAACTTGGGAACAACTTTTTATAAAACTCAACTTTAAAGATCTTCCAAGTAATCATTGTACCACTCTGTTCTAAGGCCTCTTTAGTTGCGATCCACCATGTAGTGCCCAAATTTTGTACACGTATAACCCATGCATTTATTTAAATTGTTAATGCACTTGTTTAAATTGTTAATGCATTTATTTTAATGAGTTTTAGCCATGCATGATTTTTTTAAATGCATTATTTTAAATTTTTCATGTTTATTGTGATGCACGTTAAAATATCTTTCGAGTTTCATGTTTCAGGCGATCATTCGAAGCGGGATTGAGGAAAAGACCGGTGACGATTTTGGTAATTTAAAATGTGGTGTTTTATTTTTAAGTTAGGATTGGGGCAGAGTTAAATGTTTTACATAGTTTTAGCATTTTGAAAGCCTAAATTATTTATTTAGTAAATTTATTAGTTTAAAACTTTTAAGAAATTATCAATTGTGCAAGTTATTTTAAATTGAGGGATTTTATTAATTAGGGGAGAATTAGCATTTTAATTTAGCTTGTTAATTATTGAATTAAGCAATAATTTCTCCTAAATTAATTACTAACACACGCACACACACACACATTCTACACAATAGAAAGCGTGAAACACACACAACACACACTACACAACTCATCCTCAGATTTTACTTGAAAGAAAACTAGGGTTCTTGGCAAGAAAAGCAGCCGCCCCTTCCATTCGATTTTCCAGCAAGTTCTCGTCGGTTTTATTGCAAAATTTTAGCGCCACAATCGTCCCGGATCGAGCCTCGCACCGTCTCCGCTTCGGTATCGTCGTATCGGTATTTTTAAATATCAAAAAGCACGTATAATCTTTATTTTGCTGCATCGATCATGTCATATTATGTGTTGCGTTGTTTTATGAGTAAAAATATATGTGTTACGTTCGTCGTTTGAGCTAAAAATGATTTGGATCAGTTTTGAAATAGATTTTAGATCTGAAAACTTGTTTTTACTGTCTTTTTAAATACTGCGACTTTTTGGTCGTGAATTTGAGAAAACTTTCAACACAAAAATCGTAAAACTTTTTGATAGCTTCGATTTGATATAATATTTAAAATATTTGGATAACTATTGAGTGAGTTATGGCGTTTTTTGTGAGACTGCTCAAACTGTGTTTTTCTGAAAATTATGATATTGACGTGTTCTTGAAGTTTTATTGTTGCAGGCGTTGTTGGGGGTCGACGGGTGATCGCTGCTGCGTTTAGGTATGTCGAGTAGGACGTCGGGTTGATTTTTGGGGCTTCGTTTCGTGTCGATAATCCCTGGTTGCATTAGAAATCGTAGGAAGTATTTGGTATTAAAATTTTGGTTTATGGTGTTTGTTGCATTGCACGAAGTGCGTCGTTTCTTTGGGAACCCTTGGGACATTTTTACGAAGTCTGAGTCAATGCATTAGCTTCTTAGGATGGGTCTTGAGGTGTTGCTCATGCTTCGTACGATCGGTTTGGGTGGTTCAAGTCACCAAAGTCGCGGAATGCAGATTACTCGGCGCCCGAGCGGTAAGAATTTACTGCCCGAGCGCCACCTTCACTGTCGGGGCAAAATTCTTCGAAGGCTCGGCGCCCGAGCGCCACCTTTTCTGTCCAAATGTGTTGTTCTTGCTTCTTTTCAAGTTTTAAATAGTAAGTGTACGTCTTTATTCTTGGAGAATGTTCACACATCTTTTAGGGATCGTTCGGGGTTCAACGTCGTGGTTTAGTACATTGATTTAAATGAGGTCAATTCCCGAGTGTGTTAGAACGTCCTAGTTATCTATGGAGTTTGATGGTGAGCATGTGTACATACGTCTAAGTTATGCAAGTTAAGTATGTGAATTGATGTTAGTATGTGCAGCAACGGCCCCAATCGAAGTCCTATGAATCCCTCAACGCCAAGTAAGTATGTATGACGTGCAAGATAATATTTTTAGTTTTTGAGATATGCTAAATGTCTGGTGATCAAATTATGTTTAGGATTGGAAAGCGTTAAATTATGAACGGGGACCAATCCGCCCGTCAAATTATGAACAGGTTAGATCGAGGTTGGAAAGCGTTATATTATAAACGGAGACCAACCAGCCCATTAAATTATGAACGAGGATCTCATGTATGTGACAGTGGATACGTCCCTGTCAGCCCAGTACTGTGGTTTAGTCTGATCAGACGAATTATGTTATGGGTCACTTGCTTTGAAACATTCTCTACGCAAAATGATGAAGCTATGTATGTTCAAGTATGCAGCATGTTTATGCAAAGTTTAAGTTATGGCACATCTAAGTATGTATGTACGTATGTTCAAGCTTTAATAAGCACGTTCAAGTTTTCAGTATGTTTGTTCTATTCTGAAGTTGCGTGTGGTTTTATTACGTAGTATTCGCTGCTTCCAGTTTATACGTGTTGAGTCTTTAGACTCACTAGACTTGATCGATGCAGGTGAGGATGTTCATGAGGAGACAGGAGGTGGGGACCAAGGAGCAGGCTTGGACTGAGAGGAAGGCTAGACCCGAGGACGCCCATGTTATTTTTAGATTTTAAGCATTAAAATATTAATACTTTGATTTTATGTTTTGTTGCGAGATGTTTTGAGCAAGCTTTTCGTTTAGCAAAATTTTATTGGTGACAGATGATTTCAAAGATATATTTTTTTTATGCACGATGAGTTGACGACCGTATAGATGTTTACATTTAAGAAAATTTTTGATTTTTCCGCAAATATTAGGTAGTAAATGTACGGTACGCCACATTTGGTATCAGAGCGGTGTTCTTGTAAAGGGTTATGCATACTGCCAGTCGCAAGAAGCTCTCGAAGTCACACCTCAAGTCTGTGAGTTTTAAAATTTTGCATTATGTATGTAGTTAGCATTGAATCATGATTTCAGCATGTCCATGTTTTAAGTTAAATTTCGTGCATCTTATGATATTGTTATTATATTCATGCATATTGGGTTTACGTGTTGGGTAAATTGTTGGAACAGTATGCCTCCCAGACGTCTGATTAACTGGGAAGTTAGAGATGAGAACAGAGAGCATCGCGATGAGGAGAGGGTCACCCCTCCTCGTCCACCTTCGGATATGCAGGCGCAGATGCTTGCAGGTATGACTCAGTTCTTCGCGCAGTTTACGGGGAACCAGGCTACAGCAGTGGGTGCAGGGGAGAGGCCCAGGCCTGAGGCTGTCTTCTAGAGGTTCAGAACGATAAGTCCAAAGGAGTTCTCGGGTACCACTCACCCGATGATAGCGGAAGGATGGATTAATTCCATCGAGGTAATCTTTGATTTTATGGAACTGACCGATGCTGATAGGGTCAGGTGTGCAACGTTCTTTCTGTCAGGGGACGCTAGACTATGGTGGGAGAGTGCGTCGGTGGCATTTAATTTGCAGACTTTGTCTTGGACTAGATTCAAGGAAGTGTTCTTCGCCAAGTACTTCACCAGTGAAGTACTTGGCGAAGAACACTTCCTAGCGTCCCCTGACAGAAAGGAAGTACGATCCAGACTGACTAGGGAATTTATGACGCTGCGACAAGGAGACAGCAGTGTTGCAAAGTTTGTTAGGAGGTTTGAGAGAGGGTGTTACTTCGTACCCCTCATTTCGAATGATGTCCAGGCAAAGCTGAGGCATTTCTTTAATGGATTGCGGCCAATATTGCGTCGTGATGTGAGGGTAGCTAGCCCCAGTTCTTATGCAGTCGCCGTATCTAGGGCTTTGGCGGCAGAACAAGACCAGCGGGATATTGATGCTGACAGGTTGGGCAAGAGGCCCTACCAGGCACCACCGCACCAACAGCCGCAGCATCAGCATCAGCGACCCCAGCACAAGAGGCCGTACCAAGGACCACCAGTGAAGAAACCTTATCAGGGACCGCCGAAGGGCAATGGTCCAATTCAGCAGCAAGGGTGTGGGGACCCGGGCTCTGACTCGATTATCTTTTGGGATTAATTGGGTCTTTGCTAGAAAATGTGGGTCAAAATTTTGCTTTTAACATTAAATCAAATGTATACATGAACATTGGAACGATTTTTTATTCAATTAAACCAACATAATGTACATACAAGTCTGTTTTAGTACAATCATATACTAGTGTTCTGAAAATCCCGTACACGTCAAGTACAAAACGACTAGTAATCTGCTATGCCCGAAATCACCACAATATCTTGATCTCTCATCTTGCTCGCGACCCTGATCCTGCCCCACCTGTCGTTATGTACACATACAGACACAACAACAGCCGGAAACTCCGGTGAGAACAAATCCCAGTATAAAACATGTATACATGCATGTCATGAAATTAAATACAAAATCATAACACATAAATCAGTAATTATGACACACTAGTGAATACAGATAAAACTCTTCGACTCTTATTCTTTGACTCGACTCATATCTAAGTCTAGGGATCCCGGTGTGAATAAGACGTAACAAGTCTCCCACCTACTCTCCCAATCGGGGTGGCGGTACGTCTTATTCCTAGACTTCGGTCATATCTGTATCGAATGTCTACAATCGGAGATGATCTGCTCCTATGCGTCGATACACCGAACGTCTAGTTTGACAATCTGTCAATGACTCCTATCTCAATTGCTTGAATACAAATCTATAAACAAGACATAATCATAATCAAACATAGTTAAGAATCTAGTATGTGATTTTGGGAAACTCGTATCCAGTCTGAATCGAGTCATGTCTTCCCGTGTTCACATGAATTATACCTTTCGTGTCGAACAGTCTTTCGTAGCCGAAGTCTCAAGTTCAATGTGGCCAATACAAATCTGAAAGGGCAATGTATAGATGCATTCTATCAAGACACAACTCAAGGCCACTCATATACAAATCATATTCAATCTCGGTAACAATCGACGGCATAACGGCGTAATCTTTCGATACGGATCAATCCAACATCAATAATCTATAACCAACAACTCATAATTCTCATCATAGCAACATCTACTATACTGAAATATATATATATACTCAAGTCAAGACATGCTGGAATTTCATATAAAATGCATACGATATTATTTCTTCGACTCGGTTGCGAATAAACGTTCTCTGATATCACAAGAACACATAGTCTAGTGAAATTCACACTTTCCCCAACATCTATATCTCAACTCATACAAGAACATAATAATACTTACATCCTTTTGAAGCTTATGGCATGACGAGCATAAATCTATATCCGGATCGAAATTTGGATAACTAACTCTTGCACAAGCTCAATTCTAAGCTAGGAGAATTCTTGAGGCTTCCATGGACGTTTTCTGAAGGTTTTTCTCGGTGATCAACAGCTGAAATGAAGAATCAGCACATTAAATTGCATGGCCAGGACACATGTTTTATTTTTCACTCAACACGTCGCACCGCGGGTGCNAATCTCAATTGCTTGAATACAAATCTATAAACAAGACATAATCATAATCAAACATAGTTAAGAATCTAGTATGTGATTTTGGGAAACTCGTATCCAGTCTGAATCGAGTCATGTCTTCCCGTGTTCACATGAATTATACCTTTCGTGTCGAACAGTCTTTCGTAGCCGAAGTCTCAAGTTCAATGTGGCCAATACAAATCTGAAAGGGCAATGTATAGATGCATTCTATCAAGACACAACTCAAGGCCACTCATATACAAATCATATTCAATCTCGGTAAC
>NC_133311.1:6364700-6367093 GCF_012295235.1 Primulina huaijiensis
CTACCACCACTCTCGAATCTGGGAGGTGGTTGCTGATACTGACCCGAGGGCTGGGGTGGTCTAGGAGTCGGAGTGGTATAAGAAGTGCTTCGTTGCCTAAGCAACCCTGCTTCTGCTCCCTTCGCCCTGTTCAAGGCATCAAAAAAAGTGTTGGGTCGTCCCGTGTTCACCGAGGTGAATATCTCAGGATTCAGGCCATTGATAACTGATCCGCAACAGCCTCGTCGTTCCCAGCAATGTGGGGAGCAAATCAGAGCAAGGTGGAGAACTTAGCGACATATTCTTTGATATTCAGCTGNTCTTGAACTGCTTCCCCTTCACTTTCAAACTATCTTTCCTCCCACTGCTTCTACCACCACTCTCGAATCTGGGAGGTGGTTGCTGATACTGACCCGAGGGCTGGGGTGGTCTAGGAGTCGGAGTGGTATAAGAAGTGCTTCGTTGCCTAAGCAACCCTGCTTCTGCTCCCTTCGCCCTGTTCAAGGCATCAAAAAAAGTGTTGGGTCGTCCCGTGTTCACCGAGGTGAATATCTCAGGATTCAGGCCATTGATAACTGATCCGCAACAGCCTCGTCGTTCCCAGCAATGTGGGGAGCAAATCAGAGCAAGGTGGAGAACTTAGCGACATATTCTTTGATATTCAGCTGTCCCTGTCTCAGGTTGGCAAATTCTGCACCTTTGTCCTTTCGGTAGGAGACGGGAAAGAATCGCTGATAGAACTCTGTCTTGAACACCTTCCAAGTGACCTCTGTACCACGATGCTCCAAGGCCCTCTTTGTGGTAAGCCACCAATTCTTGGCAACTTCTTGCAGTTGATGCCCAATTAGTTTAACTCGTCGTTCATCGGTGTAGTCAAGTGAATCAAATAACATCTCGATGTCATCTAACCAGCTTTCACACTCAACTGAATTCTCTGTGCCCTTCAGTGTAGGTGGTCGGAATGACTGAAACCGCTTTAACAAGGTCTCCATCGGTGTAGCGGTCACATCCATCGGATCATTGGAAGTACTGCCCTGTTCTGGTGCCCGACCTGCTACTGGTTGCGGTACTCGTCGAGGAGGCATATCTAATTATCAAACGAATTAGTATACAGTCTATACAATCTGTCTCAGTCCTCCTCTGATCATATACCTCTGATCCAGAATCGGTTCTGATTCAGTCTTGGCAAGAAAATGCTGCGATCAATTCAGATAACGATACAACATGTAATAAGGAAAGCAATAAATCATGCTAACACCCAAAAGCAACGAAGAAGACTCATCTACCCCGCTCAATCTATTCTATCTCAGTCTAAAGGATCTATGCTCTGATACCACCTGTTGTGGGGACCCGGGCTCTGACTCGATTATCTTTTGGGGTTAATTGGGTCTTTGCTAGAAAATGTGGGTCAAAATTTTGCTTTTAACATTAAATCAAATGTATACATGAAGCATGGAACGATTCTTTATTCGATTAAACAAACATAATGTAAATACAAGTCTGTTTTAGTACAATCATATACTAGTGTTCAGAATATCCCGTACACGTCAAGTACAAAACGACTAGTAATCTGCTATGCCCGAAATCACCACAATATCTTGATCTCTCATCTTGCTCGCGACCCTGATCCTGCCCCACCTGTCGTTATGTACACATACAGACACAACAACAGCCGGAAACTCCGGTGAGAACAAATCCCAGTATAAAACATGTATACATGCATGTCATGAAATTAAATACAAAATCATAACACATAAATTAGTAATTATGACACACTAGTGAATACAGATAAAACTCTTCAACTCTTATTCTTTGACTCGACTGATATCTAAGTCTAGGGATCCCGGTGTGAATAAGACGTAACAAGTCTCCCACCTACTCTCCCAATCGGGGTTGCGGTACGTCTTATGCCTAGACTTCGGTCATATCTGTATTGAATGTCTACAATCGGAGATGATCTGCTCCTATGCGTCGATACACCGAACGTCTAGTTTGACAATCTGTCAATGACTCCTATCTCAATTGCTTGAATACAAATCTATAAACAAGACATAATCATAATCAAACATAGTTAAGAATCTAGTATGTGATTTTGGGAAACTCGTATCCAGTCTAAATCGAGTCATGTCTTCCCGTGTTCACATGAATTATACCTTTCGTGTCGAACAGTCTTTCGTAGCCGAAGTCTCAAGTTCAATGTGGCCAATACAAATCTGAAAGGGCAATGTATAGATGCATTCTATCAAAACACAACTCAAGGCCACTCATATACAAATCATATTCAATCTCGGTAACAATCGACGGCATAACGGCGTAATCTTTCGATACCGATCAATCCAACATCAATAATCTATAACCAACAACTCATAATTCTCATCATAGCAACATCTACTATACTGAAATATATATATATA
>NC_133311.1:6367174-6373872 GCF_012295235.1 Primulina huaijiensis
ACACCTTATATATGCATGGCAAGGACACTTGGCTTATTTTTCATTCTGCACGTCGCACCGCGGGTGCGGTAGCTCTTCACCGCGGGTGCGCTCAGGCTACGGCATTCCATCCAAAATTCTGGACTCGACGACCGCGGGGTGCGCTCACTTCTGACCGCGGGTGCGGTTACCCTACTGTAATTCTCCACATTTCATGAGTTACAACCGCGGGTGCGGTATGTCTTGGACCGCGGGTGCGGTCTCTCTTTTAGTCAAAACTCTACTTTCTGCCCTTATACCGCGGGTGCGGTAGAAACTGGGGCGCGGGTGCGGTATATTCTTCAAGCAACACTTCATCATTTCATTTTATCCACCTAAAATCTCGGGCATTATATTGGGCACCTCAGAAGCCCGTTGTTTTCCCAGTATGTTCTAAGTGCAACCGCCAGCATCCCGGGCAATGCTTATATGGATCAGGCAAGTGCTTCAAGTGTGGAGCCAGTGACCACACGCCAAAGGAGTGCCCACAGTGGAAGCAGCCGACTCAGGGCAGAGTATTCGCCATGCATGCACAGGAGGCGAATCCAGACACGACTTTGCTGACCGGTAAACTCTTCTACCCACGTTCAGTATTATTTTACCCTGCATGTGGATTTTATTTGAGATTGTTAAGGTGCTAGTAATATTTTGAGTGATTTGCATTAATAATTTTCTGCTATGTTTAAAGTTAATGTTAGAATTTTTGGGAATGTAAGTTTTGCGTGTGCTAACGTCTCTCAGGAAATATTTTCATTAAGAGAATAGCCACTCAGGCCTTGATAGAGTCAGGAGCTACCCACTCATTCATATCAGAGACATTCGCTAGTCACTTGGACATCAAGTCCATAGGACTCGATGTGAATTATTCAGTAACAGTACCATCAGGGGAAGAGCTGTCAGCTACTAGTGTGGTCAGAGACATTGATCTGGAATTGCACGGCCACCTAGTATATGCCGACTTGATCGTCTTGCCGATGTCGGAATTCGACATTATTTTGGGAATGGACTGGCTGACTAAGAATAGAGTCCTTATCTACTTTTGGAAGAGGTCAGTGTTAGTTAGGTCATTGGGCATGTAGCAGTTTCTATTTGAACCAGCTAGATGGAGGAGTTTTCCACGCATGATCTTTGCATGCAGGCATGGAAACTCATTTCCAAGGGGTGTCAGGCCTTCTTGGCCAGCATTATTTTTGCACATGACGTACCCACTCCGTCTTTATCAGAGGTGCCAGTAGTAAGAGACTTCCCAGACGTCTTTCCTGATGACGTCACAGGTCTTCCACCAGAGAGAGAGGTGGAGTTTGCAATTGAGCTCATGCCAGGCACAGTGCCAATCTCTAAGTCACCGTACCGATTAGCTCCAGCTGAGATGTTAGAACTCGAGCAGCAGATTCAGGAGCTTCTCGACAAGGAATTTATCCGCCCTAGCTACTCGCCTTGGGACGCACCAGTGCTTTTTGTAAAGAAGAAAGATGTGAGTATGAGGCTGTGCATCGATTACCGAGAATTGAATAAGGTAACGACCAAGAACAAATACCAACTTCCTAGAATCGAAGACTTGTTCGACCAGTTTCAGGGAGCTACAGTGTTCTCTAAGATAGATCTTCGATTAGGGTATCACCAGCTGAAGGTGAAAGATGCAGATGTTTACAAAACGGCCTTCAGGACTAGATATGGGCATTACGAGTTCTTAGTGATGCCATTTGAATTGACTAATGCTCCAGCAATTTTCATGGACCTCATGAACCGAGTGTTTCAGCCCTACCTTGATCAGTTCATCATAGTATTCATTGACGACATTCTCATTTACTCGAAAAGTCATGAGGAGCATAGCCAGCATTTGAGGACCGTGTTGCAAACTTTGCAGAGTCGCAATCTATTTGCGAAGTTCAGTAAGTGTGAATTTGGCTGGAGAAAGTACCGTTTTTGGGTCACATAGTGTCTAGCAGTGGGATTGAGGTGGATCCAGCTAAGGTAGTCGCAGTAAAGGAATGGGTGGAACCAAAGAATGCATCAGAAATCCGCAGGTTTTTGGGTTTAGCCGGTTACTACCGTAAGTTCATCCAGGGATTTTCGTCGATAGCAGTGCCACTCACTTTACTGACCAAGAAGAATGCTAAATTCGCGTGGAGTGACGAATGCCAGAAGAACTTCTACACTTTGAAGCAAGCTCTTATTTCAGCATCTGTGTTAGCCATGCCGACAGGGCAAGGGGATTTTTTGCTATACACCGATGAATCTAAGCTCGGGTTAGATGCAGTGTTGATGCAGCAGGGTCGGGTTATAGCCTATGCTTCCAGGCAGTTGAAAGTGCATGAGAAAAACTATCCGACGCATGACCTGGAGTTAGCCGCCGTTGTGTTTGCGTTCAAGATTTGGAGACACTACCTGTGCGGCGAGAAATGCCAGATTTTCACTGATTACAAAAGTCTCAAGTATTTCTTCACGCAGAAAGAATTGAATATGAGACAGAGACGGTGGTTAGAGCTGGTAAAAGACTACGACTGCAAAATTAGCTACCATCCGGGAAAGGCTAATGTTGTGGCAGACGCCCTGAGCAGCAAAGTCGCAGTCATAACACAGTTGTCAGTGCAGAGACCTCTTCAGTCCGAGATTCAGAAATTTGGTCTAGAGATATATCGTAAGGGCAGAGCTCCCAGACTATCTAATCTGACAGTCAAGTCTGATTTGCTAGACCGTATCCGTCAAGGACAGTCTTCAGATGAAAAGTTACAGAAGTGGAGACTGAAAGATGAAGCCAAAGGCAGTGTGCTCTACTCAGTGTCAGACGGTATTGTGAGATACAAGGGAAGAATGTGGGTGCCTAACGTAGATTCGATCAGATAAGATATCTTATCAGAGGCACATGCATCTCCGTATTCAATCCACCCAGGAGGTACCAAGATGTACAAAGACCTGCAGATCTTGTATTGGTGGCCAGAGATGATGAGAGACATCCGTAGATTTGTGTCTGAATGCCTCACTTGCCAGCAGGTGAAGGCATAGCATCAGAGGCCAGCAGGAATGCTTAAGCCACTCCCTATCCCCGAGTGGAAATGGGAGAATATTACTATGGACTTCGTCGTTGGATTACCAAAGTCAATTAGAGGTTTTAATGCTATTTGGGTCATAGTGGATCGACTCACTAAGTCAGCGCACTTCTTGCCAGTGAAGACGATTTTCTCCATGTCGCAGTATGCGGAGCTTTATATAAGGGAGATCGTTCGATTGCATGGGATCCCAGTTACTATTGAGTCCGACAGGGACCCGAGGTTTACATCTTCATTCTGGAAGAACCTACATGCAGCTATGGGGACGAAGCTGCAATTCAGTACAGCTTTTCACACGCAGACAAATGGCCAGTCGGAGCGAGTGATTCAGATCTTGGAGGATCTATTGCGAGCATGTATGATCGATTTCCAAGGGACGTGGGAATCGAAGCTACCTCTAGTGGAGTTTACATACAACAACAGTTTTCAAGTATCCATTGGTATGGCTCCCTATGATGCACTGTATGGAAGGAAGTGCATATCACCGATTCACTGGGATGAGGTTGGTGAGAGAGCAGAACTTCGTCCAGAGATAGTTCAGCAGACTGCAGATGTGGTGGTCAAGATCCGAGACAGAATGAAAACCGCCCAGAGTCGTCAGAAGAGTTATGCTGATAAAAGGAGGAGAGATCTCGAGATTGCCATAGGAGACCACGTTTTTATAAAGATAGCACCTATGCAGGGTGTTATTAGTTTTGGGAAGAGAGGCAAGCTGAGTCCGAGATTTATTGGACCTTTCGAAATTCTTGACAGAGTTGGGACACTAGCGTATCGTGTTGCCCTTCCGCCGAATCTGGCCAAGGTACACAATGTGTTCCACGTCTCAATGCTGAGGAAGTACCTAGCTAATCCTTCGCATATTTTGAGCTATGAGCCGCTACAGCTTACTCCAGACCTGTCTTATGAGGAGAAGCCGATTCAAATCCTAGACAGGCAGGAGCGCAGACTCCGGAAGAAGGTGACTAAGCTAGTCAAAGTCCGGTGGCTAAATCAATCAGTGGAGGAAGCCACTTGGGAAGCCGAAGCAGATATTAGACTTTGCTACCCGGAGTTGTTCGGTAAGATTTAATTTCGAGGACGAAATTTTTATAAGTGGGGGAGGAACTGTAGTGCCCAAATTTTGTACACGTATAACCCATGCATTTATTTAAATTGTTAATGCACTTGTTTAAATTGTTAATGCATTTATTTTAATGAGTTTTAGCCATGCATGATTTATTTAAATGCATTATTTTAAATTATTCATGTTTATTGTGATGCACGTTAAAATATCTTTCGAGTTTCATGTTTCAGGCGATCATTCGAAGCGGGATTGAGGAAAAGACCGGTGACGATTTTGGTAATTTAAAATGAGGTATTTTATTTTTCCAAAATGTCATCGATAAAAACAATGGCAAAGCTATCCAAATACGGCTTGAACACACGGTTCATAAGATCCATGAAGACTGAAGGAGCATTGGTCAGACCAAAAGACATCACAAGAAATTCATAGTGACCGTACCTGGTCCAGAACGCCGTCTTAAGGATATCAGACTTTCTAACCTTCAACTGATAATAACCAGATCGCAAATCAATCTTCGAGCACACTGTAGTCCCTTGCAGTTGGTCAAAAGGGTCATCTATCCGTGGCAACGGATACTTATTCTTAATCGTCACTTTGTTGATCTCTCTATAATCAATACACAGCCCCAACGACCCATCTTTCTTCTTGACGAAAAGAACCGGAGCTCCCCAAGGCGAAGAACTCGGCCGAATAAAATCTTTATCCAATAAATCGTGCAATTGCATCTTCAACTCTTTCATCTCTGAAGGGGCCATTCTGTACGGAGCCTTAGAAATAGGAACCATACCTGGCACTAGATCAATCACAAACTCTACATCTCTGTCCGACGGTAAACCCGGCACATCATCCTCAAATACATCAGAGAACTCTCTCACAATATCAATATCATCAATATTCAACTTCACAATTCTATCCATATCCACAATCGAAACCAAAAACCCATCACAACCTCTAAACAACAACTTCTTAGCCTCAAGACACGAAATAAAAGGAAGGATCAGCGAAGTACCTGCACTGGCGAACAAACCTTCCCTATTGCCATCATCTGAAAATTTCACCGTCTTAGCAATGCAATCAATCACTGCACGGTAAGTTGATAGCCAATCCATGCCAAGTATAATACCAAACGCAACCATCGGAATAACAATCAAGTCGGCATAAACAACTCGCCCATCAATTTGAATAGAGCACGCATACACAATAGATGTTGGGCACAACACATCTCTCGAAGGCAAAACAACATTAAACTGGAGGGGAATAACAGAAGGAACTGTACCCAAAGATCTCAAAAATAGTTCAGACATAAAAGAATGAGTAGCACCTGTATCAATCATTGCCGTAGCTACTCTTCCTAAAATTAAAATAGTGCTAGAGATCACAGAAGAATCATGGTTTATACCTTCCTTTGTCATGGTAAAGATGCGACCCTGCACCTTCTCTTTACTCGAGCCTCTTGGAGAATCCTTGGCTAAATGGTCTGCAGTGCCACAACGGTAACAAGTATGAGTACCAAATCTGCACTCTCCCCGATGATGTCTACTGCACTTGGGACACAATGGCTTCTCAGGATCAGATGGAACTGTCGGTGGTTTAGGACTCGGCTCTAACTTGCCTTTCCCTTTAAAATGGTCCTTTCCTCTTTGGCTCGAACCTTGACCTCTTTGAGCAACAAACTGCTGCCTCGCCTGTCTCTCTCGGGCAATGTCTTTCTCATCTTGCTCGGCCAACAAAGCTTTAGACACAATCTCTTTGAATGTCACCGCCTTCGACATATTGATGTCCCTTCTGATTTCTGCTCGAAGGCCTCTAATGAGATGAGCACCCTTGTCTTTGTCATTGGAGGCAATATACGGAGCAAACAGACAGCCCCTTCAAACTTCAGAATATACTCATCAACATTTATACCTCCTTGACGAAGCTCTAAAAACTCAGTTACCTTCCGAGCTCGAAGTGCATCTGGGAAATACTTGTCATAGAAAAGATCAGTGAACTCTTGCCACTTAAATGCTGGAACATCAAATGCATGCAGCTTTGACTAACATGAACACAGCACAACTGATTCTGTCCTTATCTTCATAGTTGAGAAGATCGAAAATCGCCTCAAGAGCTTTGACCCACTCTACAGCCACCAATGGATCAGTGCTTCCTGCAAATTCCGGCGGATCCATTCTCTTGAAAGCAATAAAGATCCCATCGGTCCCAACTGCCTGAGCCACTTGGCCTCTCCCTTGACCTCTACCTTGGCATGTTCCTTGCAAACGTAACAACTGTTGGATCTGCTCACTATGGACCTTAGCTTGCTCTTTCAGTAGCTTGCCGAACTCATCGACAACTCTAGAGGAAGAACTATCCTCACCCTCTGAAGCCTTTCTCTTAGGAGGCATACTCCTACAATGTGCTCACATAATACATATCAACCAATAACAATAATTAGATGTAGAAGAAGACATACCCGGACTGTTGAAAGTAGACGAAGTCATATGCATTGGTCCGAAGAACGGTGCTCTGATACCACTAAATGTAACCCTCTGACCCGAATTCATAAAATAACAGCGGAATTTAAAATT
>NC_133311.1:6373962-6385821 GCF_012295235.1 Primulina huaijiensis
TGGCTTTGAAAACATTAAATACCATCAACTCTGAAACATGAATATCATAGAATGAATAACAATAACGATGGTATTTCTCTTTTCTCTGTTGGATTGATATCTATATAGTAACTCTGTCTCTGTACCTATATCCCATCGATATACATCGATAACTCTGAGGGATATAAGCCTATGGTCGTTGATCAACTAATTGCATGCAATCTCTGACTATGTATCTATCAATCCAATAAAACATTTGAATTCTCTGTTTGGCATTAAAACAAATACTTTGAAGACTCTATTTTCTTTTGTATTCCCTTTAACATAATTGAGACATAAGAATGTCTCTAATATACAACAAGGTGTATTAATACATAGCATGAATCAAATGGAAGGGAATAACACTTTAAAACCATTGAAACACAATACATATATTATCATGTGAGCACAAGGAAATGAATTCTGCTTACAACACTTGGAACCTTGAATCTATACCCTTGGTACACAACCTACAACAATAAACCATAATTTGCACCATCAATAACCCAATAATCACAAACTCATACCATTAAATCCATAAAACCAACACCATCAACAAACCCATGATTCCTCCCGACACCAAAACCAAGAATTCTGTACCTTCGGTACCTCAACCAAATTTCTGAAATCGACGACCGCGGGTGCGGTACTTATCCCACCGCGGGTGCGGTGTCTCTTCGGCAATTCCACAAATTCTGCAATAAAGACCACGGGTGCGCGGCACAAATCACCGTGGGTACGGTCTGCTCTCGGCCAAAACAACTCCATGCAACGAAAATCGAATCGCAACGCTGATACAACACAACTACCCATCAACTAATATCAACAATACCACAAAACAATAATAACCAACAATACTATGACCCATAATCACAACTCTTAACATCTAAATCAAACTTAATTTTTACCAAATAATCCATAAACATACGAAATCTTAAACTGTACCGTTCACCAGGCTTGGATATTACACTTTCTGTAACGAATCTCAGCGATAGGAGCTGCTCTTCTCCCCAACATATCGATATGACCAAACGTCCGGCATCTTGGCGACTCCGCCACAGACTAGACGCATCCGCCCTGGCATACCCTGACGATAACTAGGCATGTCCTGCCCTGGCATGTCCTGCCAAACATCTGTGACAATGTGCAATGGGCCAGTGACGATTCCATAACTATCTAGCACCTCTGTCACGAGATCAATCGTCTATGACTAGGCGCATCCGTCTATGACTCAATACATAAATCAACAGATCAAAGATATCAATCTCATTCAATTGCAAATATCAATGCAATAAGGTAAAGTATGTGATTTATGGGAACTCAAGTCAGATCTAACTCGAGTTATATCCTCCCGGTTCAACATTGATTTATACTTTTCTTTTCGTCGATCAATCTGGCTCTGTTCAGTCTTCGAAGCCTTCGATCCCAACTCTGGAATAACAGTATTGAGGAGTACAATATCATAATACAACCCAACACAAGAATTCTCAATCAAATCAATTTTTGACGGCATAACGGCACAATATCGATATCCCGGGCAACTCAGACAATATGAGATATCAATCAACAACTCATAACCAATATTCAATACAATCGATAATCTCAGAAATCTGAATAATCTCAATTCAATATCTGAAAAAATCATAACAATTGCATAAGGTATTTATTCTTCTCCCTGTTTTCGATTCTACGATGTCTAATCTCGCAATAACACAAAATATGTAACAAATCATGATTACTCAAATACATAAATTTCAACCCATGCTGGAACATAATAAAACTTACGTCTTTGTGTAGCCTTTGACGATAGAAACGCAGTACCAAACTCGGATGGAAATTCCAACGACCAGATCTTGCACAAATCACAAATCTATGATGCAAGGAAGTTGGAGGATTTCTAGGAGGATCTCTCGGTTCTTTCTTGCCAATTCTGAAGGGAAATGAAGATTAGATAATATATTTTGCATGGTAAGGACACTTGTCTTAGTCTTCTTGTTTCTCAGGCGGCGCTTGGGCGGCCAGACTTTACCGCTCGGGCCCGGAATGTTCTGTCCGAGTTTCATCTTATTCGACACTGGCGCTCAGGCGGTCATTTACTACCGCTCGGGCGCCAAACATTCTGTCCAAACCGTGACCTTGTGGTGCACTGGCGCTCGGGCGGTCCTTTTCTACCGCTCGGGCGCCACAGGTTCCATACAAAAGATTAGTCTTGTGACCACTTGAGCTCCTACAATCTCAATACTGTTATTTAATCCACTTCTGATTACAGTAATTAAATCTTGGGCATTACATCAATTGTGCACGCTCGTAACATATCTTCAATAATTTGAATTACCCTTTCAGACTGCCCATCACTCTGAGGATGATATGCTGTGCTAAAAGCCAACTTGGTGCCCATGGCTCGATGCAAACTCTTCCAAAACTCAGATGTAAACCTTGGATCACGATCTGAAACTATCGTCACGGGTATCCCATGAAGTGTCACAATCTCTTAAATATACGCCATAGCATATTGATTCATAGAATAAGTCACCTTGACAGGAAGAAAATGTGATGACTTGGTCAATCGATCCACGAACACCCAAATAGAATTGAAGTATTTCTGAGTCCTTGGCAACCCAACAACAAAATCCATAGTTATATGCTCCCACTTTCATTGCGGTATAGGCAAGGATTGCACCAATCCCGCCGGTCTCTGGTGCTCAATCTTAACCTGCTGACATGTTAGACATTTAGAAACAAATAACATGATATCTTTCTTCATACCTGGCCACCAGTAAAGACGTCGAAGATCTTGGTACTACAGGGATGTACAGAATATGGCACTGTATGAGATTCAAGAAGGATCTCTTTTCGAATGTCATCACCCATAGGAACACATATTCTACCTCGAAAGGTCAGTAACCCATCACGATTTGACCCAAACTCAAAATCTTCTGTCAGATCACTTTTCCTCTTCAACTCTAATAACTGAGCATCCAGCAGTTGTTCCTTCAAAATTCGATCAAATAAAGTTGAGTGAAGAAATAGAGCATACAATCGAGCAACTGTACCTGAAGATACCAAATTGATATCATTTCTTTGCAAATCAAGCAACAAAGGATTAGAAATCATGGAACCCAATAATGAACTCGATTTGCAACTCAAAGCATCCGCAATCACATTAGCTTTTCCAGGATGATATCTAATGGTGCATTCGTAGTCTTTCACCAGTTCTAACCATCTCCGCTGCCGCATATTCAAATCCTTTTGCGAAAACAAATAACTCAAACTTTTGTGATCTGTAAATATTTCGCATTTCTCACTATAAAGATAGTTCCGCCAAATCTTTAAAGCAAAAACCACAGCAGCCAATTCCAAATCGTGAGTGGAATAGTTCTTCTCGTATTCTTTCAACTGACGAGAAGCATATGCTATCACTTTCCCACGCTGCATCAGTACGGCACCTAACCCCTGCTTAGAAGCATCTATATACACAAAAAAATCTTCAGTACCACAAAGAAGTACTAAAACAGGAGCAGAAGTCAACTTATCTTTCAATGTTTGGAATGCTCTTTGGCACTAGATGGTCCATTCGAACTTGGTAGCCTTCCGTGTCAAACTTGTCAATGGCAAAGCTATCTTTGAAAAGTCGGCTATGAACTGTGGGTAATACCCTGCCAAACCAAGAATGATATGAATCCACGTGCGTAAGAAAAGCAAACACGATTAAATATGAATCGCGCCCTCAATTCAATAACAAACAAGGAATTCCTGTTGTTGTCCCGATCTTTTGAATCAAGTGTGTGCGTGATTTTCACCTCTAAACTATGATAAGTTTAGCAACAAATAATCACAATGAAACAATCGAAAACTCGAACGAACCTTCAAAGAACAAGCCTATGACAATCCGCATAAGAACGATCGACAAACGCCACAAAGTTAAAAACTTTGATAAGTTTGATTTGAAGAACAAAGCAAGGCTTTGAATGTTTTGAGAGAAAAACTCTAAAACTTTGATAAAATATCAATAATAATCTGAATAATCCTCATAATTTTCGTGCCAATATTGTTTACATACCCAAAAGATAACAATATCTAGTTGCCAAAATAATTAGGATTCTAATCAAGGAAACAAAAAATTTCTCGCATATGACTCGCTCTAGGGCGGTAGGATATTACCTCTCGAGCGTCGAGGGTTCTGGACTCTTCGATCTCGGGCGGTAATAAATGACCGCTCGGGCGCCGAGTGTTCTGGAAATCAACTCTTGGGCAGTATGTTTGGCGCTCTGGCGGTAGTATTTTATCGCTTGGGCGCGGAGCATTCTTGTCGTTTTCTTCCTTCATCACTTGAATGGTGTTCTTATGACTCCCAAACTTACTCTCATGCATCACGAACCCTTCAGCACTCTGCACTTTGCTTGTAAGTCCTTCTTCATTGCTCATAAGCCCTTGTAGTGCCTCTTTGAATTTCTTTAGTTGTCCTCTCGTGATTGGACCCTCCGGCAACTCTAAAGGATCCCATGCTTTTCTTAGAGCTTGACCACCCTTGTTCGCATCATCTCATATGATATGAATCCACCTAACTCCACCTCAAAAGCTAACTCATCAGAAGAGGATTGTGAATTCATAAATATTTTACCCAAGACAACTCTTGCTAACCGATGTGGGACACATCATTCCCGACCCCTTTAGACTGCACGTCCTCGTGCCAACTCCTTCGTTAACCCGCACTCCAAGGCACTTCCAGGAAGATTCCTGACCCCTTTAGACTGTACATCCTCGTGCCAACTCCTTCGTTAACCCGCACTGTAATATCCCGACCTTTTATCATGATATTGTTGATGGTGTAATTCATGATTTCTTGTGATAAGGTATGGTTNGAACTAGTATGGTTATAGATATTTTAATGGTTATAGGTTATGGATATGTTTATTGGGATGATTAATTATGGTTATTGTTTTTGTATTATGTAAGGTCTGAAATTTGATATCACTCTTTTGAACAAGTATTGGTAATGGAGGCATGAGGAAGAAAAAGAAAAGTGAAGAAATGCAATGGCAAGAAGCCTCGGACAGAAAAGTTGGCGCCCGAGCGGTAGGAAACGACCGCCCGAGCGCCAGTGCTCAATGAAATTTGTTCGGGCAAAGATGTGGCGCCCGGGCGGTAGTTTGTGACCGTTCGAGCGCCAGTGGAGATGAACACTCGTTCAGAACGTTCCGCGCCCGAGCGGTAAAGTGTGACCGCCCGAGCGCCAGAGTAGAATAACTTAAGGCTCGGGCAGAACATTCCGCGCACGAGCTGTAATCAGTGACCGCCCGAGCGCCGCCTAAAATACAAAAAAAAAATTCTGAAGAAGACACGTAAGATATGGCATGCAAGATATATATATCAATTGCCTTCATCATAGCTTAGATTTTGAATTGTGGAAGATCTAGCCGTCCGACTTTCGATCCGATTGTATATTGGAGCTCCTCTCATTACTAGCTTCAAGGGGATGTAAGTATTATTATGTTCTTGTATGATTTGAGATATTGATGTTGGGGAAATTGTGAATTACACTAGACTATGTGTTCTTGTGATATCGGAGAACGTTTATTCGCAACCGAATCGAAGAAATGATATCGTATGCATTTTATATGAAATTCCAGCATGTCTTGACTTGAGTATATGCAGATTTCAGTATATTAGATGTTGCTATGATGAGAATTATGAGTTGTTGGTTATAGATTATTGATGTTGGATTGACCAGTATCGAAAGATTACGCCGTTACGCCGTCGATTGTTACCGAGATTGAATATGATTTGTATATGAGTGGCTTTGAGTTGTGTCTTGATAGAATGCATCTATACATTGCCATTTCAGATTTGTATTGGCCACTTTGAACTCGAGACTTCGGCTACGAAAGATTGTTCGACACGAAAGGTATAACTCATGTGAACACGGGAAGACATGAATCGATTCAGATTGGATACGAGTTTCCTAAAATCACATACTAGATTCTTATTTATGTGTGATTATGATTATGTCTTGGTTATAGATTTATATTCAAGCATTTGAGATAGGAGTCATTGACAGATTGTCAAACTAGACGTTCGGTGTATCGACGCATAGGAGCAGATCATCTCCGATTGTAGACATTCGATACAGATATGACCGAAGTCTAGGAATAAGACGTACCGCCACCCCGATTGGGAGAGTAGGTGGGAGACTTGTTACGTCTTATTCNAAGACATGATCAGGGTCACACAGAGGATGAGAGATCGAGATAGCGTGGAGATTACGGGCGTAGAAGATCACTAGTGGTTTTTTTTACTAGACATGTACTGAATTTCTCAAACACTAGTATGTTACTTGTAGTCGAATATGTTAATGGTATTTGGAATTGAATAAGATGACAGTATTTTATATAATGTCTTGTGCTTGTTTATATACATTTGAATAAATGTTAAAAGCAAAATTTTGACCCATATTTTCTAACAAAGATCCAATTAATCCCAAAAAGAATTGAGTTGGAGCCCGGGTCCCCACGACAGGTGGTATCAGAGCCATAGATCCTTTAGACTGAGATAGAATAGAATGAGCGGGGTAAATTGAGTCTCTTCCTTGCTTTTGTTGTGCTAGCATGATTTATTGCTTTTCCTATTACATGTTGTCTTGTTATCTGAGTTGATTACAGCTTGTAATTGCCAAGCCTGAATCAGAACTGATTCTAGATCAGAGGTATATGATCAGAGGAGGGCTGAGACAGATTGTGTACTAATTCGTTTGATAATTAGATATGCCTCCTCCAAGAATACCACAACCAGCCGCAGGTCAAGTGCCAGAACAGGGTAGTACGTCAGGTACGCAGATGGACGTTACTGCAACACCGATGGAGACTTTATTGAAGAGGTTTCAGTCATTTCATCCTCCGACCTTGAAGGGCACTGAGACTGCAGTGGATTGTGAGAGTTGGCTAGACGATATAGAGATGCTGTTTGAATATCTTGCCTATACAGATGAAAGAAGAGTGAAATTAATAGGGCATCAGTTGCAAGAAGTGGCGAAGAGTTGGTGGCTTACCACGAAAAGAACATTGGAGCATCGAGGTATCGATATTACTTGGAAAGTATTTAAAGATGAGTTTTATCAACGTTTCTTTCCAGTGTCGTATCGAAAAGACAAAGGGGCAGAATTAGCAAACTTACGACAGGGGCCGTGGAACATTGAAGAATATGTTGCCAAGTTTTTTTCCTTACTCCGATTTGCGCCACATGTAGCAGGAAGTGATGAAGCGGTCGCTGATCAGTTCATCAATGGCTTAAACCCTGACGTCTTTACTTTGGTGAACACGGGACGACCCAACACTTTTTCTGATGCACTGAACAGAGCGAAAAGAGCCGAGGCTGGATTGATTCGACAGTGAGGAGCTTCATATAGTGCTCAGAGTAAGAGACAGCCACAGCCCGCCACCCAGTTTCCACCACATCCTCCTCGATTTGATAGTGCAAGCAGTAGTAGTGGGAAGAAAGATTTTCTGAAAGCGAGAGGTTGACAGTTTAAGAGATCAGGGAGCAGTTCGTCGAGCTCCAGTGGGTCACGACAGAGAGGTCCTGGCCAGAGTTTAGAGTATACAAGTGTTTATTGCAGTTCTTGTAGAGGCAGACATGTGACAGAGCAGTGTCAAGGTGTGACGGGCCGATGTAATATCTGTAGACAGCACGAACACTTTGCCAGGGTCTGTCCACAGAGAGGGGCAAAGCAAACTCAGAGTGTAGGAGCATCTGGTTCAGTAGCTCAGCCTGAGCGGCAAACTTCATCTGTTCACTCCTTTCAGCCGCCACCTGCACAGACCCAATCCCGAGCCAGAGGTGGCCAGACAGTGAGCCAACCTCCCAGACAGCAGGCTCGAGTATTTGCACTGACAGAAGAGCAGGCCCAAGATGCGCCAGATGATGTGATTGCAGGAAACTGTTTTCTTTGCGGTTATCCTGCTTATGTGTTGATAGACACCGGTGCATCTCATACTTTTATATCTGAGCGTTTTTCATTGATGCATGCTTTACCTGTCGAGTCCTTGTCTGCTGTAGTGTGTATTTCTTCTCCGTTGGGAAGTGGTCTTGTATCTGTGACTTCAGTTAGACATTGTATACTACAGTTTGAGGGTCACGAGATTGATTTAGATTGCATTTTGCTTGGGTTAGCTGATTTTGATTGTATTGTAGGTATCGATATGTTAACCAAGTACAAAGCCACTGTAGATTGTTTCTAGAAGATTGTTAGATTAAGACCAGAGATGGCTAACGAATGGAAATTCTACGGTAAGGGTTCCAGATCTCGGATTCCCTTAGTATCTACTCTGACTATGAGTAGATTGTTGCAGAAAGGAGCAGAGGGGTTCCTTGTATATTCAGTAGATCTACTGAAATCGAGCCCAGCATTGGCAGATCTGCCAGTGGTTTGCGAGTTTACTGATGTATTCCCAGACGAGATTCCAGGGTTTCCTCCAATTCGAGAGGTAGATTTCAGCATTGATCTTGTACAAGGTACCGTTCCTATATCTCGAGCTCATTATAGAATGGCACCTATTGAATTGAAAGAACTGAAAGAACAGCTCGAAGATGTGTGGGCCAAGGGATATATCAGACCGAGTGTATCTCCTTGGGGCGCACCAGTGCTATTCTTGCGAAAGAAAGACGGTTCGATGAGATTGTGTATCGATTACCGGCAACTGAACAAGGCAACAGTAAAGAACAAGTACCCATTGCCTCGCATCGACGATTTGTTTGATCAGTTGTAGGGATCCTCTGTCTATTCCAAGATCGACTTGCGATCTGGATATCATCAGCTGCGAGTCAGAGATTCAGATATACCGAAGACTGCATTTCGAACCAGGTATGGACATTTCGAGTTGATTGTCATGCCTTTTGGTTTAACGAATGCGCCAGCGGTGTTTATGGGACTGATGAACCGTGTATTTCAGAGGTATCTGGATGAATTTGTGATTGTATTTATAGATGATATTTTGGTTTACTCAAGAAATGAGACTGATCATGCTGAGCATTTGAGAATTGTGTTGCAGACGTTAAGAAATGAGCAACTGTATGCTAAACTGTGAAAGTGTGAGTTTTGGCTGAGACAGGTTGTCTTCTTAGGACATATCGGTATTTCTGTTGATCCGAGTAAAGTTGAAGCTGTGATCAGTTGGCCGAGACTGACTTCTGTGCCAGAGTTACGCAGTTTCATGGGTCTAGCAGGGTACTATCGACGTTTTATTAAAGATTTCTCCAGTATTGCGAAACCGATTACCCAGAAGAATACTCCGTTTGTGTGGTCTGAAGATTGTGAGTCTAGCTTCTTAGAGCTGAAAAAACGACTAACCAGTGCTCCAGTGTTGACGATACCTTCAGGTACAGGTGATTTCGTTGTATATTGTGATGCATCGCACAGAGGGTTAGGATGTGTTCTTATGCAGAGAGAGCATGTTATTGCCTATGCGTCGAGACAGTTGAAGCCACACGAGACTCGATACCCAATTCATGATCTTGAATTGGCGGCTATCGTATTTGCACTGAAGATATGGCGACACTATCTGTATGGCGAGAAATTTGAGATCTACTATGTTCACAAGAGCTTGAAATATCTGTTTTCTCAGTCAGAATTGAATATGAGACAGTGACGATGGCTTGATCTGCTGAAAGACTTTGATTGCGAGATCAAGTACTATCCAGGGAAGTCGAATGCAGCAGCGGATGCTTTGAGTCGAAAGGTATGCTTCTTATCCTTGTCGACGATAGGTGTTTCGAATATGATAGAAGATTGTTGCTTTTCTGGATTATCATTTGATACCGATAGTAGACCGTTGCGACTTGCCACTATTCAATGTGAACCAGATTTGATTGTTCGCATCAAAGAGGCACAAAGAACCGATCAGAGTGTTCAGAAGTCGATTGATATGGTCAGATCAGGACATATTTCTGAGTATCAGGTACGTGATCATGCTTTGTATGTGAATAACCGTCTTGTAGTGCCAGATGTCTCAGATTTGAAACAACAGATACTGTCAGAAGCGCACTGTAGTCGGTTCAGTATTCATCCTGGTGGCAGGAAGATGTACAATGATCTGAAAACACAATTCTGGTGGAAACAGATGAAGACAGATATTGCAGAATTTGTGTCTAAGTGCTTGAATTGTCAACAGGTGAAGGCTGAGAGAAAGAAGCTCGGAGGGTTACTTCAGAGTTTAGCTATTCCTGAATGGAAATAGGATCACATTTCCATAGATTTCGTTACGAAGTTACCACGATCATCTCGGGGTTGTGATGCGATTTGGGTTGTGATAGACAGATTGACCAAATCAGCATGCTTCATTCCTTACAAGATGACATACCGACAAGATCAGATGGCAGATATATATGTCAGAGAGGTTTTCAGATTACATGGTGTGCCGAAGTCGATCGTATCAGATCGTGATCCACGATTCACTTCACACTTTTGGCACAGTCTACAGCAGGCTCTAGGTACGACTTTGCACTTAAGTACTGCTTACCATCCCCAGACAGACGGACAGTCAGAACGGACTATCCAGACTTTAGAAGATATGCTGAGAGCTGTAGTACTAGATTTTGGTACTAGTTGGCAAGATTCACTAGCTCTTTGTGAATTCTCGTACAACAACAGCTACCAGACTAGCATCGAGATGGCACCGTTTGAGGCTTTATACGGAAAGAAGTGCAGATCTCCACTGTATTGGGATGATATATCTGAGGTACCAGAACTTGGGCCTGATATGATTCGTGAAATGACAGAAAAAGTAAAGATAATTCAGAAACGAATGAAGACAGCAAGAGATAGACATGCGAAGTACGCGAACATCAGACGTAGACCGTTAGTGTTTGAGCAGGGAGACAGAGTATTCTTAAAGATTTCTCCGTTCAGAGGCGTGGTCAGATTTGGCAAGCGTGGGAAGTTGTCTCCTCGATACGTCGGTCCGTACGAGATTCTTGAAAAGATTGGCGATCGTGCGTATAGACTTGCTCTTCCTCCTTCTCTATCAGGGATACATGACTTCTTCCATGTATCGATATTGCGTAGATATATGCCAGATATTTCGCATGTCATTCAGCCTAAAGAAGCCGAGCTAGATCAGACTTTGAGTTACGTTGAGCAGCCGATTCAGATTCTGGATCGAAAAGAGAAGCAGCTCAGAACGAAGAATATTCCGCTGGGGAAAGTCCAGTGGAGTCGTCATGGCACTGAAGAAGCCACTTGGGAGAAAGAATCAGAGATGAGACAGAGATATCCCAAGTTATTTCGCTGATGTGAGTACTTATTCAGTTTTGATTATATTACTAATTAACTTGCTTTGATTGATTGCCTGCGAGTTCGAGGACGAACTCATCTCTTAGAAGGGGAGAATTGTAAGGCCTAAAATTTGATATCACTCTTTTGAACTAGTATTGGTAAGGGAGGCATGAGGAAGAAAAGGAAAAGTGAAGAAATGCAGTGGCAAGAAGCCTCGGACAGAAAAGTTGGCGCCCGAGCGGTAGGAAACGACCGCCCGAGCGCCAGTGCTCAATAGAGATTTGTTCGGGCAGAAGATGTGGCGCCCGGGCGGTAGTTTGTGACCGCCCGAGCGCCAGTGGAGATGAACACTCGTTCAGAACGTTCCGCGCCCGAGCGGTAAAGTGTGACCGCCCGAGTGCCAGAGTAGAATAAGTTAAGGCTCGGGCAGAACATTCCGCGCCCGAGCGGTAATCAGTGACCGCCCGAGCGCCACCTAATATACAAAAAAAAAAATCTGAAGAAGACACGTAAGATATGGCATGCAAGATATATATATATCAATTGCCTTCATTTCCTTCATTCTTCAGCTGCAA
>NC_133311.1:6385921-6414152 GCF_012295235.1 Primulina huaijiensis
CAATGTTCGACGTAGACCGTTGGTATTTGAGGCAGGAGACCGAGTGTTTTTAAAAATTTCACCTTTCAAAGGAGTTGTCAGATTTGGCAAGAAAAGGAAGCTGTCTCCACGATATATTGGGCCGTACGAGATTCTCGAGAAGATAGGAGATCATGCATATCGACTCGCATTACCGCCTTCTCTATCTGAAATACATGATGTCTTTCATGTATCTATGCTGTGGAAGTATCTCCTCGATGATTCTGATATTATTCAGCAAGACGAGGCCGAGCTTGATGAATCTCTGAGTGACGTTGAAAAGCCGATACAGATTATTGATCGTAAAGAAAAGAAACTCAGAATAAAGACTATCCCACTGGTGAAAGTGTAGTGGACTCGTCACGGCATTAAAGAAGCTACCTGGGAGACTGAATCAGATATGAGACAAGAATTCCCAGAGTTATTCCACTGATGTGAGTTTCTTATTTTAGTTTCTGTTATTTCTGATTTGATTACCTGTGATATGATTGCTTGAGATTTCGAGGACGAAATCATGTCTCAGAGGGGGAGAATTGTAAGGCCCGAGATTTTATCATTTTAATCCGAGATTATTTAATTTAAAAATTTTGGAATGATGAATTAGATTCCACGGTTTTTGTAATTAATTAGGATTGAAATGGAATTAAAAAGAGTTGTGAGGACCAAATTGCAAATAGTGAAGACTTCAGGGGCTAAAGTGTAATTATGGGACTTGAATATGACAGTTGTCCTTGCCATGCAATGTATATGGTAAAATCTTCATTCCTCCATCTGAATGTAGCCGAGGACCGAGAACAGCGCTGAAGAATCCTCAAGTTTCTTTAAAGCTTGGAAAAATTGATTTTGTACGATCCGTCTATCAGAATTCCAATCCGAGCACGGTTCTGTACTCCTCTTGTCAACAGCTACAACTGGACGTAAGTTTCATTGAGTTATGTTATCATTTGAAATTATGATATTGGAGGAATTATTATTTGATTATTATATGGTGTTCTGGATATGTTAGACATCGTAGAATCGAAGTCAGATCGAAGAACAGATTGATTATGGAATTGTTATGATTTTTCAGATTATATTGATTGAAATTGAATAGAGTTGGATTATGGATTGATTACAGATTGTATTGGATATGGGTTATGATTGGTAATTGATATCTGTTGATATGGTGTTGACGGGAATATCGGGATGGTACAGTTATGCCGTTGATTTTGAATTAAATTCAGATTGATCAGATTCGGTATTGAATTGTGAATGGAATGTTGATATTGGTATTCTCGATATGTCATTTCAGATTGACAAAGACAGTTTTGAATTCAGAACTTCCAATTCTTCAGACGTAGACTACGAACGAAAGTGATGTGAATCCACGTACGAATAAAAGCAAACACGATTAAATATGAATCGCGTCCTCAATTTAATATCGAACAAGGAATTCGTGTAATATCCAAGACTAGTGATCGGTACGGTTTAAGATTTCATATGTTTATGGACTATTTGGTTATGTTTAAGCATAGTTTTGATGTTAAGGATTGTGATTTATGGTTTATAGTATTGTTGTTTATAGTTGATGTGTGGTGTTATTGTAGCGTCGTTGCGATTTAATTCACGGTAATTCGTATGTTGAGCCAATTGTTATGAGGCCAATTGGAGTGGTTAGATAAGACATAGAGGTGTAACTTTCTTATTTTGAGTTTTGTTCAAATCATTGTGGAAGGTAATCCAAAAGTGCCCCGAAGTGTGTCGTGTGTGTCGACGTTCCTCCAGTGACACATGTTGAGATATTTAGCATAAATTTTTACTCAGACCTCCAAATGATCTGATATTTGGAGAAGTTTAAGAAAAGACAGAGCTACAACTTCGTAGTTTACCATTTTTCCAAATTATGAAGGGAAAGGGCGTTTCGGAGGCAATCGTTGGAGAAGCTGTGCGCAGAGTAACCAGAGTGCACCCGCACTCCAAAAGTTAGTGCACCCGTGGTGACCAGAGTGCACCCGCGCTCCAAAATGTAGCGCACCCGTGGTCTACTGTTTCAGATTTTTGTATGAGGTGCCGAAGGCATAGCGCACCCTCTGTGCAAGGGCTAGCGCACCCGCGGTCTATGAACAGTAAAAACCTGTTTTCGAGATTTAAGTGATATAATAGAAGAGTTGGTTCACTTTTCCCTCATTTCTCTCCACACTTCTCGATTCTTCACTCCAAGGAAGAGCTAGGGTTCTTATTTCCTTCAATTGTTCCTTTGATTCAAGCTTCTTGTTGGAATTTTGAAGTGAGATCAAGTTCATTTTGGGTTCAAGGAGCTAAGGTAAGCTTATGGTTTAGTTATTGTTGGATTTTGATGTTGGGGGAAATTATGGAGATTGTGATTGTGTTGGTTTTATGAAGTTTATGGTATGGGTTTATGATTATTGAGATGTTGATGGTGAAGTTTATGGTTTATTGTTGTAGGTTGTGTACCAAGAGAGTAGATTCAAGGTTCCAAGTGTTGTAAGTGGAATTTCATTTCTTGTGCTCACATGATAATATATGTATTGTGTTTCAATGGTTTTAAAGTGTTATTCCCTTCCATTTGATTCATGATATGTATTAATACACCTTGTTGTATATTAGAGGCATTCTATGTCTCAACCATGTCAAAGGGAATACAAGAGAAAAGATAGTCTTCAAAGTGTTTGTTTTAATGCCAAAGAGAGAATTCAAATGTTTTATTGGATTGATAGATACATAGCCAGAGATTTCATGCAATAAGTTGATCAACGACCACAGGCTTATATCCCTCAGAGTTATCGATTCATATCGATGGGATAGAGGCACAGAGACAGAGATACTATATAGATATCAATCCAACAGAGAAAAGAGAAATATCATCGTTATTATTATTCATTCTATGATATTCATATTTCAGAGTTGGNGTTGTCATTGATCCTTTCAAGTACTTGAAATGGTCCATCACCCCTCGGTAACAGCTTTGAACGTCTCTTCTCGGGGAACTTTTCCTTTCTCAAGTGTAGCCACACCCAATCACCTTTCTCAAATATCACCTTCTTCTTTCCCTTGTTGGCTTGATTTGTGTATCGTTCATTCTTCTTTTCAATATTAGCTTTGACCTTCTCATGCAAACTCCTAACAAATTCCGCCTTCTTTTTCCCATCCATGTTTAACCTTTCACTCACAGGTAAAGACATCAAATCCAACGGAGTCAAAGGGTTAAAACCATAAACAATTTCAAATGGGNTAATGTTTTCAAAACCATGTTTTACAGAGTATGGTATATGTACATTCCTATGTACGAGTTCCACTTGCTGAGTTTCATACTCATTTCAGTTATTCATGTGATGCAGATAAGAGTGACGGGACGGGACGTTGATTGGAGCCGGGGTCATATACATAAGAGAGGGAAGGAAGAAGACTATTTCGCAAGTATTTTGACATGATCACAAAAACGATAGTTTGTATTTTGTTGTATCATTTGATTGATCATGTATTAACTTTTGTTTATATATATTGTAATGTATTTAAATCCTTCCTCCCTTCAAAGAAAATTTTAAATTTCCGCTGCTATTTTATGAAAACGGGTCAGAGCGTTACAATTCGTGTTGTCCCGATCTTTTGAATCAAGAGTGTGTGTTGTGATTTTCACCTCTAAACTATGAAGTTTAGCAACAAATAATCAAGATATAAACAATCGAAAATTATGACGAACCTTCAAAGAACAAGTCTAAGACAATCCGCACAAGCACGATCGACAAACGCCACAAAGTTAAAAACTTTGATAAGTTTGATTTTTTTGTTTACAAAGCTAAAGCTTTGAAAAAAAGTTGAGAGAAAACTCAAAAACTTCTATAAAATATCAATGATAATCTCCAAAAGTGTTCAATTTTTCGTCCATATATTTACTACAAATCAAAAGAAATGATAAATCTTGTTACCTAATTAATTAAAACTCTAAAATAGGAAAAAATAATATTTCTCGGAACAAGGCGCGCTCGAGCGCGAGATTCAACCGCTCGGGCGCGGAGTCTTCTGGACAGGTCGCGCTCGGGCGGTAATATTTTACCGCTCGGGCGCCGCTGCTTCTGGAGTTCACGTCCTGGACAGTATGTTTGGCGCTCGGGCGGTAAGATTTGGCCGCTCGGGCGCCGTGGTATCTGGACTCCTCTTGATTTAGCACTTGAATAACGTTCTTTTGGCTCCCAAACTTATTTCCATGCATCTCGAACCCTTCAGCACTTTGCACCTTGCTTGTAAGTCCTTTTTCCTTGCTCATAAGCCCCTGCAACGCCTCTTTAAACTTCTTCAGTCGTCCCCTCGTGATTGGTCCCGCTGGTAACTCTAAGGGATCCCATGCTTTCTTTGGGACGTGCACATCCGTGTTCGCATCATCCTCTCCTTCTTGAAAAGGATTTGTCCTCAAATCTAGTTCGTCACCTACATCAAACAACGACAAATCACTAACATTAAAAGTAGAACTCACATTATACTCACCTGGTAGATCGAGTTTGTAGGCGTTGTCATTGATCCTTTCAAGTACTTGAAATGGTCCATCACCCCTCGGTAACAGCTTTGAACGTCTCTTCTCGGGGAACTTTTCCTTTCTCAAGTGTAGCCACACCCAATCACCTTTCTCAAATATCACCTTCTTCTTTCCCTTGTTGGCTTGATTTGTGTATCGTTCATTCTTCTTTTCAATATTAGCTTTGACCTTCTCATGCAAACTCCTAACAAATTCCGCCTTCTTTTTCCCATCCATGTTTAACCTTTCACTCACAGGTAAAGACATCAAATCCAACGGAGTCAAAGGGTTAAAACCATAAACAATTTCAAATGGGGAATAGTTCGTAGTAGAATGCACGCAACGATTATAAGCAAACTCAACAAATGGCAAACAATTTTCCCAATTCTTCAAGTTCTTTTTAAGAATAGCACGCAAAAGTGTTCCTAATGTCCTATTGACAACTTCAGTTTGCCCATCCGTTTGAGGATGACAAGTAGTAGAAAACAACAATTTTGTGCCAAGTTTAGCCCATAAAGTCTTCCAAAAGTAACTCAAGAATTTAACATCACGGTCAGAAACAATAGTCCTAGGCATGCCATGCAACCTAACGACTTCTCTAAAGAACAAATCCGCAATGTGAGACGCATCATCAGTTTTGTGACAAGCAATGAAATGTGCCATCTTAGAGAATCTATCAACAACAACAAATATTGAATCCCTCCCCTTCTTAGTCCTAGGCAACCCAAAAACAAAGTCCATAGAAATGTCAACCCAAGGCTCACTAGGAACAGGAAGTGGTGTATACAATCCATGTGGTTGTGTTCTAGACTTAGCTTGTCTACAAGTTATGCACTTATCACAAACACGTTCAACATCACGCTTCATGTGTGGCCAATAGAAATGTTCATGCAACGCACTTAAAGTTTTTGCCACACCAAAGTGTCCCATCAAACCACCCCCATGTGCCTCCCTAACTAGTAATTCACGAATGGATGATCGAGGGATGCACAACCTATCGTCTCTAAATAAGAAACCATTATGCAAATAGAATTTGTCATGTGGACCGTGCATACAAGTTTCAAACACATTTTTAAAATCCTCATCTAGCACATATAACTCCTTGACATGCTCAAACCCAAAAATTTTAGACTCCGAAGTAGAGAAAAGTACGTACCTTCGTGATAGTGCGTCGGCCACTACATTTTCCTTACCTTGTTTGTACTTGATGATGTAGGGGAATGTTTCAATGAACGCCACCCACTTGGCATGTCTTTTGTTCAACTTCTGTTGTCCCTTAAGGTGCTTTAGAGACTCATGATCCGTATGAATCACAAACTCCTTAGGCCTTAAGTAGTGCTGCCACGTCTCTAGAGTCCTCACAAGTGCGTAGAACTCCTTATCATACGTGGGATAATTCAGGGCGGCTCCATTGAGTTTCTCGCTAAAGTACGCCACGGGCCGTCCCCCTTGCATCAAAACGCCGCCGATACCTACGCCTGAAGCATCACATTCAATTTCAAACGTATTAGCAAAGTCAGGCAACAAAAGTAAAGGAGCATTAATTAATTTTTGCTTAATAAGATTAAAAGACTTCTCTTGCTCCTCGCCCCAATGGAATGGAACGTTCTTCTTGATCACCGCTGTCATGGGTGCTGCCAATGTGCTAAAATCCTTTACAAACCTCCTATAGAAGCTTGCAAGTCCATGAAAACTTTTTACTTGACCAACAGTAGTAGGCGATGGCCAATCTCGAATAGCACTTACCTTGTCCTCTTCCACTTGTATCCCCTGTGAGCTTACCACAAAACCAAGAAAGACAAGTTTGCTTGTACAAAAATCACATTTCTTTAGGTTAGCATATAGATTTTCAGCCCTTAGTGTGATTAGTACAAGTCTCAAGTGATTAACATGCTCATCTAAGTTTTTGCTATACACTAGGATATCATCAAAATAAACAACAACAAACTTTCCTATGTGTGCACGCAAACCATGATTCATTAACCTCAAAAGTGCTAGGAGCGTTAGTTAAGCCAAAAGGCATGACCATCCACTCATATAACCCGTATTTGGTTTTAAAAGCAGTTTTCCACTCATCACCTTCCCTCATCCTAATTTGGTGATAACCACTTCTCAAATCAATCTTGCTAAAGATACAAGCACCATGCAACTCATCTAACATATCATCTAGTCTAGGTATTGGATGCCTATACTTAATGGTTATGTTATTGATTGCCCTACAATCCACACACATACGCCATGAGCCATCTTTCTTAGGAACAAATAAAACAGGTACAGCACAATGAGACATGGACTCACGCACAAAACCCCTATCTAACAACTCACTTACCTACCGTTGAAGCTCCTTAGCCTCCTCCGGATTGCTTCTATAAGCTAAACGATTTGGCAATGCACTCCCGGGCACCAAATCAATTTGGTGCTCAATCCCCCTCAATGGTGGTAGCCCTTGAGGTAGCTCCTCCGGAAATATATCATCAAATTCCTGCAAAAGTGAAACAACAATGCTCGGAAGGGACCCGGCTATATCACTTGTGTTAAAGAGGATCTCTTTATAAAGAATCAACACAAGTGGTTCATGTGTGTGCATCAATTGCTTCAACTCACTTTTTTTGGCCATGTATGTTTTCTTTTTGGCCTCTTTCCTCTCATTTTCTTTTCCCTCATTTTCTTTCCTCTCCTTTTTCTTTTGTATTGAATCTCTCTTTTTTGATCACTCTTTTTTTCAGCCATTTCCTTTTTATTTTCCAAGGCCACCTCACTTTTTAGTTCACTCTTTCTTTCGGCCTCATCTCTCTTTTTCTTTTTCAAATGGTCCTCCAACACTTGCTTTGGGGACAAAGGAAGTAATACAATGGAATCTTTTTTTAACATAAAGGAATACCTATTCTTGAAACCATCATGAGTCACCTTCCTACCGTATTGCCAAGGTCTACCCAACAAGATATGGCAAGCATGCATAGGTACCACATCACACAAGACCTCATCCACATACTTCCCAATAGAAAAAGGCACTAGCACTTGTTTTGTCACCTTCACTTCCGCACAATCATTCAACCATTGAAGCCTATATGGTTGAGGGTGCTTTAATGTAGGTAAACCCAATTTCTCTACCATCTCACAACTAGCCACATTAGTACAACTCCCCCCATCTATGATTAAATTGCAAACCTTTTGATTTACAAAACATCTAGTATGGAATAAGTTTTCCCTTTGGTTAGTCTCCTCCTCCTTGACTTGGGCACTCATGATACGCCTAGTCACTAGTGCTTCTCCAACAACCGCCTCATAACCCTCGTCAGGATCCTCTAATGCAGGCATCTCATCATCATCATCACCCTCACTATGAGATTCATACTCACCATAGTCATTCAAGATCATCACCCTCTTATTAGGACATTCACTAGAAATATGACCCAACCCTTGACACCTAAAACATTTAGTATCTCTAGATCGATTAGAAGGAGTTTCAGATTTACCTTGCACTCCTTGCTTAGGTGCCTCTTGTTTGGTCTCAAATTTGGGCTTGCTCACCACCTTATTCTCCTCACGCTTCACCACATTTGATCGCCATGAAGATGATGAACCTCCGGTTTGATTGGTGCGGCCAACTCCACGCCTTTTGAGTTGTTGCTCCACTTTTATGGCCATTTGCACCATTTCGTCTAGATCCAAGTAGTGCCGAAGCTCAACTTGATCTTGGATTTCCCTGTTCAAACCACAAAGAAAACGAGCCATCGTCGCCTCATTATCTTCCTCAATATTAGCCCTAATCATGACTACTTCCATCTCCTTATAGTAGTCCTCAACACTCTTCACCCCTTGCCTTAAAGTTTGTAGCCTCTTAAACATCTCCCTATAGTAGTGGTTGGGCACAAACCTTTTTCTCATCACTCTCTTCATCTCATCCCAAGTTTCTATGGGCCTCTCATTGTACCTCCTCCTAGTGGTCACTAATTGATCCCACCAAATGAGAGCATAGTCTAAAAATTCAACCACCGCCAACCTCACCTTCTTTTGTTCGGAATAGTGGTGACACTCAAACACAAACTCTACCCTCTTTTCCCACTCTAAATATGCCTCCGGATCAGATTTCCCATGGAACGAAGGGATTTTCATCTTAATACTACCCATATTACCATCTTCCCTATTCCCATCATATCTACCCCGAACGGCTTCTCTTCTACCTCTACCAATTCCTCTACCTCTTCCATTCCTACCCCAATTATCATTTTGGCTCTCCTCTTCTCCTCCAAAATCAAACTCTTCCTCTTCTTCTTCTCTACCCATATTTTTAGGATTTGATTTTTTTTCACTCGTACTAACCTCAAGCCTATCCAACCGCTCATGTAATGGCTCCATCTCAACCTTCAACATCCTACTAAAATGCCCAAACAACGCCTCCATTTGAAACTTAGATAACCCCGGGTTCGAATTATCTCCTACCTCCTTCTCCATTTAATTTCAGATTTGTACCTGCAAGAAAACGTTAGTAGAAAAAAAAGATATTTCTCACCCAAATTCTCACGATCACTCCAAAGAAATTCACTCGTCTCTCCTCTCGTATTTTGTTTGCTCACAACAAATACTCACTAGTCACTCCAAAGAAATAGCACTCACACTCAAATGTTTCCACTCGAATTTGATGTCTCTCTCTAAAGGGTGCTCAAGCTTTGTATTCGTCTATCAAACAATCAAGTTCAAACTCGTGAACAAATGCGATCGACTCACGTGGACTGCGTAGACAAGCAAGTTGAAGATAGATATATATTTTTTTTTTGACTGTGTGAAACACTTCTATATGTCTCACAAAAAGGGATAGAACAAAATATCAAAAAGAAATATTGGCAAATTTTCGGAATTTTGGTATTTTTTTTTCCTGCTCTAAAAATTCCGAAAATTCAGAGAAAAATAAAACACGAAGTTTCGTGTATCACAAATTCACGAACGACGAAGAATAATAGAACAAATCAGATCTGAAAGCGGAACTAAAGAATAATTAGATCTGAAGGATAAACTTACTTGAATTCAATGAGCCTAAGATCTGATACGAAAGTGATGTGAATCCATGTATGAATAAAAGCAAACACGATTAAATATGAATCGCGTCCTCAATTTAATATCGAACAAGGAATTCGTGTTGTCCCGATCTTTTGAATCAAGTGTGTGTGTTGTGATTTTCACCTCTAAACTATGAAGTTTAGCAACAAATAATCACGAGATAAACACTCGAAAATTATGACGAACCTTCAAAGAACAAGTCTAAGACAATCCGCACAAACACGCTCGACAAACGCCAAAAAGTTAAAAACTTTGATAAGTTTGATTTTTTTGTTTACAAAGCTAAAGCTTTGAAAAAAAGTTGAGAGCAAACTCAAAAACTTTTATAAAATATCAATGATAAACTCCAAAAGTGTTCAATTTTTAGTCCATATATTGACTACAAATCAAAAGATATGATAAATCTAGTTACCTAACTAATTAAAACTCTGAAATAGGAAAAGATAATATTTCTCGGAACAAGGCGCGCTCGAGCGTGAGATTCAACCGCTCGGGCGCGGAGTCTTCTGGACAGGTCGAGCTCGGGCGGTAATTTTTTACCGCTCGGGCACCGCTGCTTCTGGAGTTCACGTCCTGGACAGTATGTTTGGCGCTCGGGCGGTAAGATTTGGCCGCTCGGGCGCCGTGGTATCTGGACTCCTCTTGATTTAGCACTTGAATAACGTTCCTTTGGCTCCCAAACTTATTTCCATGCATCTCGAACCCTTCAGCACTTTGCACCTCGCTTGTAAGTCCTTCTTCCTTGCTCATAAGCCCCTGCAACGCCTCTTTAAACTTCTTCAGTCGTCCCCTCGTGATTGGTCCCGCTGGTAACTCTAAGGGATCCCATGCTTTCCTTGGGACGTGCACATCCGTGTTCGCATCCGAAAGGTATAAGTCGACGTTAACCGGGAGATTAACTTGAGTCAGATTGGACTCTAGTTTCCCTAAAACCACATACTTTATTTTATTGCAATTGTTTGACATTGATATGCTTGTTCTATTGATTTATAGAAAGCATGTATTAGACGAGTATTAGACGAGTGATCTTGTGACAGTAGTGCCGAATAGTGATGGAATCGTCACTGGCACATTGCACATAGTCACAGGATAGTATATTGATGAAAATGCCATAGTCTGTGACGGATAGGTCAAGACACCGGATGTTTGGTTATATCGAAGTGGATAGAATTGGAGTTTCTTCTATTACTGTTATTCGATATAGGAATGCCAACGTCTGGAAACCTAGACTAGGAATGAGTCTAGTCTGAGATATGGAGTCATGAGTTGATTGACAGTTTTATATTGATTATGTTTTCAGAGTTGATGCATATGACTGATATCTGTTACATGCTTTTACGTTGTTTATATGATTGCATGTTTCGTTGATTTATATTAGGATGTATATATCACCGGAGTTATCCGACTGTTGTCGTGTTTGTATGTGTGAATGGCAACAGGTGGGACAGGATCAGGGTCGAGGAGATGATGAGAGATCGTGATTAGAGTGGAGACTACGGACTTTGACCTTGCTGTATATAGGATTCAACACTTGACATTTAGTTGAACCTTAGTTTGAGTTTGATGTTTGTTGTACAAGACCTGTACTTTTATACTGATATGTATATTAGTTACATTACGTTCCGCAATTTTTTTTTTTTTAAAAAAATTAGATCCAGATTAATTAATTGATCCATTTATCCCAATGACGATTAAGAAGATGATTAGCGTCTGGGTCCCCACACATAAGCAACGACCTTTCCGTGTTGCATCAAGACTGCTCCTAATCCTTGTTTTGAAGCATCACTATATACTACAAAATCTCCTGATCCTTCTGGAATAGCAAGGACCGGTGCTGAGGTCCATTTTGTCTTTAACTCTTGGAAACTGTGATCACATGCTTCATTCCATACAAATGATATGTCTGGAAACCACTGATGTAAGGCCCGAGATTTTGATTCTGTTAAGCTGAGATTATTGATTTTGAAGTAAGGTGATTATAGACGGATCAGTCCAAGACCGGATTGGGCCCAGCATATGAATACACAATTGTTGAACAAAACTATCGGCGCCCGAGCGGTAGTTTTTGACAGCCCGAGCGCCATGGTTCGACAAGTATATGGTTCGGGCAGAAGATGTGGCGCCCGAGCGGTAATTTATAACCGCCCGAGCGCCAATGTGCGAGAAGGAAATATTTGGGCAGAACATTCCGCGCCCGAGCGGTAATGTTTAACCGCCCGAGCGCGAGACATGCAGAGTAAAAATGAGCCACGTTGTTAAACATGCAAGTTGATGTATATATATATATAACATTCCTTCTTCAGCAATCAAAGGAAAGAAACGAAGAAACGAGAAGGAATCGAGGAAGGATTGAAGAAAATCCTTACGCCTTTATATTTCGATCCGTCCGTCTGATTTTGAATCTGACTTCAGTACCGTGTTCTTATCGACGTAGGCTACAACTGGACGTAAGTTTTGTTACGTTTGGATATTATTTGAAATTATGATATTGTCAGAATTGAATAAGAATCATATATGGTGTTTCTGATACAGTAGACATCGTATAATTGAAGTCAGATCGAAGAACGGACTGTGTCTGTAATTGTTATGATTTTCAGAACTGTTATGATAGAGATTGTACAGAATTGAGAGTATGATCTATTATTGTTGAGAGTATGAATTATACCGATATTGATTATGAGTTCTGGTAGTATATCTGTGATGTTGAGATTGACGGGGTTATCGAGACTGTATTGTTATGCCGTCGAAACATCCGTAAATTGATATTGATCAGATTCGGTATTGATTGAGATTGTATCGTTATATTGTTGACATTGACAGATTATATTGTGATTTGAGTATTGATCAGAACAGGTCGTAAGTTGAGTTATACATTGATATTGTGCATATTGATATTGTCATTGCCAGATTGGGTATGGACAGATTGGAGTGCGAGACTTCGTCTTCGTCAGATCGAGAAGATAAAGATATAAATCAATGTGAATCGGGAGATCGACTTAAGTCTGATTGGACTTGAGTTTCCCTAAATCACATACTTGTATGTTATCGCTTTTCATACATTTATATCGTTTGAATGAATATGCTTTGTGTATTGATTTATAGAAAAGCATAGAGTAGTAGATAGCTATTGAGGGAGAGTCACTGACAGAAGGGCCAGATTAGGACAGAGTTGTTATTGGCCCATTGCACATTGTCAGAGTTAGAGTTTAGGTAGATATACCTAGTCTTTGGCAGAACAGCCAAGACTCCGGACGTTTGGTCATATCGATGTGCTTAGAAGAAGAGCGACTTCTATTGTAAATAATCGATATAGAGAGGACCAAAGTCCGTAAAAAAGAACGTACCGCCACCATGATCGGGAAAGTAGGTGGGAGATTGTTGCGTTCTTATTCAGATCGGGATCACTAGATTNATTCTCACCGGAGTTATCCGGCTGTTGTCTTGTTTGTATGTGTGCATGACAACAGGTGGGACAGGATCAGGGTCAAGAAGAGAACGAGGCTGGACTAGATAGCGTGGAGATCCGGGCTCAGAATTAAATTAGGATTCAACACTGATATGTAGTTGGACCTAGTTGAATTATTATAGACAATACAAGATTTGTATGTTTATGTTTAATATGTATTTCAGATCGATTTACATTACGTTTCCACTTTGTATTTTAAAAAAAAAAAATTTAGACCCTGTTTATTATAGTTGATTAATTCGTCCCAATGACGATTAAGAACATGATTAGCGTCCGGGTCCCCACAACTGATATGCCTTCTTTTGAAATGATATGACCCAAGAATGATACGTGTTCAAGCCAAAATTCGCATTTCTTCCATTGGCATATAATGGTTTATCTTTCAAAGTTTGCAAAACTAATTGCAAATGTTCTCGATGCTCCTCTACAGTTCGTGAGAAGATGAGAATATAATCTATAAACACAATCACGAACTTGTCTAAAAATGGCTTGAAAATTCTGTTCATCAAATCCATAAAAGCAGCTGGTGCATTTGTTAGTCCAAATGGCATTACAAGAAATTCATAATGCCCGTACCTGGTTCGGAAGGCAGTCTTTGAGATATCATCTGAATTCCCTTTTAGTTGATGATAGCTTGATCGTAAATCAATCTTCGAAAAGATGGCAGCTCCTTGTAATTGATCAAACAAATCATCAATTCTGGGGAGTGGATACTTATTTTTTATTGTCACTTTGTTCAACTCCCGATAATCAATACATAGACGAAGGTACCGTCTTTCTTTTTTACAAATAAAACAGGTGCACCCCACGGTGAAAAGCTCGGTATAATAAACCCTTTATCAAGCAACTCCTATAATTGTTCTTTCAATTCTTTCATTTCTGTATGAGCTAATCGATAAGGAGCTTTTGAGATCGGATGAGTTCCTGTGTAATGCCCGAAATTTTTATCATGTTAATTTGAAATGAAGAACTGATAAATTGGTGTGATTTTAGACGGATCATCTCGAGATATGAATTGACATGCCATGAGTATTGTTGAGTGCGTGACCAAAAGGTCTCGCGCATATGCGCGAAGAGTGGGCGCGCATATGCGCGAGCTGTGTGGTTCCGAGATGTGCCGGGACGAAGGTCTCGCGCATATGCGCGACAAGAGGCGCGCATATGCGCGAGGTGTCCAGTAGCCAAAGTGTTTGTCCAGAGAAGTTGGGGCATATGCACCGAGAGAGGGCGCGCATATGCGCCAGCAGCTGAAATTGTCAAGTGCCAAGACAGAGCGTCTCGCGCATATGCGCCGGTGATGGTCGCGCATATGCGCGAGACGTGTGGAACAAAGAATAAGCCACTTGACCCTTAACATGCAAGATATATATATATATATGAGTTGTACTGCAATGCTTCATTCTTTAGGTGAAAGAACCGAGAGAGAGAGCTTCAGAATTCCTTCAAGTTTCATGTCATGGTAGAGAATTGATTGTGCAAAATCCGACCACACGATTTTCAATCCGAGTGCAGATCCTTGTTCCTCTCATCATAAGCTTTCAAAGAATGTAAGTTTTATTGTTTTCTAGCATGGTTTGAAATTCAGATGTTGGGGGAATTATAGTTTGGTTGATAATATGTGTTCTTGAGTTTACGGTAAACGTATAATCGAAAACGGATTGAAGAAAGGATACCGTATATTATTATTCTAATTTTCCAGCTTATAAGGCCTGAGTTGTGCAGAATTTAGAGGTTGTGATATGCATATGATTGTTGTTATGAATTGGTGATATTGATCTTATGATGTTTGAGTTACCGGTATCGCAAGATTACGCCGTTATGCCGTCGAAATGTACCGAGATTGAATATTGATCCGTATGTGTACTCCTTTGAGTTAGAGGTTGATATGGTACATTGTATATATGTCTTTTCGGATTGGTATTGACAAATTGGATATCGAGATTTCAAGACTTCGACTTGTTCAAACCGAGACTACGACAAGAAAGGTATAAAGCAATGTTGATTCGGGATTGCACAACTCGAATTAGATCCGATTTGAGTTTCCCAAAATCACATACTAGATTGTTTTTAATTTGATACGGTTATGCTTTGTCTATTGAATTATAGCATTGTACATGAGATAAGTAAGCCTTGGTAGAATCGCCAAGTACTAGATGTTCGGTGATATCAATGGGCGTAGGAGAAGATCAACTCCTATTGTAGATATTCGATACAGACAGGACCGAAGTCTAGGAATAAGACGTACCGCCATTACGATTGGGAGAGTAGGTGGGAGACTTGTTACGTCTTATTCACACCGGGATCCCTAGACTTAGATATGAGTCGAGTCAAAGAATAAGAGTCTAAGAGTTTTATCCGTATTCACTAATGTGTCATAAATACTGATTTATGTTTTATTATCTTGTGTTTATTTGCATGACATGCATGTATACATGTTTTATACTGGGATTTGTTCTCACCGGAGTTTCCGGCTGTTGTTGTGTATGTATGTGTGCATGACAACAGGTGGGACAGAATCAGGGTCGAGACAAAGATAAGAGATCGAGATAGCGTGGATATTTCGGGCTGAGAAGAAGAACTAGTGGTTTATTACTAGACATGTATTTAAATTTTAAACACTAGTAAGATACTTGTAGTTGAACAAGTAAATGATACTTTGAGTTAAATAATATGATAGCATTATGTATGATTTATATACACTTGTTTATAATGTTAAAAGCAAAATTTTGACCCACATTTTCTAGCAAAGATCCACTTAATCCCAAAGATAATTGAGTTAGAGCCCGAGTCCCCACATCCTGCCACAACATCAATTACAAATTCGATCTCTCTATCTGGAGGTAAGCCTGTTACATTATCAGGAAATACTTCTGGAAACTCACACACAACATCTGTATCTTTTAGGTCACGAATCGGTGGATCAATAACCAAAACAGATGCTAAATATCCTTGACACCCCTTCTGTAATAATCTACAAGCCTTCATACAAGAGATTATCTGAAGAGGTAAGGAAATACCTGCACTTGCTACTGCAAATGGTTCAGCTCCTATCGGTGAAAATTTGATCGTCTTTATGCCACAGTCAATAGTAACTCTGTACTTCGAGAGCCAATCCATTCCCAATATCACATCAAAATCAATCATCCTCAGAACTATAAATTCAGCATACATCTGATGGCCTTGGACAATCTGATCTGTCTGTATTTCTTGCCCGGAAGGTAAGGCTATGGCGAGTGGTGTCTCTGTTGTACTTGCTGTAATGCCCAGTCTCCTTACAAACGATTCCGAAATATAGGAATGTGTGGCTCCTGAATCTAGTAAAACAATAGCAGTAATATCATAAATCAAGAACATACTAGTGATCATCGATGTATCCGCATCCACTTCCTCTTTAGTCATGGAGAAAAGGCGTCCCTGTACTTTCTCAAAACTTCCTGGACAATTCCTGGCGAGATGCCATGTCTTTTTGCAGCGATAACAAACATTGGAACCCTGCATACATTCCCCGCCGTGAAGTTTGCCACATTTATGACAAGGTGGTCTGTACTGTTCTTTACGTGGAGAAGGACCCTTGCCACGTGGTTCCTCTGGTCGAGTACCTCTGCTATCGATCTTTTTGCCTTGTCCTGTTCCTTGGCTATTTTGAAAGTACTGCTGCCTTCGTTGTTGTCTATCTCTTTCAATGTCTTGTTCATCCTGTTCTGCCACAAGTGTTCTTTCTACTATCTCTCCATATGTAACAACCTTCGACATCCGTACATCTCTTTTGATTTCAGAGCGAAGTCCCCGCATGAAATGTTCGCCCTTACTTGTGTCATCCTGTGCAATATATGGTACATATTGGACTCCGGCCTCGAATTGTTGTATATATTCAGTCATTGACATGGTTCCTTGCTTCAAATTCAGAAAATCACTGGCTTTCCTGGCTCGTACATCTTTACTGAAATATTTGTTATAAAACACAGTTTTGAAAGTTTCCCATGTCAATGGTCCAACCGGTAATGCCACTTTTGCACTTTCCCACCACATTCTTGCATGTTTTGTTAAGAGAAAGATAGCACAAGTTACTTTGTCAGCATCATCCATATGAAGGTAGGAGAAGATGGACTCCAATGATTTAATCAATTATTCTGCTACTGCCGGATCGGTACTTCCCATGAATTCAGGGGGATTCAAACGTCGAAAACGATCATATACGTCTGTCTGAAAAGGCACATGTCTGTGTACTATGGCTTGTGCTTGTGCCTGTTCATGAGTAGTCTGTTGCATCTCCAGTAGCTGCTGTATTTGTTCACCATGGACTTTTGCTTGTTGTTGGAGCAGCTGAGCAAAATCATCTCTAGGTCGTGGCGCACTACCTTCACCTTCGACCGCTGGGGCCTTGTTCTTAGATGACTCTCCTCCCGGTACCTTACGTTTAGGTGGCATCGTTTTTTATCTTAACCTACATATAGGTCACGTAGAAACACATAACTTAGTATAAACTATGGGATACAAAGATACTTACTTGCCGAGTTCCCCATGTATGGATGAAGTGCAGTGTCTTCCCTGTCGAAGAACCGTGGGCTCTGATACCAACTAAAATGTCACACCCTTACTCTATACTTAGCATAATTACCATAATCAAAATAAGGTTTGAATGATATAACTATAGTATGAAGCAAATCAAACAAGAGGCATCACTTTGACCGTTTATAAAAATTTTGGCATGATGTCCCTATATTTTGTATACACCAAAAATCAAGCAATACTATTTATACACACTTATAAACATATTCTCATATACAAACATACTTTGTATCATCATACATAACATGGAACTTGTTTCAAACCCTGACATAAAATTTACTACAATACATATGCGGAAGCTATACAATAAGATATCCCGGTTCTTGTCGAGGTAAGGCACGTCACAAGCATCCATTGGCGAACCGGCATCCTACGTCTCTTTACTACCTGATCCTGTAATACATGAGCTACGTGAGTTTATAAAACTCAATAAGTTGGCACTTGTACGTATCAATATGCGTAGAAGGAGTATACATATCAAGTCGTGATCAACAATGAATCTTTAAACCATGTCATATCATAACATATATTCATGTTCATTTTTGTACTTGAGCCTCATTTGTTGACCTGTACTACCGTGCTTGCTTTATTATATAGCTTTGGTGGACTTAAAACCACCCATGATGTCAACAAGCTCTATATCATGTAAAATCAGTCCTTTTCTTTTCATGTTCATGTTCATGTTCATGACATAGCAGCCATCTTCAATATTCATGAGTTCCTTTCATATTTAATACATAACAATGGGATATGGTGCTATGTTTTCATCAATAAACATACTATCAATGTACATATATCAATAATCAATGAGAAGTATTTGAAATCATAATATTACTCATGTATTACTTCAAGAACATGCCAACTTACAGTCCAAGCGTAAGAACACTGGTTTGAGACGATGTATCTCGCCCCTATACTGTCAAATACATCAAAAATCCAATCACTATATCTATATGGTCTTCTACATGTATAACAACCTTTAAAAAGATAAAAACTTACAACTCTAGGATGCTCTTGTGATGGAGAACTAAGTTCTAACTTCAATTCTATGTAAAGAATGAAGAAGGGAGCTTTTGGGAAGAAGTTTTCTTGATTTCTTTCGTGTTTTGCTGTGAAGAAGGGAAGAGGAATGGTGGAAAGTGCTTAGAAAACTCGATCCTTATCTTTTTATACAGTGCTGGGCGCATATGCGCGATTTTCCGGGAGCATATGCGCGGCCCGTGCTGCCCATCCGGCGCATATGCGCGAATTATGGTGCATATGCGCGCCACATTGTGCCAAAAACTCATTTTTAACTTCCGAATTAGCAAAAGTGTTCAACATAAAAGTTGTAGCCCTATGTGTTTTCTTGCATCTCGAACTAGTTTCATGTCATTTGAATGTTTGAGTAAAAAGTTATGCTCAATCTACCAAAATGTGTCATTTTAGGAATGACAATGTAGTGCCCAAAATCAGTACACGTAAATCCCATGCATTGTTTAAATAGCTAATTCATTTATTTAAATTTAAAATGAGTTTTAGCGATGCATATATTTAAATTGTATTATTTTAATGTTTATGTGATCCACGTTAGAATGTTTTTCGAGTTTCATGTTCCAGGCGATTATTCGAGGCGGGATCGAGGAAAAGACTGGTGACGATGTTGGCAATTTAAAATGTGGTATTTTATTTTAAGTTGAGTTGGGGCATTTTAAAATAGTTTATTAAGCTTTCAGCATTTTTAAAGCCTAATTAAATTATTAGGTGATTTGTGATTTTTAAAATTGTAAGGATTTAGTGATTGTGTGTTTTATTTTAGATTAGGGGAGTTTGCCTAGGAGTAGGAATTTAAAATTTTAAATAGCATTTTATTAGCATCTTTAATTGAGTGATTAAACAATTTAATTCCCCTAATTTCTATCAAAACTCACGCGCACACACCACTAACACACACACCCATTCACGTTTACACACACACAATTTCATTCCACCTTTACTTTCATTTTTTTTAAAGAAACCTAGGGTTCTTCTACCTTTCAGCAGCCGCCCTTCCTCTAAAATTCCAGCGAGGTGTTGTTGTGTTTTCTTCAAAGAAAATAGTGCCACGTTCGTCCCGGATCAAGCCTCGCTCCGTTTCCGCGTCAATATCGTCGTTTCGGTACTTTTAATTATCAAAAGGCACGTATAATCTGTTTTTCCTGCGTCAATCATGTCATAGTATGCATTGCGTTGTATTTTGTATGAAAACCATGTGAATGTTGTGTAGAAGTTTGAGCAATCATGTTTAGATTACTTTTGAAATCATTTTTGGATCTAAAATCACGTTTTGGCTGTCTTTTTAAATACTGCTATTTTTCGGTCGCGATTTTGAGAAAACTTTCAACACAAAAATCGTAGAACTTTTTAATATCTTTGATTTGATATAAAAGTCGAGAATTTTAGATAACAATTGAGTGAGTTATGGTGTTTTTCGTGGGACTACTTAAACTGCGTTTTTCAGAAAATTATGTATTGATGTGTTCTTGAAGTTTCTTTGTTGCAGGCTTCGTTGGAAACCGTAGGGTGATCGCTGCTGTGTTTAAGTGTATAGCATAGGATATTGGGTTGATTTTGGTGCTTCGTTTTGTGTCAATAGTCGTGGTAGCATTGCAAGTCGTAGGAAAACATTTTGTGGCAAAAAAATTCGAGTTCTTGGGTCTTGTTGCGTTTTATGAATTGCGTTGTTGTTTCGGAAACGTTTGGGATGTTTTGTGGAGATGAGTCAGTGCCATAGTATCCTAGGATGGGTCTCGAGGCGTTTTTCATTGTCTGTGTAATCGAATTCGGGGAGAATAAGTTTCTAAGTCGCGGAGTCCAGAAAACTTGGCTCCCGAGCGTTAATTTCTTACCGCCCGAGCGCCACTCATTCTGTCCGAGAGTGCAGCTTCTGAAAATTTGACGCCCGAGCGGTAACATTTTACCGCCCGCGCGCCACTCTTTCTGTCCGAATACTTGGTTTCCCCTTCCTTTCAAAGAGGCCCTATCAGGCACCTTGTCTTGAGGAATCTTTGTAAGTCATTAAGAAACTTAGGATTAAGTGTATATGAGTACTGGAATTAGGTTATCTAAGACTACTTGGGTTGTGTAAGTTTTAATTTCAAGTTTATGAAATATGTGTTCGTACGGGGATATTGGGTGAAATAAAAACAAAAGAGAATTATTTGTATTCAACATAGGTTACCAATGGTCGAATATTAAGATTTTTTTTTCGAGTAAGAAACCTAAAAATCTTTATATGAGGATTCTAGAAATCTATGGGTTATAAGTGAAGTTGATTTATTAGAATTAGTCCATCATTATCATGGGAAAACTTATAAAGGTTTATTCGTTAGAATGAATTAAGTATTGAGGATACATCATAGTGTGACATTTGTTCCAATGAGGAAGGTCCAAGTATCTTAAGCCTCAACTATAATGTAATTGGGAAGGAAACAGTTTAAGCATGTGTTTTGATACTAGGAAAGTTTTATTATTTAAGCAGAAGATCGATATTGTATATTTTTGGATTTTATGGATTAATGTTACTCGAAATTTAAGGTGAGAAACAATTTTATATTCGGGATGTACTTGTAAATATCTAAGTTACGTAAGTTAGGTGTTGTAAGGTAAAGATTCGATTCAAGGATCGTAAGTCAATATTATTATGAGGTTAAGATAAGGTTTAACTTTTGAGTGTAGTACCAAGGATAGAAGTTGATCAGTAACTTTTGGTGCTAAGATTTCTTAGGTTGAACTACATAAATGCTAATGTAATAGATTGATGAACACTTCGGGTATAGTATAAGAAAAGTAAGATACGATAAGTTTGAACCTCCGTTGCTAATATTGGGAATTGTGAGAAAACTCAGAATTCGAGGTCATAATAAAGTAAAACTAAGACAACCTTCAGAACCATGTATGGGTACTACGAGTTCTTAGTAATGCCGTTTGGTTTGGCGAATGCTCCAGCAATTTTATGGACTTGATGAATCGAGTATTCCAGCCCTACTTGGATCAGTTCGTCAAAGTGTTCATTGACGACATTCTCATCTACTCGAAGAGCCATGAGGAGCACAGTCGGCATTTGAGGACAGTTCTACAGACCTTGCAGAGTCACAAGTTGGTTGCGAAGTTCAGTAAGTGTGAATTCTGGTTGGAGAATGTTGCGTTCTTTGGGTCATATAATATCTAGCAGTGGTATTGAGGTGGATCCAGCTAAGGTAGCAGCAGTAAAGGAATGGGCTGAACCGAATAATGCGTCAGAGACTCGCAGTTTCCTAGGCCTAGCAGGCTACCACAGGAAGTTTATTCAGGGTTTTCGTCGATAGCAGTGCCACTCATTTCACTGACAAAGAAGAATTCTAAATTTGTGTGGAGTGATGAATGTCAGAAGAGCTTTGATACCTTGAAGCAAGCTCTTATTTCAGCACCAGTGTTAGCCATGCCATCAGGACAAAGAGATTTTGTGTTATACACCGATGCATCTAAGCTCGGGCTAGGCGCAGTGTTGATGCAGCATGGTCGGGTTATAGCTTATGCTTCCGGGCAGTTGAAGGTGCATGAAAAGAACTACCCGACTCATGATCTTGAATTAGCCGCAGTAGTCTTTGCGTTGAAGATTTGGAGACACTACTTGTATGGCGAGAAATGCCAGATATTCACTTATCACAAGAGTCTCAAGTATTTCTTCACACAGAAGGAGTTGAATATGAGACAGAGGCGATGGTTAGAATTGGTAAAAGATTACGACTGCGAAATTAGCTACCATCCGGGAAAGGCTAACGTCGTCGTAGACGCCTTGAGCAGAAAAGTGGCAGTTGTAGCACAGTTGTCAGTACAGCGACCTCTTCAGTCTTAGATCCAAAGGTTTGGCCTAGAGGTCTATCGTAAGGGCAGAGCTCCTAGGCTGTCTAATCTGACAGTCAAGTCCAACTTTCTAGACCGTATCCGTCAAGGACAGTCTTCAAATGAACAGTTACAGAAGTGGAGACTAAAGGATGAGGCCAAGCGCAGTGTACTCTACACAGTGTCAGAGGGTATTGTGAGATACAGAGGTAGAATGTGGGTGCCTAACGTAGATTGGATCAGGGAAGATATCTTATCAGAGGCACACACATCTCCGTATTCAATCCACCCAGGAGGTACCAAGATGTACTAAGACCTGCAGATCTTGTATTGGTGGCCAGGGATGAAGCGAGACATCCGCAGATTCGTGTCCGAATGCCTCACTTGTCAGCAGGTGAAGACAGAGCACCAGAGGCCAGCAGGAATGCTTAAGCCACTCCCTATCCTAGAGTGAAAACGGGAGAATATTACTATGGACTTCGTCGTTGGGTTGCCAAGGTGGGTCAGAGGATCCAATGCCATTTGGGTTGTCGTGGACCGACTCACTAAATCAGCGCACTTCTTTCCCGTAAAAAAGAATTTTTCCATGACGCAGTATGCGGAGCTTTATATCAGGGAGATCGTTCGATTGCATGGGATCCCAGTTTCCATTGTGTCCGACAGGGACCCAAGATTTACGTCGTCCTTCTGGAAGATTTTGCACGTGGCCATGGGGACGAAGTTGCAATTCAGTACTGCTTTTCACCCACAGACAGATGGCTAGTCGGAGTGAGTGATTCAGATTTTGGAGGATCTATTGCGAGCATGTATGATCGATTTCCAAGGGACGTGGGAATCGAAGCTACCTCTAGTGGAGTTTACATAAAACAACAGTTTTCAAGCATCCATTGGTATGGCTCCCTATGACGCATTGTATGGACGAAAGTGTAGATCACCGATTTATTGGGATGAAGTCGGAGAGAGAGCAGAACTTGGGCCAGAGATAGTTCAGCAAACTGCAGATGTAGTGGTCAAGATCCGAGATAGGATGAAGACCGCCCAGAGTCGCCAAAAGAGAGATGCTGACAAGAGGAAGAGAGATCTCGAGTTTGCCGTAGGTAACCACGATTTTAGAAAGATAGCACCTATGAAGGGTGTTATGAGAGTTGGGAAAAGAGGCAAGCTGAGTCCGATGTTTATTGGACCGTTCAAGATTCTTGACAAAGTTGGGACACTAGCGTATCGTGTTGCCCTTCCGCCGAATCTGGCCGGGGTACACCATGTGTTCCATGTCCCGATGCCGAGGAAGTACCTAGCTAATCCTTCGCATGTTCTGAGCTATGAGCCGTTGCAGTTGGCTCTAGATCTGTCATATGAAGAAAGACCTGTTCAAATCCTAGACAGACAGGAGCGTAAACTTCGGAACAAGGTGACGAAGCTAGTCAAAGTCCGGTGGCTGAACTAATCAGTGGAGGAGGCCACTTGTAAGTCTGAATCAGATATGAGAATTCGTTACCCAGAGTTGTTTGGTAAGATTTAATTTCGAGGACGAAATTTAAATAAGTGGGGGAGGAACTGTTGTGCCCAAAATCAGAACACGTAAATCCCATGCATTGTTTAAATTGCTAATTCATTTATTTAAATTTAAAATGAGTTTTAGCGATTCATTTCTTTAAATTGTATTATTTTAATGTTTATGTGATGCACGTTAAAATGTTTTTCGAGTTTCATGTTCCAGGCGATTATTCGAGGCGGGATCGAGGAAAAGACTGGTGACGATGTTGGCAATTTAAAATGTGGTATTTTATTTTAAGTTGAGTTGGTGCATCTGAAACGATCATATGCACCATCTTCAGAACTTTCCATTGTGCCTTGAACTGTTCCACGACCATGACCCTGAGTCGAGGTATGCATGCTCAGTAACTGCTGGATTTGTTCACCATGAACCTTCGCTTGTTCTTTCAATAGCCTACTAAACTCATCTACAACTTTTACCGTCTTATCAATGGGAGGGGTCCTATCATCCCCTTCAATAGTCTTTCGCTTGTGAGGCATGTCCTACACATAAGCTCACATTAACATAGATAGGAAGAAAGAGTACATCAATGGCAATGAAATGGAATCAATTCTCAAAGTTAAAATCAATAGATGCAGGATCGAAAACATAACGGATTGTCCTAGGTAGAAGAAGTCATATAAGGTCCAAAGAACTTTCGCTCTGATACCAATTGAAACAACCCCCTCTCATGACATTTAAATTAAAAAGGAAAAACATACGATGAAGCATTAACATTTGAAAGGGAAAGAACAATATACCATGTACCATGTCCAAAACTAATATACATAACCATTCACAATCATATCCTTCAATATATAGCCAAAAGCCAACATAAATTTTTCCCCATCATTCATTTAGCAAAATACATGATATTTTAAAACTTCACATGTTCACTAAACCCAAAACAAAAGTGACATGACCAAATAAAATCTTTCCCATTGCCTTTTATGACTTTTCCGGCCTCAAACAACGCATGATATTAACTGGAATGAGATAAAACTCAGTAAGCAGAAAGTTGTACATAACAAATACATATACATAGGATTGGCTTGAAACATGGCTATAGCAATGGAAATAAACAATGAATCAGTGGCAATGACAATAAATCAATACAATAAACAATGAATAATACCATCTTCAATGAACAATAGATAACAAAGCAATATAGATGGTATTTCATGGCATTAATTAAAGGAAAGGAAATGTTAGTTCTGTGAACTGTGACCTGTGGATAGTATCTCTTTGATATATGAATATATCAAAATTGTGAAAGATACTCATAATCATGAAATTGGCCAATGACATGCATGAATTACTATCATTCCTTGGATTTAATAATAGAAAATCTCATTGAGGCAATTAAACAAACACTTGGTAGGCACAATGGTGTATTAGCTCTTTGATCAATGAATTCAATGGAAATGCTTGAACAATGAACATATAACAATATATAGATCAACTATATACCAATGAAAGGAAGCTTCTACTTACAACCCAACAAGTAAATGATGGCCAAGGTGATCTTGACTGATTCCTACAACAATAATCACAATAATAACCATAAATCATTATCATTAATCCAAGGAATCACTCAATTTAACTTAACCCTCAATATCTCAAACCCTTCTAAACTCAAAAGATAAAATCCTTACCTTGGAGCTTGGAAACTTAATAGGAGAAGCTAAGAAATATACAAAAATCCTTGAACTTGAAATGGAGAAATGAAGGAGAGAAAAATTGAAGAGAAAGGAGCTTGAACCGTAGGAAAATAATGGAGGAAGAGAGAAATGTGGAGAAGCATCTAGAAAAGGGTTTATAAGCGTTTCCTTCCATCAAAAACGTTTTATTTATTTTTTTATACAGGCCGCTAGGCGCATATGCGCGACTTTCCGGGCGCATATGCGCGCCCCCTTCTGCCCAAACATTGAACTTCAGCTCCCGGCGCATATGCGCGAGTTTTGGTGCATATGCTCGCCACATTCTTGCAAAAAACTCATTTTTGGCTTCCGAATTTGCAAAAGTGGTAAACATGAAAGTTGTAGCCCTATGTGTTTTCTTGCATCTCCAATTAGCCTCATGTCATTTGAAGGTCTGAGTAAAAAGTTATGCGCATTCTCCCAACATATGTCAGTACAGGAACAACGAAACACACGACACATTTCGGGCCATTTTTGGCTCGTCTTCCCTAATGATTTGAACAAAACTCAAAACATGAAAGTTATAGCCTTATATCTTTTCTTTCTAATGGAAGTAGCCTCAAATCAATTGGATCAATATACAAAACATTATGCTAAAAACCACAACTACTGCCAAATTTTTCATACCATTTCTGCACTTCCATTTCCTATTTGTCTCAAAATCAACTTTCTATTCTATCCATTCATTTCCATAATCATCACCAACTATGAACGTAATACCAAAACAATAACCATAAACAATGACCATATATTAATCATTCCAATAAACATAACCATTACACATAATTTCAACCATCAAACTATATGAGATATCCATTACCATAACAAACCATAAATATTCAATAACCATATTTCCTAAACACCCAACCAAAAATAATATCATAAACAATAAAATACTAAAAGGTTGAGATATTACAATCTCCCCTCCTTATAAAAATTTCGTCCCCGAAATTTGCTTACCGTCAAATAAAATCGGATAACGATGTTTCATCTCCTCTTCCGGTTCCCGTGTGGCCTCTTCAATAACATGATTCCTCCAAAGAACTTTGACAAGGCCAATATCTTTGTTCGTCAACACTTTAACTTTGCGATCAAGAATTTGAACTGGCATTTCCTCGTAGCTTAGGTTAGGCAAAAGATCCAATGATTCGTACCGAAGAACATGAGATGGATTAGAAAGGTACTTACGTAGCATTGAAACATGAAATACGTTATGAACTCGCTCCAAGTCCGGTGGCAATGCAAGACGATAGGCTCGGTCTCCAATCTTATCAAGAATGTCGAACGGTCCAATGCATCGAGGACTTAACTTACCTTTCTTTCCAAATAGCATAACTCCCTTAAGAGGAGCTATTTTGATATATACATGATCACAAACCTCGAATGCCAAAGGCCGCCGACGAACATCAGTATAACTATTCTGTCTAGACTGAGTTGTCTTCATTCTTTCCTGGATCAAGGCCACAACATCTGCTGTCTGTTGAACCAACTCCGGGCCTGAAAGGGGATCGGTTACGGTGACCGGAAGCGCAACGGAAGTTTAAAAATCAAATTTTTATGTAAAAATTTCGGCCACCTCCATATCTTGGTGTAGCAAATACAAAAACAACAAAATGTCATACATAGTTTGTTTAGAAAAATTATACCTATCAACCTCTTGAGGTTGATGAATGGCACTNATTTTTTTGGTTGTGGGAAAAGTTAAAGTAAAAAAGTTGCATGCCAAGCCTTGGTTATACAAAAAGTTGTCTCCCAACCTTTCACCTCCCATACATGCAAATATTATATGGTTTTTAACAAATTAAAAACCCATGGACTTAATTTAATTATCTCAAACATTTTTGAGACTAATTAAACATTACTTGAATTTACTCAAGTCCACTAGTTAAATAATTTATTTAAATTGAGCTCTACAAGACTCAATATGATTTAATCAATTCAACACTTGAATTAATTTAATTATTTGGACTCTACTAGGTCCACTAGTGTTTAATTAATTCAACACTTGAATTAATTTAATTTAGTCCATAATAATGTTTATGAAAATCACAATTTTCAAATACATTATTTATTTGGCCAAATTTTAATTTAAGAACACATTCATAAATTAAAATTACATTTCTCTCATAGAAGTCATACTTCTATTTTTCCTTACGCCTATAAACTCATTTATAAGCCGTTCAACACATTGAACTATTTTCTCCTCTATAGAAGTCATACTTCTAATTTTCCTTACGCTTATAAACTCCTTTATAAGCCGTTCAACACATTGAACTATTTTCCTTCTCAACGGGATCTAGAAAGCTAGTACTTGTGTGGCCCTCAATGGTTCATTGATACAACTAGCCGTGGGTTCACATCTCCATGTGATTCGGACTAAACTCATCCTTATATGAGCATACCCCAATTGCTCCATTCTTATTTATCAACTCCTTGATAATAAGAACGTCAGAACTCAAGTCTGATAGTACCCAACCAATCATGTTAAACGCCTAGCAGCATCGCTTACATGATTCCCTAGGTATCAAATGATA
>NC_133311.1:6418020-6419070 GCF_012295235.1 Primulina huaijiensis
ATGTCCAGGCTTCTTGCAGTGATGACAGATGTCAACAGTCTTGTCAGCCTTCACTGGTGTGGCTGCCACAGCGGGACTCGGAGACTGCCTCTTCAAGGGCACGTTCTTCTTGGGACGTTGGAAAGAACGCTTCTTTCCCTTCCCAGGTGGACCGGTCTTCGTACCAGATGAAGAGCCCACAAAAAGAACCGGCTTCTCTTTCTTGATAGTGGACTCAAAAGTCACAAGCATGTTCACCAACTCCTCAAGGGTCGGCTCCATCTTGTTCATGTTGAAGTTCTCCACAAAAGGATCAAACGAGCTAGGCAGCGACAAAAGCAACACGTCGGTGGTCAGCTCCGATGGCAATGCAAGATCCATGCCCACAAGCTTATCCACGAGCCCAATCAGCTTTAGGCCATGCTCATGGACCGAAGCCCCATCTCGCATGCGCAAAGTGATTAGCTCCTTGACGGTAGCATGCCTAAGAGGCCGAGTTTACTCACCAAAGAGCTCCTTGAGGTGCAAATGAATGTCAGCAGCATTCTTTGCATCCTCGAAACGCCTCTGCAGCTCATCGTTCATAGAAGCCTGCATATAACACTTCGCCTTCAAGTCATGGTCACACCATTCCTTGTAGGTCTGCAATTCCTCGGGAGTGCAGTCAGTCGGGGCCTCAGCAGGGGGCGACTCAGTCAGTGTATATGCAATCCTTTCCGAGTTTAGGACGATTTTCAGATTTCTTAGCCAAGTGAGATAGTTAGGTCCGGTTAACACATGTTTTTCGAGAATAGCGGATAGCGGGTTGCGTATCGAAGACATTGTCAAAGTTTTGTACTGAAAAGTAAAACAGATAAATGTTAATGACTATTTTAAAATATTTAGTAAGATATAAAGTTTGGACTTTTACTTTATAAATTTTCGCTCCCACTGTTTTGACATCTTTCACTACCCTCTAGTGAAAACGGGAAACTCATTTCCTCAGTAGGTACGTAAGGTCCAATTAGCGAATTATGATCCCGAATAATATCAGCCAATCACAATTCCTAAAAGGTAGTTTCCAATTGCATC
>NC_133311.1:6420404-6437547 GCF_012295235.1 Primulina huaijiensis
ATGGGGGGAAGGGAGACTTGTCTTGGACATGCAAAAAGTTGAAAGCAAAAGTTGCATGCCATGCCTTGAAAACACAAAAATTACTCTCCCAACCTTTCACCTCCCATGCATGTATATTATATGGTTTTTAATCAAATTAAAAACCATGGACTAAATTTAATTATCTCAAACATATTTGAGACTAATTCNTCAACTTTTGTAAATTTAAACTTAAGGGCCCAAAAATTCATTTTTCGCCAAAAACATTTTGGCCCATTTAAAATTTCACAAATGTGTTAGCCATCCAATGGCCCAACAACTCAAGGCCCATGACACTTTGATATTTCAAAACACCTTTTGAAAACCCTAGTCGTCATCGCCGTCGCAGGATTCCGGCAACAAAATTTTTTATTTTTTTATTAAAATAGGGGCTGTTCGGGCAGCCCGAGGGGCTGCCCTTGCTGCCCGAAATAGGCAGCCCACGGCTGCCCGAAATGGGCAGCAACAAGCTGCCCGAAATGTCCCCTCACATGGCCTTGATTTTGTTGCAAATTTTCATCTCATTCGGTTAGAAATCAATCTCAACATAATATCATGTATTTGCTACACCAAAAAAACGTAACCATAGCTCTGATACCACTTGAAAGGGGATCGGTTACGGTGACCGGAAGCGCAACGGAAGTTTAAAAATCAAATTTTTATGTAAAAATTTCGGCCACCTCCATATCTTGGTGTAGCAAAAAAAAAACAACAAAATGTCATACATAGTGTGTTTAGAAAAATTATACCTATCAACCTCTTGAGGTTGATGAATGGCACCAACCAAGTTGTAAACAACTTGGCTCTTGAGTGGATGAAGATCTACAAGCTTCCTCCTCCTTCAAAATTTAGGCCCACAACTTGCTAGGTAAATCCCTTCTTGTTTTGCACTAGAAAAACAAGAAGATTTTTCAATGAGAAGAATATTTCTTCCTCAACACTTGAAGAAGAAAAATGAGAGAAAAACTTGGAGAGAAGTGTGTGTAATTTTCGGCCAAGGTGTGTCTCATGGGGGGAAGGGAGACTTGTCTTGGACATGCAAAAAGTTGAAAGCAAAAGTTGCATGCCATGCCTTGAAAACACAAAAAGTAGTCTCCCAACCTTTCACCTCCCATGCATGTATATTATATGGTTTTTAATCAAATTAAAAACCATGGACTAAATTTAATTATCTCAAACATATTTGAGACTAATTAAACATTACTTGAATTTACCCAAGTCCCACTAGTTAAATAATTATTTTAATTGAGCTCTACAAGACTCAATATGATTTAATTAATCCAACACTTGAATTAATTTAATTATTTGGACTCTACTAGGTCCACTAGTGTTTAATTAATTCAACACTTGAATTAATTTAATTTAGTCCATAATAATGTTTATGAAAATCACAATTTTCAAATACATTATTCACTTGGCCAAATTTTAATTTAGGAACACTTCCATAAATTAAAATTTACATTTCTCTCATAGAAGTCATACTTCCATTTTCTTTACGCTTATAAACTCATTTATAAGCCGTTCAACACATTGAACTATTTTACTTCTCATCGGGATCTAGAAAGCTAGTACTTGTGTGGCCCTCAATGGTTCATTGATACAACTAGCCGTGGGTTCACATCTCCATGTGATTCGGACTAAACATGTCCTTATTCGAGCATACCCCAATTGCTCCATTCTTACTTATCAACTCCTTGATAATAAGAACGTCAGAACTCAAGTCTGATAGTACCCAACCAATCATGTTAAACGCCTAGCAGCATCGCTTACATGATTCCCTAGGTATCAAATGATAGTGCCTGCAAGAACCATTCAATTATGGTTAGCGTACAGTACGGTCCCTTCAACTCATATATCCCGACCGATTCGACAACCATTGGTTTATCGAGAGTTGTCAATGAATCGATACTATGTGTCATGTCGTAGTTGCATCGATGGTGTAATCTATGAAACCCCTTTCATAATTACCACCATACTCTGATCAGAGATTTCAAACTACATATACATGAAAAACACATAGGATATCCATACCCGTAGGTAAGCGGTGAATCCCCGACTACAATGCATCGACTCCTATATGTTTCGACAGAACACCCAACCTTGCCACCTGATGACCCCATGAGAGTCGGTAAACAAGTCAAAGTGTAATTCTAGCACATAGAGTCTCAATGTTGTCCCGGGTCATAAGGACTAATGGTGTACAACCATAAACTAGGACTTTTCCACTCGATAAGTGAGAACCACTTGGAAAATCCTTTATGGAGGGTTGTTCAGTGCACTCTACAAGGAGCACCTATCTGCATGCTCGGACATCACAATGTCCCCTACCAATGAAACATGGTACTCACATCGCAGATACTAGTCTCGAACTCGAGCGGCCTATATCCTTCTTAGCGGCGGCTAAATCGACTAGGAACTCTTTAGAATATACAGTATTCCAAATATGAGTTTCATGATACTCATCACATGAGCATCTCATATTCTTTCTACTATTTGTATATTCAAGGACTTTATCTATGCAACTAGCATGGGTATACAGATAAAGAAGTGCCAAAACAATAATTTCAAATATTATTAAAATAAAGACTGTTTATACATAGAGTTTCATTGTGAACACTCGGCCAACACTTGGCTCGACGTGCACCTACTCTAACAGGGCCCAACATCTTTCTTTCACCTACCTCTTCCCAATACAAAGGAGAGCGGCACTTTATTCCGTATAAAGCTTCATAAGGTACCATGCCGATTGAAAACTTGAAACTGTTATTATATGAGAACTCTACCAAAGGCAACATAGAATCCCAACTTCTCGGGAAATCAATCGTACAAGCCCTTAGCATATCTTCAAGAATTTGGATAACCCTTTCTGATTGACCGTCACTTTGAGGATGATACGCGGTGCTAAAAGCCAATTTTGTTCCCAAAGCTCGATGCAAACTCTTCCGAAACTCGGATGTAAACCTTGGATCACGATCTGAAACTATCGTCACGGGTATCCCATGAAGTCTCATAATCTCTTGAATATACGCCTCAGCAAATTGATTCATAGAATAAGTCGTCTTGACAGGAAGAAAATGTGATGAATTGGTCAATCGCTCCACGATCACCCAAATAGAATTGAAGCCTTTCTGAGTCCTTGGCAACCCAACAACAAAATCCATAGTTATATGCTCCCACTTCCATTGCGGTATAGGCAAGGATTGCAACAATCTCGTCGGTCTCTGGTGCTCAATCTTAACCTGCTGACATGTTAGAAATTCAGAAACAAATAACATGATATCTTTCTTCATATCTGGCCACCAGTAAAGACGTCGAAGACCTTGGTACATCTGTGTACTACCGGGATGTACAGAATATGGCGTTGTATGAGCTTCAAGAAGTACCTCTTTTCGAATGTCATCACCCATAGGAACACATATCCTGCCTCGCAAGGTCAGTAACCCATCACGATTCGACCCAAATTCAGAAACTCCTGTCAGATCACTTTTCCGCTTCAACTCTAATAACTGAGCATCCAGCTGTTGTCCCTTCAAAATTCGATCAAATAAAGTTGAGTGAAGAAAAAGAGCAGACAATCGAGAAACTGTACCTGAAGATACCAAATTGATCTCATTTCTTTGCAAATCAAGCAGCAAAGGTTTAGAAATCATGGAACCCAATAAAGAACTCGATTTGCGACTCAAAGCATCCGCAACCACATTAGCTTTTCCACGATGATAGCTAATGGTGCAATCGTAGTCTTTCACCAGTTCTAACCATCTCCGCTACCGCATATTCAAATCCTTCTGCGGAAACAAATAACACAAACTTTTGTGATTTGTAAATATTTCACATTTTTCACCATATAGATAATGCCGCCAAATCTTTAAAGCTAAAACCACAGCCGCCAACTCCAAGTCATGAGTGGGATAGTTTTTCTCGTATTCTTTCAACTGACGAGAAGCATATGCTATCACTTTCCCACGCTGCATCAACACGGCACCTAACCCCTGCTTTGAAGCATCTGTATATACAACAAAATCTTCAGTACCACAAGGAAGTACTAAAACAGGAGCAGAAGTCAACTTATCTTTCAATGTTTGGAATGCCCTTTGGCACTCGATGGTCCATTCGAACTTGGTAGCCTTCCGTGTCAAATTCTTCAGTGGCAATGCTATCTTCGAAAAGTTCACTATGAACCGTCTGTAATACCCTGCTAAACCAAGAAAACTCCTTACCTCTGAAACTGTCTTTGGAATGGACCATTGCTTGATGGACTCAATCTTGGATGGATCAACAGATATTCCTTCTTTCGAAACAATAGGGCCCAAAAATGCCACTTGCTCTAACCAGAACTCACATTTCTTTAACTTGGCATACAATTGCTTATCCCTCAAAAGCTGCAACACAATCCTCAAATGCTCACGATAGAGTTCTCGTGTCTTTGAGTAGATCAAGATGTCATCAATTAAAACAATGACAAAAGTATCCAAATACGACTTAAAGACACGATTCATCAAATCCATAAAAACTGAAGGAGCAGTTGTTAGCCCAAACGACATCACCAAAAATTCATAATGGCCATACCTCGTTCTAAACACAGTCTTTGGTATGTCCTTATTTTTCACCTTCAGTTGATGGTAACCGGACCGAAGGTCGATCTTCGAAAATATTGCTGCTCCTTGCAATTGATCAAAGAGCTCATCAATGCGTGGCAAAGGATATTTATTCTTCACTGTTACCTTGTTGAGTTCTCTGTAGTCTATACATAATCGCAATGATCGATCCTTCTTCTTTACGAACAAAACTAGAGCTCCCCACGGTGAGGAACTAGGTCGGATAAAACCTTTATCTAATAGCTCCTGCAATTGAGTCTTCAATTCTTTCATTTCAGTAGGAGCCATTCTGTATGGAGCCTTGGAAATTGGAGCTGTACCTGGAATTAAGTCAATAACAAACTCCACCTCTCGATCAGGTGGTAAACCAGGCACATCATCAGCAAAAACATCAGGATAATCCTGAACCACATCAATGTCCTGAAATTGCAAATTACTTTCCTTTCAAACATCAACCACTGAAGCTAGATAACCCATACAACCTTTGTGCAACAACTTATTAGCTTGAAGGCAAGAAATAATAGGAATATCCACCGAAGAGACTAGACCAGCAAAAACATCACTATCATGGTTATCGGCTAAAAATTTCACCGTCTTGCCCACACAATCAATCACCGTACGACATGCAGATAACCAATCCATACCCAATATAACATCGAATGCAACCATCGGAATAACAATAAGATCAGCAAACAACAATCTCGTACCCATCTGTACGGGACATGCCTTAAAAATACTAGTAGGACAAATCTCATCACCAGAAGGCAACATAATAGTGAAGTGCAATGGCATAACAGTAGGTTCCACAGATATAAAATGCATAAACACTTCAGACATAAAAGAATGGGTTGCACCAGTGTCAATCAATGTAATTGCTTCTTTGCCATAGATTAAAATATTACCTGATATCACAGAAGAATCAGGATTAACACTTTCCTTCGTCATAGCAAAAATTCTGCCCTGGACTTTTCCTTTGCCTGAGGAGAGAGGACATTTCAGTGCCGTGTGCCCCATCTCCTTGCATCTAAAACATCGTCCACTACCCACCAAACACTCACCCTTGTGTGGCTTTCCACACTTAGGACATACCGGTCGTTCAGTATCAGAAGAAGGCACAGGAGGTTTAGAGCACTGCTCCATCTTACCCTTACCTTTGTGGCCACCACGAACATTTGCATTTGCACCTTGTCCTCTGGCCTGGAAAGCTTGCCTTCTTAATTGCCTCTCTTTCTCAATTTCTTGCTCATCATGTTTCGCAAGCAAAGCTCGCTCCACGATATCTTGATACATGACTACCTTGGACATATGCACATCCTTTCGAATTTCTGGCTTCAACCCACGAAGGAAGTGTTCTCCTTTATCTTTATCATTCTCAGCAATAAAAGGAACAAAAGTTTTTACACATCCTTCCTCAAACTTCAACGTATATTCAGTAACAGACAAAGCATCCTGCTTCAATTCCAGAAATTCCTTCACCTTCTTGGCTTTTACTTCACGTGAAAAGTATTTGGCTTTTACGTCAATGTTCGCGAGTTAAAATGGGATGAGTTCAAAGAGTCACTTTCGTAGCTTCCCACCAGATGCGAGCAGCTTTTACTAACATAAAGACAGCACAACTAACCTTGTCTTGATCAATGAACTTCAAGTAATCAAATATAGCCTCCAATGATTTGACCCATTCAAGAGCTACGAGTGGATCGGCACCACCTATAAACTCTGGAGGATTCATACATCTAAAACGATCATATGCACCATCTTCAGAAATTTCCGTTTTGCCTTGAACTGTTCCACGACCATGACCCTGCGTCGAGGTATGCATGCTCAGTAATTGCTGGATTTGCTCACCATGAACCTTCGCTTGTTCTTTCAATAGCCTACTAAATTCATCTACAACTTTTACCGTCTTATCAATGGGAGGGGTATTATCATCCCCTTCAATAGTCTTTCGCTTGTGAGGCATGTCCTACACATAAGCTCACATTAACATAGATAGGAAGAAAGAGTACATCAATGGCAATGAAATGGAATCAATTCTCAAAGTTAAAATCAATAGATGCAGGATCGAAAACATACCGGATTGTCCTATGTAGAAGAAGTCATATAAGGTCCAAAGAACTTTCGCTCTGATACCAATTGAAACAGCCCCCTCTCATGACATTTAAATTAAAAAGGAAAAACATACGCGGAAGCATTAACATTTGAAAGGGAAAGAACAATATAACATGTACCATGTCCAAAACTAATATACATAACCATTCACAATCATATCCTTCAACACATAGCCAAAAGCCAACATAAATTTTTCCCCATCATTCATTTAGCAAAATACATGATATTTTAAAACTTCACATGTTCACTAAACCCAAAACAAAAGTGACATGACCAAATAAAATCTTTCCCATTGCCTTTTATATGACTTCTCCGGCCTCAGACAATCCGCTTCAATCCTTTTTAACACCTGCATCACATGATATTAACTGGAATGTGATAAAACTCAGTAAGCAGAAAGCTGTACATAACAAAAGCATATACATAGGATTGGCTTGAAACATGGCTATAGCAATGGCAATAAACAATGAATTAGTGGCAATGGACAATAAATCAATATCAATAAACAATGAATAATACCATCTTCAATGAACAATAAATAACAAAGCTATATAGATGGTATTTCATGGCATGAATTAAAGGAAATGAAATGATAGTTCTGTGACCTGTGACTTGTGACATGTGGATAGTACCTCTTTGATATATAAATATATCAAAACAGTGATAGATACTCATAATCATGAAATTGGCCAATGAGATGCATGAATTACTATCATTCCTTGGCTTTAATCATAGAAAATCTCATTGAGGCATTTAAACAAACACTTGGTAGGCACAATGGTGTATTAGCTCCTTGATCAATGAATTCAATGGAAATGCTTGAACAATAAACATATAACAATATATAGATCAATTATATACCAATGAAAGGAGCTAATTAGCAATAACATGGTTTGATACATATAAAATCATGTGAGTACTTGAAAGGAAGTTTCTACTTACAATCCAACAAGTAAATGATGGCTAAGGTGATCTTGAATGATTCCTACAACAATAATCACAATAATTACCATAAATCATTATCATTAATCCAAGGAATCACTCAATTTAACTTAACCCTCAATATCTCAAACCCTTCTAAACTCAAAAGATAAAATCCTTACCTTGGAGCTTGGAAACTTAATAGGAGAAGCTAAGAAATATACAAAAATCCTTGAACTTGAAGTGGAGAAATGAAAGAAAGAAAAATTGAAGAGAAAGGAGCTTGAACCGTAGGAAAATAATGGAGGAAGAGAGAAATGTGGAGAAGTATCTAGAAAAGGGTTTATAAGCCTTTCCTTCCATCAAAAACGTTTTATTTTTTTTTTATACAGGCCGCTGGGCGCATATGCGCGACTTTCCGCGCCCTTTTCTGCCCAAACATTAAACTTCAGCACCCGGCGCATATGCGCGAGTTCTAGCGCATATGCTTGCCACATTCTGCCAAAAAAACTCATTTTTAGCTTCCGAATTTGCAAAAGTAATCAACATGAAAGTTGTAGCCCTATGTGTTTTCTTGCATCTGCAATCATCCTCATGTCATTTGAAGGTCTGAGTAAAAAGTTATGCTCATTCTCCCAACATGTGTCAGTACAGGAACAACGAAACACACGACACACTTCGGGCCACTTTTGGCTCGTCTTCCCTAATGATTTGAACAAAACTCAAAACATGAAAGTTATAGCCTTATATCTTATCTTTCTAATGAAAGTGGCCTCACATCAATTGGATTAATATACAAAACATTATACAAAAACCCACAACTACTGCCAAATTTTTCATACCGTTTCTGCACTTCCATTTCCGATTTGTCTCAAAATCAACTTTCTATTCTATCAATTCCTTTCCATAATATCACCAACTATGAACATAATACTAAAACAATAACCACAAACAATGACCATATATTAACCATTCCAATAAACATAACTATTACACATAATCTCAACTATCAAACTATATGAAATATCCATTACTATAATAAACCATAAATATTCAATAATCATATTTCCTAAACACCCAACCAAAAATAATATCATAAACAATAAAATATTAAAAGGTTGAGATATTACCGATTTGGAAAAAATCCAAAACATGAAAGTTGTAGCATTATATCTTAGTTTTCTAATGGTTGTGGCCTCACACAATTTGGATCAATATTCAAATCATTATGCTAAAACCCGTAAGAACTGCCGTAATTTCATCTCATTTCCTGCATTGCTATACCAACTTCATTATACTACTTCTACCTACACATCTTACTATCATTATTTATACACATATTGGTTCTCAATAAACCATGGACAATATAAAAATCATGTTCAATCTCAATATTGATACTTCAATCATCACGTGAAATCTAATGAACTAAAGAGCTACATGATAAACGACATAAACATATCATTATCATTTGTACGAGTAACCGGGCATTACAATTCTGGTTAGAGCAAGTATCATTTCTGGGCCATATCGTTTCGAAAGACGGCATTGCAGTGGATCCCATGAAGATTGAAGCGATTAAACAATGGCCTATTCCTACGACAGTCTCCGAGGTGCGTAGTTTTCTTGGTTTGGCAGGTTATTATCGACGTTTTATTCCCAATTTCTCCAAAATAGCCCTGCCATTAACCAATTTGACGAGGAAAGCGGTGAAGTTTGAGAGGACAAACGAATGCCATCACGGATTTTAAGTGTTGAAAGACAGGTTGACATCAGCCCCTATCCTAGCACTTCCGTGCGGCACTGAAAATTTAATTGTATACACTGATGCGTCAAAGATGGGACTTGCAGCTGTACTGATGCAGCGTAAGAAAGTAATCGCTTATGCTTCTTGTCAGTTGAAAGACTACGAGAAGAATTATCCCACCCACGATCTTGAATTAGCGGCTGTGGTATTCACATTGAAAATATGGAGGCATTATCTGTATGGCGAGAAATGTGAAGTTTTCACATATCATAAGAGCTTGAAATATTTATTCTAATAGAAGGAACTTAATATGCGGCGGAAGATGTGGTCAGACTTGTTAAAGATTATGATGTGACCATTAGCTACCACCCAGGTAAAGCAAACGTCGTTGCAGATGCTTTGAGCCGCAAGTCAGTTTCTTCTTTGAGCTCGTTGATTCAGAACCTTTGTTATTGGATCTTCAGAGGAACGAGATCGCTATAGTAGAGCAAGGGACCATCGCTAGACTTTCAGCTTTGGTTATTCGACCTACGTTGACAGATAGGATACGACGGGAGCAGCATACTGACAATCAGTTGATTGAATTGCAAGCCAAAGCTGATAAGAAAGGACATACAGAGTTTGCGATGAACACTGATGATTTGTTAACATGGAGAGGTCGGATATGTGTTCCCAGTGGTAATGACATTCGTCGAGACGTTTTGACAGAGGCTCATACAGCTCTATACTCGATACATCCAGGTTGCACCAAGATGTATCAGGATCTCCGACGTCTATACTGGTTGCCAGGTATGAAAACTGATATTGCAAAGTTTATATCCGAATGTCTAACATGTCAGCAAGTAAAGATTGAGCATCAAAGACCTGCTGGAACTTTGCAATATCTCCCAATACCTCATTGGAAGTGGGAGCACATCACCATGGACTTCGTAACGGGACTTCCAAGAACACCAAAAGGTTACAACTCCATCTGGGTGATTGTTGACAGGTTAAACAAGTCGGCTCATTTTCTTCCTGTCAAGACGACGTTTACAATGAACCAGTATGCTGAAGTCTATGTAGCTGAGATTGTGAGACTTCATGGAATCTGTGGGGACCCGGACGCTACTCATGTTCTTAATCGTCATTGGGACTAATTAATCAACTATAATAAACAGGGTCTAAAATTTTTTTTTTTTTAAATACAAAGCGGAAACGTAATGTAAATCGATCTGAAATACATATAAAACCTAAACATACAAATCTTGTATTTTCTATAATAATTCAAATAGGTCCAACTACATATCAGTGTTGAATCCTAATTTAATTCTGAGCCCGGATCTCCACGCTATCTAGTCCAGCCTCGTTCTCTTCTTGACCCTGTTCCTGTCCCACCTGTTGTCATGCACACATACCAACAAGACAACAGCCGGATACTCCGGTGAGAATAAATCCCAGTATAAATAATGTATACATGCAATCATACCACTGATATAAAGCATGAAGTAAATCTTATCACATGTAGCATAATCAAACAACATGCATCATTACTAGACTGTAAATAAAACATGAATCGAAATCTACGAAACATAAATCAATACAAGTCTGTAATTCAAGTTCTTGACTCGACATCTAAAACTCGTCTCATCTCTCATTTAATCTAGGGATCCCGATCTNGGTCCATCCGGCAACTCTAAAGGGTCCCACGCTTTCCACGCCTTCATCGGGCCTACCATGATCACATCACTATCTACTACTCTATGCTTTTCTATAAATCAATACACGAAGCATATTCAGTCAAACGATATAAATGTATGAAAAGCGATAGCATACAAGTATGTGATTTAGGGAAACTCAAGTCCAATCTGACTTAAGTCGATCTCCCGATTCACATTGATTTATACCTTTATCTTCTCGATCTGACGAAGACGAAGTCTCGCACTCCAATCTGTCCATACCCAATCTTGCAATGACAATATCAATATGCACAATATCAATGTATAACTCAACTTACGACCTGTTCTGATCAATATTCAAATCACAATATAATCTGTCAATGTCGACAATATAACGATACAATCTCAATCAATACCGAATCTGATCAATATCAATTTACGGATGTTTCGACGGCATAACAATACAGTCTCGATAACCCCGTCAATCTCAACATCACAGCTATACTACCAGAACTCATAATCAATATCGGTATAATTCATACTCTCAACAATAATAGATCATACTCTCAATTCCGTACAATCTCTATCATAACAGTTCTGAAAATCATAACAATTACATAAACAATCTGTTATTCGATCTGACTGCAAATATACGATGTCTACTATATAAAAAACACCATATATAATTCATATTCGACTCTGACAATATCATAATTTCAAATCATATCCAAACGTAACAAAACTTACGTCCAGTTGTAGCCTGCGTCGATAAGAACACGGTGCTGAAGTCGGATTCAAAATCAGACGGACGGATCGAAATATAAAGGCGTAAGGATTTTCTTCAATCCTTCCTCGATTCCTTCTCGTTTCTTTCCTTTCATTCCTGAAGAAGGAATGTTATATATATATATATATATATATACATCAACTTGCATGCGATTGAAACGTGGCACCATTTCACCAACTTAGGTGGCGCTCGGGCGGTTAAACATTACCGCTCGGGCGCCGAATGTTCTGCCGGGATGCTTAGATATGGTCCATTGGCGCTCGGGCGGTAACTTTCTACCGCTCGGGCGCCACATGTTCTGTCCCAAACCTACTCTTGTGGGACACTGGCGCTCGGGCGGTTCTTTTCTACTGCTCGGGCGCCAGAAGTTCTGTCCAAAGTCTGCGCTTGTTATACACCAACGCCCGGCTTCTCCTTTCAAATTTTATTTTAGCTCCTGACATCTCAATTCTGTCAATTACTCAATGTCTAATCACGATGGTAAAATCTCGGGCATTACATTTCTCCCCCCCTAAGATACGATTTCGTCCTCTAAATCACAGGTAATCAACTCAGATAGCAAAACGAAAGGTATAGTGGAGGTTACTCAGAAAACTCATCTCAATGAACAATTCTGAGATTTCAGTCTCATATCAGATTCTGTCTTTCAGGTAGTCTCGTTAATGCCCTGTCAACTTTACTGTGTTTTCACCAGCAGAATAGTCTTCATTCTAAATTATCTTTCTTCCTCGGATTTCTGATTTCAATCTAGAATCATAATTCACGAAGTATAATTTCATAATACTACGAAATAGTTTGATAGAATCAATCGCAAAATACTGGTTATACAACATCCGTATATACCAATCAACAGCTCCTAACAAATTTGTCAATTCCTGTCAAGGTTATATTCAATCCCCGGCTTCACATACCAACAGTCATCCTTCGACGTTGGCATATTTAGTCTATCTATTCTGAGCCGTTTACATTTTCTTCTGAATCATCTTCATTTTCTTTGTCATATCTCTGATCCTATTAGATCTAATCTCAGGTATCTCCGAGATATTATCCTTAAATAAAGGAAATCTTTAATTCTCACTGTATAATACCTCGACTGAAGCTATTTCAATACTCCATTGATAGCTATCGTAGTACAATCATTCACAAAGTGACAATACATCGTATCAACTAGTGCTAACATCCAGCACTACAGCTCTACAGATATCGTCCAGTATCTGGACAGTTCGCTCCGACTATCCATCGATATATAGACGATAGGTAAAAGAGGTTATTGAATATTCTGCCAAAAGTACAAAATCCCCCGAAAATCATGGTATAATATAATCAACTTTGGCATTCAGTGTATTCTCTTCTCTTTTCTGACATAATTCCCAGTCGTCTAGTCATGTCTGTACGAATTCCTGTACAGCAGAACGTATGCAAATTCGAGCAATCTGTCAATCACAATCACATTATAGCACAATTTGGGAAACGATTTCAGTAGTTTTATCACAAAGTTCATGGACATGTACTCCCATTTCTATTTCAGAAATCAATAATCTATATAACCAATCTCCTGATTTCTATCTTTCTGTCTTCATCTATCGGTAAGCTAGATATTTCAGTCCCAACTCTGCCATTTCTAATCTCATCTGTTTCTATCAAAACATTTTCTGCTATCAGGATGTACACTGAATCGATTATTGCGCATTTCTAACAATGTCTGTCATTTCAAGTCGACATATTTGGCACAATTAATCAGTTATTAACACATAATACAGTATTACTTACCTGAATTCTGATCGACACTCTATTCTGACTATCGATATAGACTTCTGCTGTATAAATCTGAAATATTCGGCACAAGGAGACTATTCTGTCACATACATGTTACTTTGATCGATGCTCTGATTCGGTTTGAACTGTATATAAATTCAACAATATACAACAATCTGTATCAACACGGATTTAGAATGATCAGACTCAAAACATGAGTCATCAGTACTGATTTAATAACTCATAAACTGCAATTTCTGGCAATACTGTCGATCTGACTAGCCGATCATATTTCCAATGCTGTTTAGATCAACTGCTATATCATCTTTGAATGTACTGTTCCCCCCAAACAATATAATCTGTCTCAAATACTGTTTTAGAACAATAACAATTCTCAAGCAATTTCAAAACAGCAATCGAATATAATAGTCTGCTACACTCATGCAACTATGAATTTCTGACATTTCTGACGTTCTGACATTTCTGACATCGATGTCGTCTCAGCTACTGATCACGACCTCAACTGTACTAAATCACTAAGTATACCAGATTCGGATATTACATACCACGAATACAATCTGTCTCAATCAAGATTCATATCTGAACAATTTCTGTATATCATATCTCAGTTCTCAAATATTCAATACAAAATATTCAATTCAGTCATATGCTGCGAATATATCGAGATATCATAGATACAACGAGCATAAGATCATCAGAATACTTCTAGATATAAGGTTCATCAACCCACATACAGAACTGAAGAGAAACACTTAATCAGATGTAACTCTCAGCCAGTACTCTTTTACTGATCTTCCAATTCTTTCAATTCATTCAGTGTCATTCTATATTGGATGCTAAAAATAGAACAATACCTAATATCAATTCCCTGCTGAAGTCTATCTCTCGAAGCAGAGGCAATTCCGGAATCTCATCTGGAACACTTTAGCAACTCATACATCATTGACAAATCTGCCAACACTGGCTCGATTTCAGTACATCTACTGAATACATAAGGATTCCATCTGCTCCTTTCTGTACCAATCAAGTCATATACACTACGGATATCACAGGAATTCAAAATCGAGAATCACTACCGTACATCGTTCATTCTTCGGCCATTTCAGGTCCGAATCTTACCATCACCTGGTAAGAATCTGCAATAGTTCTGTACTTGTCTAATATATCAATAATGCGGTCAAAATCAAAATCAGATAACACAAGTACTATACAGTCAAACTCAATTTCACTCTCATCTTACTGCAGTATCTAAGATGTCACAAAATCTCACTGATCTCAAATCCTCTCCCCAAAATGAAAGAGATCAATACTACCGTAAATACAGATCCAACAGATAAAGCATGTCTCAATGCAGTTCATACAGAATCATGTATAAGATGTATTAATATCTAAATACATACGCAAAATAATCACAGAAGAACAGTTACCTGTCACTATATCATCAAGTGCCTCCTGGGTCTGTTCCTCGGTCACTACAACCAGATGATTTTGCTCCCTGAAATCTTCGGGAACCTCTCTGTGGACAAACTCTAGCAAAGTGTCCAGACTGTCTGCAAATATGGCAACTACCAAGTACTCCTTGGCATTGCTCTGTAGGATGTCTCCCTCCACAGGTTCTGCAATAAACTCCTGTATAACTCGGGCTAGAACCACTGGAGCTAGATGAACCACTCGGTCCGCTCCCTAACTTCTTAAACTGTTTCTTTCGAGTTTTCAGCAACTCATGCTTCCCACTCGTACTGCCACTATCAAATCCAAGAGGTGATTGCTGTATCTGAGGTCGGCTCACATCCAACCTTCCTAGTTGTCGAATCAAACTTGCCTCGGCTCTTTTGCTTTATGCAAAACATCAGCGAAATGATGGGGTCGTTCTACCTTCATCAAGGCAACTATCTCAGAATTCAATCCGTTGATGAACTGATCTGCTACAGCTTCATCATTCTCAGCTACAAGAGGATCAAACGCAATAAGATAGAGAATTTAGCAACATATGCTTCAATATTCAGTTGGCCCTGTTTCAAATTCTCAAACTCTACTCTTTTGTCCTCTCTATACGATCCTGGGAAAAATCTTCGATAGAATTCAGCTTTAAAAACTTTCCACGTGATCACCGTACCCCGCTGTTCTAATACTCTTTTGGTTGTGATCCACCAACTTCTTGCAATTTCTTATAATTGATTGGGCACTAGTTTAATTCTCCGTTCATCTGGATAATCGTGTGAATCAAACAGTATCTCTATATCATCTAACCAATTCTCACAATCCTCAGATGTCTCAGTACCCTTCAAAATCGGCGGTTGAACTGACTGAAACTGTTTCAACTATAGTTCCATCTGAGTTTCTGACTCATCTATCTGATCAACCGAAGTACTATCCCTGACTGGGATTCTTCGAGGAGGTATATCCGATTCCCACACAAGTTAGTAACCAAATACAACAAATCCGTTTCAGTCCTTCTCTGATCATCTTACTGCTGATCGAGAATCGGTTCTGATTCATACTCAATAATACATGTTATAAAATCAATTCAGATAAATCAAGTAACATGTCTTAAAAGGCAGTAAATCATAGTATCATGCTAGCATATCCAATGTAATTCAACATTATAAGAAATCACATGCTAGCAATCAAAAGCAGAAAAGAAAACTCAATCTACCCCGCTCATTTTCTTCTATCTCGGTCTAAGGAACCTACAGTTCTAGAACCTACTGCTCTAGAACCTAATGCTCTGATACCACCTGTTGTGGCGACCCGGACGCTACTCATGTTCTTAATCGTCATTGGGACTAATTAATCAACTATAATAAACAGGGTCTAAAATTTTTTTTTTAAAATACAAAGCGGAAACGTAATGTAAATCGATCTGAAATACATATTAAACCTAAACATACAAATCTTGTATTTTCTTTAATAATTCAACTAGGTCAAACTACATATCAGTGTTGAATCCTAATTTAATTCTGAGCCCGGATCTCCACGCTATCTAGTCCAGCCTCGTTCTCTTCTTGACCCTGTTCCTGTCCCACCTGTTGTCATGCACACATACCAACAAGACAACAGCCGGATACTCCGGTGAGAATAAATCCCAGTATAAATAATGTATACATGCAATCATACCACTGATATAAAGCATGAAGTAAATCTTTTTACATGTAGCATAATCAAACAACATGCATCATTACTAGACTGTAAATAAAACATGAATCGAAATCTACGAAACATAAATCAATACAAGTCTGTAATTCAAGTTCTTGACTCGACATCTAAAACTCGTCTCATCTCTCATTTAATCTAGGGATCCCGATCTGAATAAGAACGCAACAATCTCCCACCTACTTTCCCGATCGTGGTGGCGGTACGTTCTTATTTACGGACTTTGGTCCTCTCTATATCGATTATCTACAATAGAAGTCGCTCTTCTTCTAAGCACATCGATATGACCAAACGTCCGGTGTCTTGGCTGTTCTGCCAAAGACTAGGTATATCTACCTAAACTCTCACTCTGACAATGTGCAATGGGCCATTAACAACTCTGTCC
>NC_133311.1:6437964-6439077 GCF_012295235.1 Primulina huaijiensis
GCGCGCCCTGTCTTCACGCATGTGCGCGAGATCTTCTGTCCAGATTTGCGCTCCGTTTTGCATGGATGCTTGAATAATGTTCACATGATCCCCATGCATCACGAACCTTTCATCACTCTGTATCTCGCTTGTAAATCCGCCTTCTTTGCTCATAAGCCCATTCAATGCTTCTTTGAACCTCTTCAGACGTCCTCTCATGATTGGGGTCCATCCGGCAACTCTAAAGGGTCCCACGCTTTCCACGCCTTCATCGGGCCTACCATGATCGCATCATCCTCTCCTTCTTGAAAAGGATTTATCCTCAAATCTTTGCTACCTACACACAATTTAAACAAGTTAGTAATAACAATGATTATATGACTAACATGCTTACCTTTAAACTCAAGTCTGTAGGTTCTATCATCGGTTCGCTCCAACCGCACTTGAAATCTCAGCTCCACGGTTGCCCTTTCTATGTATTCACCTATTACTACGGACGATAAATAACACATGACACCAAATAATAACAATAGGATATCATTAAGTATCACAAAAATCAGATTTCTCCCCTTCTTAGCCCTAGTTAGCAAGACAACAAAGCCCATACACATGTACGACATTAGCTCACTAGGAATAAGACGCAATTCATACACGATATAAAAATCTAGCCGACATGGCAATTTCTTATAAGCAATGCATGTTTCAAAATCCCACTCACTATGACTCTTCATATGCAACCAACATATATAATCATGCACGTTATCAAACATAAAACCACCACAAGTAAAATAATAACCATGCAAGTAGGACACACTAAATGTACTATGCACGCAATCATTTAACTCATCACAAGAATTTAAGTCTAATGCACGTGAACTCTTGTAGCAAACAAATACCACTAACTTAATAACTCGTGGAAAATCAAAGTTCATAATAGGTACATGCATTTCATCAATAGTCTCAAATCCATAACAATCAAAGAATAAGGATGAATTGACACACAGTCCCTTAACCATCAAATTCGTAACTCTCTCTACAACTTTTTGAAAGCAAAACAACACAAAATTAAGGTAAGGACGCAAATCATACCTCTCAGTCGTTGTAGTGGTAACTACCCTTACCTCATGGTGATTG
>NC_133311.1:6441210-6441510 GCF_012295235.1 Primulina huaijiensis
CAACAAATACTCACCATTCACTCCAAAGAAAATTCACTCGGACTCAAGTATTTTCACTCAAATTCGAGGGTTCCCTCAAGGTGCTAAAGCTTTGTATTTGCGTATATCAAACAATCAAGTTCAACTTGTGAACAAATGTAATCGACTCACTTGGACTGCGTAGACAAGAAATTTGAAGTTATAATTTTTTTTTGTTTGACTATGAGAGACAATTGAATATGACTCTATCAAGAAAATAGAACAAAATACCAATAGGAAATACTGGTGAATTTTCGGAATTTTGGTATTTTTTTTTTTTTT
>NC_133311.1:6442433-6451976 GCF_012295235.1 Primulina huaijiensis
GAACATAATTCAATATCAAATAAGGAATCACACTCTGTGACTCTCAGACTCAAACTCGACTCATTTCTAATCTAGGGATCCCGATCTGAATAAGAACGCAACAATCTCCCACCTACTTTCCCGATCGTGGTGGCGGTACGTTCTTATTTACGGACTTTGGTCCTCTCTATATCGATTATCTACAATAGAAGTCGCTCTTCTTCTAAGCACATCGATATGACCAAACGTCCGGTGTCTTGGCTGTTCTGCCAAAGACTAGGTATATCTACCTAAACTCTCACTCTGACAATGTGCAATGGGCCATTAACAACTCTGTCCCAATCTGACTTAAGTCGATCTCCCGATTCACATTGATTTATACCTTTATCTTCTCGATCTGACGAAGACGAAGTCTCGCACTCCAATCTGTCCATACCCAATCTTGCAATGACAATATCAATATGCACAATATCAATGTATAACTCAACTTACGACCTGTTCTGATCAATATTCAAATCACAATATAATCTGTCAATGTCGACAATATAACGATACAATCTCAATCAATACCGAATCTGATCAATATCAATTTACGGATGTTTCGACAGCATAACAATACAGTCTCGATAACCCCGTCAATCTCAACATCACAGCTATACTACCAGAACTCATAATCAATATCGGTATAATTCATACTCTCAACAATAATAGATCATACTCTCAATTCTGTACAATCTCTATCATAACAGTTCTGAAAATCATAACAATTACATAAACAATCTGTTATTCGATCTGACTGCAAATATACGATGTCTACTATATAAAAAACACCATATATAATTCATATTCGACTCTGACAATATCATAATTTCAAATCATATCCAAACGTAACAAAACTTACGTCCAGTTGTAGCCTGCGTCGATAAGAACACGGTGCTGAAGTCGGATTCAAAATCAGACGGACGGATCGAAATATAAAGGCGTAAGGATTTTCTTCAATCCTTCCTCGATTCCTTCTCGTTTCTTTCCTTTCATTCCTGAAGAAGGAATGTTATATATATATATATATATATATACATCAACTTGCATGCGATTGAAATGTGGCACCATTTCACCAACTTAGGTGGCGCTCGGGCGGTTAAACATTACCGCTCGGGCGCCGAATGTTCTGTCCGAGCCTTCCGTTGTCATCCATTGGCGCTCGGGCGGTTAAACATTACCGCTCGGGCGCCGAATGTTCTGCCGGGATGCTTAGCTATGGTCCATTGGCGCTCGGGCGGTAACTTTCTACCGCTCGGGCGCCACATGTTCTGTCCCAAACCTACTCTTGTGGGACACTGGCGCTCGGGCGGTTCTTTTCTACCGCTCAGGCACCAGAAGTTCTGTCCAAAGTCTGCGCTTGTTATACACCAACGCCCGGCTTCTCCTTTCAAATTTTATTTTAGCTCCTGACATCTCAATTCTGTCAATTAATCAATGTCTAATCACGATGGTAAAATCTCGGGCATTACAGAATCCCTGTGTCAATTGTATCTGATCGCGACCCAAGGTTTACTTCTGAATTCTGGAAGAGCTTGCATAGAGCTTTGGGCACCAGATTGGCTTTTACCCTAGCATATCATCCTCAGAGTGACGGGCAGTCAGAGAGGGTGATTCAGATTCTGGAAGATATTCTACGAGCCTGCGCGATTGATTTTCCTGGTAGCTGGGATTCTAAATTGCCACTTGTTGAATTTACATATAACAATAACTATGAGGCGACGATTGGCATGGCACCATACGAGGCATTGTACGGCAGAAAATGTAGGTCACTGTTGAACTGGGATGAAGTCGGTGAACGAAAGATGTTAGGACCAGAATTGGTCCAACAGACAGCTGATGTAATTGCTTTAATTCGGGACAGAATGAAGACGGCCCAATCCAGACAGAAAAGTTATGCCGATAACCGAAGAAGGCCTTTGGAGTGTGAAGTTGGAGATCACGTATTTGTCAAAATTGCTCCTCGCAAAGGCATTATGAAATTTGGCAGGAAAGGAAAGCTGAGCCCAAGATTTATCGGTCCATTTGAAATTCTAGACAGGATTGGAGAAAGAGCATATCGTTTAGCCTTACCACCGGACTTGTATAGAGTCCACAATGTATTTCACGTCTCAATGCTCAGGAAGTACATTTCGAACACTTCCCATGTTCTTAGACATGAACCGTTGGATCTGATGCCGAACTTAACTTATCAAGAAGTACCAATCCAGACTTTAGATCGCAAGGTTAAAGTACTAAGGAATAAGAAGATCGGCATTATCAAGATTCTTTGGCATAATAAGTTTGTTGAAGAAGCAACGTGGTAGCCAGAGAAGGAAATGAAACAGCGATATCCTGAATTATTCGCACAATATGGCAATTTCGGGGACGAAATTTCTTAAGGAGGGGAGAATTGTAACGCCCAGACATTCGTATGCATATGATGTAAGGTAACGATTATGATTAAGTATGTTTATTATTCCTTTTATGGTTTATTATGATGATCATTTGGGGTATGTGATGTAATGGTGATGGTTTATGACTTCAAGTTATGATATGAATGGTAATGAATGATATAGAATGGATAGAGAATGGATAGGTAGAATAGAAAGTTGATCTTGAGCCCAATAGGGAATGGAAGTGCAGAAACGGTATGAAAAAGGTGGCAGTAGTTGTGGTTTTTATCATAATGTTTTATATATTGATCCAAATGATGTGAGGCCACTTTCATTAGAAAGATAAGACATAAGGCTATAACTTTTATGTTTTGAGTTTTGTTCAAATCATTGTGGAAGACGAGCCAAAAGCGCCCTGAAGTGTGTCGTGTGTTTCGCTGTTCCTATACTGACACATATTGGGAGATTTAGCATAACTTTTTACTCATACCTTAAATGACATGAGGCCAATTGGAGATGCAAGCCAAGACATAGAGCTACAACTTTCATGTTTACCACTTTTCCTAATTCTGAAGGGAAGATACGTTTCGGAAGCAATCTTTAATGTGGCTGTGCGCAGAGCACGCCCGAGCGGAAAAAGATGTCCGCCCCGGGCGGGCCTTGTTCGAAAACTTTGGATTTTTGGCCGAGAGTTCCGCGCTCGAGCGGAAAAAGATGTCCGGCCGGGTGCCCAGCAATGTTTAAAACCGTGTTTTGGGTATTTTTAGTCATAAAATCGAAGGAGACTCTCATTTTTCTCATTTCTCTTCCTTTCTCTTCTCCATCGTGTAAGGTAAGTGTTCTTCATTTTTCCGATTTTTTTCCAATCTTTAAATCAAGCAATTAATCTACAATCTGGAGTTGAAACTTCACCTTTTTAGTGAAAGGAGCAAAAGTAAGTTGTTTTTCTTCTTGTTCTTGAGTTATTGAAGATGTTGGAGTTAGGGGATGATAGTTGTTGTGATGTATTGGATTAAATGGTAATTTAAGGTTATTATTTGGGTTTATTGTTGTAGGATTATCGTCAAGGTTTAGGAAACCAAGTGCTCTAAGTGTTGTAAGTGGAATCATTTCTTAAATGCATCACATGATCCTATTGAAAGAGGATCGATTTTAAGTGTTCAAATGCGCAACGAAAGTTCAAAATTTTATTTTCAAGAAGAAAATCGAACACCTTTACTAAGATGTGTAGCAAATACAAAACAAATTATGTCATACATAGGGTGTTTAGAAAATTTTACCTATCAATCTCTTGAGATTGATGATGGCTCCAACTTAGTTAATATACAACTAAGCTCTTCAAGGCAAGACAAATCTACAAGCTTCCTTTCTTCAAAATCAAGCCCACCACCAAACTTAAAAGATCCACCTTACACTTGCACTAGAAAATGTAGGGCATTTTTTTTTGAGAAGTGTTTTGTTTCTCCAACAATTGAAGAACAAAAGAGAAAAAATGAATGAGAGAATTTTTGAATGCAAAATTTCGGCCAACACTTGTGTATTGGAGAGAAGGATAGCTTTGCCATTGACAAGTTTGACACGGAAGGCTACCAAGTTCGAATGGACCATCGAGTGCTAAAGAGCATTCCAAACATTGAAAGATAAGTTGACTTGTGCTCCTGTTTTAGTACTTCCTTGTGGTGCTGAAGATTTTGTTGTGTATACATATGCTTCTAAGCAGGGGTTAGGTGCTGTACTGATGCAGTGTGGGAAAGTGATTGCATATGCTTCTCGTCAGTTGAAGGAATACGAGAAGAACTATCCCACTCACGATTTGGAATTGGCGGCTGTGGTTTTTTTTTAATCTTTATAGTGATAAATGTGAAATATTTACAGATGACAGAAGTTTGAGTTATTTGTTTTCGCAGAAGGATTTGAATATACGGTAGCGGAGTTGGTTAGAACTGGTGAAAGACTACGAATGCACCATTAGCTATCATCCTGGAAAAGCTAATGTGGTTGCGGATGCTTTGAGTCGCAAATCGAGTTCATTATAGGGTTCCATGATTTCTAAACCTTTGTTGCTTGATTTGCAAAGAAATGAGATCAATTTGGTATCTTCAGGTACAGTTGCTCGATTGTTTGCTCTAGTTCTTCACTCAACTTTATTTGATTGAATTTTGAAAGAACAACAGCTGGATGCTCAGTTATTAGAGTTGAAGAGGAAAAGTGATCTGACAGAAGTTTATGAGTTTGGGTCAAATCATGATGGGTTACTGACCTTTCGAGGTAGAATATGTGTTCCTATGGGTGATGACATTCGAAAAGAGATCCTTCTTGAAGCTCATACAGCGCCATATTCTGTACATCCCGGTAGTACCAAGATGTACCAAGATTTTCGATGTATTTACTGGTGGCTAGGTATGAAGAAAGATATCAGGTTATTTGTGTAATGCCTGAGATTTTATTACGGTAATTTGAGATTAATTATCGATAAATTGATGTGATGATAGTCAGATCAAGTTGAGAGCTAAGTTAAAAGGCATCGAATTGGAAATGGAATAGCAATGCATGTACAAGAATGTCGGGTAGTGTTTTACGCGCACATGCGCGAGAAGAGGCGCGCACATGCGCGAGGGGCTTATCGCGAGAAGAGGCGCGCACATACGCCTTTTTTTTAGAAATTTGAAGTTTACGGAAGATCCGTCCGTCCGATTTTCAATCCGACTTCAGTACTGTGTTCCTATCGACGCAGGCTCCAACGGGACGTAAGTTTTGTTACGTTTTGATATGTTTTGAAATTATGCTATTGTCAGAATTGAATAGGATTCATATATGATGTTCTTGACATGTTAGACATCGTAGAATCGAAGTCAGATTAAGAAACAAATTGATTACGGATTTGTTATGATTTTTCAGATTATATTGATTGGTATTGGNACAGAGACAATCTTGAGTTCAGAACTTCCGTTTCTTCAGACCGAGACTACAAACGAAAGGTATAAGTCAATGTGGTATTGGGAGATCGACACAAGTAGGATATACTTGTGTTTCCCTAAATCACATACTATTTGGTATTAATTGCATTGATTTGATTTGATATGCTTGTTCTATTGATATATAGAGAGCATGTGTTTAGACGAGTGATCTTGTGACAGAAGTACCTGATAGTGGCGGGATCGCCACGGGCACATTGCACGATGTCACAAGATAGTGTATTGGCGATAGTGCCACAGTCTGTGACGGATAGGTCAAGACACTGGATGTTTGGTTATATCGACGTGGATAGAATCGGAGTTTCTTCTATTACTGTTGGTCGATATAAGAATACCAACGTCTGGAAACCGGGATCCCTAGACTAGGATTGAGTCTAGTCTGAGACGTGGAGTCACGAGTTTATTTACAGTTTTATATGGATTCATGTTTCAGATTTGACATTTATTTCTGATTTTTACTTCATGCTTTTATATTGATGATATTATCGCATGTTCGTTGATTTATACTGGGATCATATTCTCACCGGAGTTATCCGGCTGTTGTCTTGTTTGTATGTGTACATGACAACAGGTGGGACAGGATCAGGGTCGAGGAGATGAGGAGAGAGATCGTGATAGAGTGGAGACTTCGGACTTTCATGTATATATGGTTGGGAACACTTGACATTTAGTTGTTACACCTTAGTTTGAGTTTATATGATGTCTTGTGCTTGTTTATATACATTTGAATAAATGTTAAAAGCAAAATTTTGGCACACATTTTCTAGCAAAGATCTAATTAATCCCAAAGATAATCGAGTTAGAGCCCGGGTCTCCACAACAGGTGGTATCAGAGCGATAGATCCTTTAGATTGAAATAGAATAGAATGAGCGGGGTTAGAATGAATTTGTCTTCCTTGCTCTGCTTGTGCTAGCATGATTTATTGCTTTCCCTATGATATGTTGTATTGTTATCTGAGTTGATTACAGCATCTACTTGCCAAGACTGAATCAGAACCGATTCTGGATCAGAGGAGGACTGAGACAGATGGTATCGACTGTATACTAATCCGTTTGATAATCAGATATGCCTTCGCGACGAGTACCGCAACCAGTAGCAGGTCGGGCACCAGAACAGGGCAGTACATCCAATGATCCAATGGATGTGACCGCTACAACGATGGAGACCATGTTAAAGCGGTTTCAGTCGTTCCGACCACCGACACTGAAGGGTACAGAAAATTCCGTTGAATGTGAAAGTTGGCTCGATGACATCGAAATGTTATTTGAATCTCTTGACTACACCGACGAGCGACGAGTTAAACTTATTGGGCACCAACTGCAAGAGGTTGCCAAGAACTGGTGGCTAACCACGAAGAGAGACTTGGAGCATCGTGGTACAGAGGTCACTTGGAAGGTGTTCAAGACAGAGTTCTATCAGCGATTCTTTCCCGTCTCCTACCGAAAAGACAAAGGTGCTGAATTTGCCAACCTGAGACAGGGACAGCTGAACATCGAGGAATATGTGGCTAAGTTCTCCACATTGCTCAGATTTGCTCCCCACGTTGCTGGGAATGACGAGGCCGTTGCGGATCAGTTTATCAATGGCCTGAATCCGGAGATATTCACCTTGGTGAACACGGGACGACCCACTAATTTTTCTGATGCCTTGAACAGGGCGAAGGGAGCAGAAGCCGGGTTGCTTAGGCAACGAAGCACTTCTTATACCACTCAGACTCCTAGACCACTGTAACGACCCATTACAGGCCCAATGGACCGCCCATACGGCCCACTGCCCCAATCGACCTAAGGCTATCCCGATCTTGGGCTTTGCTCTATGGGCCTTGGCCCATCTATGGAACTCTTCCCTCACGGGCTTTCCATAGGCATCGTTACTCATAAGCTACTCCAGCCCATGCATTGCAGTTTGTACCTCCCCAGGATCGAACCTAAGACCACATGGATATATAGGTACTTAGCACAATCCAGAGAGTGGGCGCATATGCGCCCAGAAGGGGCGCGCATATGCGCCAGCAGATTACATTGTTATATGCCGAGACAGTAGGTCTCGCGCATATGCGCCGATTGAGGTCGCGCATATGCGCTAGACGTGCAGACCAAATAATAAGCCATGTGTACTTTACATGCAATATATAGGTTACCAAAGTCATTCTTCTTCAGAATTTCATCCGAGGAGCTCTCAGAAATCCTTCAGCATTTTCATCTTCAACACTTGGTTGTGAAGAATCCAACCATCTGATTTTCGATCCGAGACTAGATTCGTGCTCCTCTCTTCAATAGCTTCAAAAGGATGTAAGTGTTATTACTTTTCAGCATGTTTTGAAGTTGAGATGGTTGGGGAAATCAGAGTTTGATTGCTATTAATTGTTCTTGTGATTATTGGGAACGTTTATTCGCAACCGGATCAAAGAAATGGTACCGTATGCAATTGTTGTGAATTTCAGAATATATTGATTGAATTGAATAGATTTTGACATGCTGGAATTAGAATTGGGATGATATGATCTTGCTTATGCGTTGTTGAGCTTGTTGTTGGCATTACCGGTATCGAAAGATTACGTTGTTAGGCCGTCGAAATGTACCGAGATTGAATATTAATCCGTATATGTATTGCTCGAAGTTAGAGATTGATATGGTGCCTTGTATGTATGTCATTTCAGATTGGGTTTGACAGATTCGATACCAAGAATACGAGACTTCGACTTGTTCAAACCGAGACTACGACAAGAAAGGTATAATTCATATGGATTCGGGGAGATATAACTCGAATTAGATCTGATTTGAGTTTCCCAAAATCACATACTAGATTGTTATCTTTTTATATGTTGATGCTTTGTTTATAGATTTATATTCAATCATTTAAGATAGGAAAGACATTGGCAGACTTGCCAAGCTAGACGTTCGGTGATATCGACGCATAGGAGCAGAATTGACTCCGATTGTAGATATTCGATACAGACATGACCGAAGCTTAGGAATAAGACGTACCGTCACCCCAATTGGGAGGGTAGGTGGCAGACTGTGACGTCTTATTCACACCGGGATCCCTAGAGTTAGAGTCGAGTCGAGTCAAGATATGATTTCGATTTCATTTGCATGCTGATATTGATTTGGTTTCATAGATTTTGGAACCTATTTCCATTGATTCTATTCCTGATAGTATGCTTCATGAATCATATTGTGTATATGCATGTGTACCATGTTTTGNTCCTTCTTAGCGGCGGCTGAATCGACTAGGAACCGTTTAGAATATACAGTATTCCAAATATGAGTTTCATGATACTCATCATATGAGCATCTCATATTCTTTCTACTATTTGTATATTCAAGGGCTTTATCTATGCAACTAGCATGGGTATACAGATAAAGATGTGCCAAAACAATAATTTCAAATATTATTAAAATAAAGATTGCTTATACATAGAGTTTCATTGTGAACACTCGGCCAACACTTGGCTCGACGGGCACCTACTCTAACAATAGCGTGGAGATTACAGGCGTAGAAGATCACTAGTGGTTTCTTACTAGACATGTATTGAATTTCTAAACACTAGTATGTTAATGACAGTATTTTTATATGATGTCTTGTGCTTGTTTATATACATTTGAATAAATGTTAAAAGCAAAATTTTGACCCACATTTTCTAGCAAAGATCCAATTAATCCCAAAGATAATCGAGTTAGAGCCCGGGTCCCCACAAGATACATATATATCATTTTATCGCAAAACATAAAATGTATAGCCTCAATTTCATTTTGTTGAAAACATTATCCTTCTCATTTCATAAACGTCGAATCATCATTAATATCATCCGTCAAGAATCATAATACAACAATACATAGGGATGATATTCATTACATTTATTAACTGAAGAATTGATAGTTCTTATAAGATAGTTCATTCATTTCTAACCCTCTTCGTAAAAACGAATCTTAGAGGAGGGACATGTACCTCTGCATAAAATGCATCTTATAAGAGAGCACATGTTTTCATCGTTAATTGGCCAATTACTTTGCGGATTTAGAATTGCCAGAGGCAACACCGCTACTATCACTATCAATCCAATTATTCAATCACATAAAATTTCATTCAGGCATTTTATCGAACATCTTAGAGGCATCATTTAAATTTTAACTCCTTCAAAAATGCATATAATTGCACTACCATATATATA
>NC_133311.1:6451994-6463523 GCF_012295235.1 Primulina huaijiensis
CACTTCTTTATCTGTATACCCATGCTAGTTGCATAGATAAAGTCCTTGAATATACAAATAGTAGAAAGAATATGAGATGCTCATATGATAAGTATCATGAAAATCATATTTGCAATACTGTATATTCTAAACAGTTCCTAGTCGATTCAGCCGTCGCTAAGAAGGATATAGGCCGCTCGAGTTCGAGACTAGTATCTGCGATGTGAGTACCATGTTTCATTGGTAGGGGACATTGTGATGTCCAAGCATGCAGATAGGTGCTCCTGGTCAAGTGCACTGAACAACCCTCCATAAAGGACTTTCCAAGTGGTTCTCACTTATCGAGTGGAAACGTCCTAGTTTATGGTTGTACACCATTAGTCCTTACGACCCGGGACAACATTGAGACTCTATGTGCTAGCATTACACTTTGACTTGTTTACCGACTCTCATGGTGTCATCAGGTGGCAAGGTTGGGTGTTTTGGCGAAACATATAGGAGTCGATGCATTGTAGTCGGGGATTCACCGCTTACCTTCGGGTATGGATATCCTATGTGATCTCATGTCACATGTAACACCAAATAAGGACAATAATATAGCATTAAGTATCACAGAGATCAGATTTCTCCCCTTCTTAGACCTAGTCAACACCATAACAAATTTCATACACATGTACGACCATAGCTCACTAGGAATAAGACGTAGTTCATGCACGATATAAGAATCTAGCTCAGGTGCCCTCTCCCTATAGGCAATGCACCTTTCACTACACCACTTATCATACCTCGTCATATGTAACCAACACTTATAATGATGCGTTTTATCAAAGTTAAAACCACCACAATAGTCCTCACTAGCATGTAACTCATGCAATGAATTTAGAACAAACAACTTACCCTCCATAAAATTATATTCATTATGATCATAAAAATTCTTATGTGCAATGCATGTTTCACAATTCCACTCAATATACCTCCTCATATGAAACCATAGTAAAAATTCATGCATCCTATCAATGGCTGTAGTTACTTCATGGCTACCAATCAAACAAATGTCATGTGCCCCAATATCAAACAACAACTCATGCAATGGGTGTAGGATGAAAAATTAATTCTCTTTAAACAGGTATTCATCATGAACAAAAAAATAATCATGTTCACCCTTGCACCTCTCAAAACCATCATCAAACCAATATAAATCATGAAAATAGAACACACTAAATGTACTATCCATGTAATATCTCATCTCATCACAAATATCTAAGTCTAAGGTATACAAACCATTGTAGCAAGCAAACTCCACCAAATTAGTAAATAGTGAGACATCAAAATTCATAGTAGGTATATGCAATTCATCCATGGTCTGAAATTCATAACAATCAAGGAATAAGGGTAAAGTTACATCTGACCCCTTAACCACCACATTTGCAAGATATTCTCTAAGTTTTGAGAAACGATACAACAAAGAATTAAGATAAGGACGGAAGTCATACCTCATGGTTGTTGCGTTGGCAACTAACCTTACCTCACCTTGATTGCTCTCGAAGTCATATGGATCATCCCATGGCTTTCCAAAATCATCAACACTTGCTCTTCTCCTCATCATGAGGGCGCCAAAGTCCTGCAAAGAAGGATTAATACTGCTCGGGATTGAACCGGCTATATCATCACTAGATATATAAAGCTCATCATTGTACAAAGGTACTTGGAGATATTTACATAAAATTAAATCACGCTCATATTCACTCTTTTGGGCCTTTAATTTAGTTTCTTTTTCTCTTCTTTTGGCCTCTTTTGCATTTTCTTTTTCTTTTCTTTCTATGGCCACCTCACTCTTTTGATCACTCATTCTTTCGGCCATTTTAAATTCTTTTTCACTCTCACAATTAAATTGCAATTGATCATCAGTAATTACAATTGAAATAGGTTGATCAAGAAAGGTACATGATGAATCATAACATGCGTGCAACAAATTATTACTACTTTCTTCTTTCTCCTCCTTAGCACACACATTAGAAGCAAATTCACCATCTAAGGATTCACCCTCCACAGCACAACATTCTATGATCAAGTCAGAAATCAGTGGAATACCAACCTCCTCAATTCTCTCAACCACCACTTTAGGTTCAACATCAATGCTCACTTCAACTCCACACTCGACTGCAACCTTAGATTCACAATCAACTCTGGAATCCAGTACATTCACCTCCTCATTTGGACATTGGCTAATATCATGTCCAAACTCTAGACACCAAATACATTGAATATCATAAGTACTAACATTTGAAATTTTAGATGTACCTTGATACCCATGCTTCAAAACCAACTTCGGTCTAGTCTTGACCTTCTTCTCTTCACTCGACCTTCGTGCGGATGTCAAAAACTCCTTCCACGAGTCACTTCCCTGCCTACCACTCGATTTGCACCTCCTATCATTACCCGATACCAGGCGTGGTGCTCCACTCTCCTTGACTCTCCTAGCCCAATCAACTTCACGTGGATCATCCATTCCGCACCGCCTATATTTCTCACGAAGGGGCTTAAACTCCTTCTCCCACATTTTATCCAACCCCCTTAACATTGTTTGAAATTGACGATCGTCAACCATTATACCTGCAAGAAAAGGTTAGTATAAAACAATAAAAGAAAAAAGTCTCCTCACCACAAATTCTCACTAGTCACTCCAATGAAAATTCACTCGCACTCGTATTTTTCCTAACCACAAAACCTCACAAATCACTCCAATGAAAATATTCACTCCACTCAAATATTTTCACTCTAAGTGAGAATTCTCAAGGGGGCGCTTAAGTCTCGTGGCTTCCACGTATCAAACTTATGAGATCAATCCAGTGACGCTTGAAATTCGACTCACTTAGACCACACAAGAATAAGCAACTTTGGAAATTGACTAAAATGCGACTAAATGACAAGGACAAACTTAACGCTGAAATATAAGCGCTAAAATTCAACAAACACCCGATTCAAAATTTTTTTTTTCGGGTGAACAGTACCCTACAGTAGAATCGCGAACAGTACTATGAACAGTAAACCCCAAATTGAACAGTACCGTAAACAGTAAATCCGATATAGAACAGTGACGTGAACAGTAAACCCGATACCGATGAACAGTAAATCCGACTATAAACAGTACCGTGAACAGTAAATAAGCGGATGAACAGTAAATCCAGCGGATGAAGAGTAAATGCGAAATTGAACACAAAAAATCCGATCGCGATGAACAGTAAATCCGACAATGAACAGTGCCGTGAACAGTAAGTACAGCAAATGAACAGTAACCTCAAAATTTTCGAATTTTTTTTTTTTGTAGATTCAACAAATACGTAGAAATCGTTACACGAAAATCGGTATTGAAAATTCTACGAGGAATTGAACGGATACGCTTACTTGAATCAAAAACCAAAAGCTCTGATACCACTTGATACGATCCCGCCCACGAGATCTTTGATTTGTCTCGATCTTTGAAACAAGTAATTGATAGGTGTGATAATCGCCTCTAGATCACGCGGCCTAGCAACAATTAATCAACGATAGGAACAATCGCGTTCAAGAGAACCTCCAAAGAACCCGTCCTTGGCAACCCTCGTGATATTTGATTGACAAACGCCACAAAAGATAAATCTTTTGATAAGTTTGATTTGATACGACGCAAAAGTTATAACGAAACTTAAGCATATTTTTGAGAGAATTCTCAAAGAAAAGTTTTATAAACTCAATAATTCAATGTTTACAATGATGGATTTTCGTCCATATATTGTTACAAAATCAAAAAGAAAGATTTTCTCGCGATTGGGCGGCGCTCGGGCGCGGGTTTCTACCGCTCGAGCGCGAGCTCTTCTGGACAGGTCGCGCTCGGGCGGTAAAATGTTACCGCTCGGGCGCCGATGCTTCTGGAGTTCACGTTCTGGACAGTGACTTTGGCGCTCGGGCGGTAGAATTTGACCGCTCGGGCGCGGAGGCTTCTGTTTCCCACTTCGTCTAACACTCGCACAACGATCCTTCCAATCATTTGAACGCCATGCCCGGCCAGATTCATATCATAAAGACACGATTCATCGAATCCATAAAAACTGAAGGAGCATTGGTTAGTCCAAACGACATCACCAGAAATTCATAATGGTCACACCTCGTTCTAAACGCAGTCTTTGGTATGTCATCCTTTTTCACCTTCAGTTGATGGTAACCGGACCGAAGGTTGATCTTCGAAAATATTGCTGCTCCTTGCAATTGATCAAAGAGATCATCAATATGTGGCAAAGGATATATATTCTTTACTGTTACCTTGTTGAGTTCTCGGTAGCCAATACTTAATCGCAATGATCCATCATTCTTCTATACGGACAAAATCGGAGCTCCCCACGGTGAGGAGCTAGGTCGGATAAAACCTTTATCTAATAGCTCCTGCAATTGAGTTTTCAATTCTTTCATTTCAGTAAGATCCATTCTGTATGGAGCTTTGGAAATTGGAGCTGTACCTGGAATTAAGTCAAAAACAAACTCCACATCTCGATCAGGTGGTAAACCAGGCACATCATCAGCAAAAACATCAGGATAATCCTGAACCACATCAATGTCCTTTAATTGCAAATTACTTTCCTTTCGCACATCAACCACTGATGCTAGATAACCCATACAACCTTTGTGCAACAACTTATTAGCTTGAAGGCAAGAAATAATAGGAATATTGTCACATACCGTAATTTTAACTACTTAAAAATTTGCGGAAAAATACCGTAATAGCATAAACGTAGACGTGCCATCATCATAAAATTTTTCTTAAACGTGATTGCATCATACATACTTGAGCATACATAACATCATTTTGCGTAGAGATATGTTTCAAAGCAAGTGACCTATACATAAAAGTGCCTGATCAGACTAAACCACAGTACTGGGCTGGCAGGAAAAGTCCACTACCACATACATGAGATCCCCGTTCATGCTTTAACGGGTGGATTTGTCCCTGGTCATGCTTTACCATTTTCCAATCCTGATCTAAACCCGGTCATACTTTACCGAGGTGGAGATGTCCTCGGCCACGTTCACCGACTTCCAAACCCGTTCATAATTTGGTCACAAGACATTTAGCATACCTCAAAAACTTAAAAGTATTTTCTTTTTGCACGTCGAACATACTTACTTGGCGTTGAGGGATTCGTTAGATCTCACTTGGGGTCACTGCTGCACATACTAACATGAGTTCAAACACTTATCTTTCATAGCTTAGACGTAGATATTCGTGCTCGCCACCGAAATAAATAAATAGCTTATGACATTCTAGATCACTCGAGACTTGACCTCGTTTAATAATCGTACTAAACCATGATATTGAACCCCAAAACAAAATCCTATGTTTTATATTCATAACCACATAATGAATTCTATATTTATATTCATAACCATAAAACACATCCTATATTTTATACTCAAAATTAAAAAAAAAAAAAATTTTTATAAAAAGGGGTACACGGACCTTGTGTAGGGGTCCGAGTAGGGGTCCGGGTACATGCGGGAAATTCGCATTTTGAAGGAAAAATAGCACGGACTCCGTGTACAAGTCCGGCTTCGGGTCCGTGTAGGTGCTGGAATCGTGAACAAATGGAATTCCCTACATTTGTAACTTAATCCTACCTCAAGACCCATCCTAGTATGCTAAGGCACTTATTCAAACTCAAACACATACCCCAAAACAACTACGCATCATAAGCAACGCAACCCAATCCGTGAACACGCCATTTGACACCAAAACGCATCCTACGACTTCTAATGCAAACAAGTGCCTATCGATGTGAACCGACACACCAAAAAACATCTCAACATCGTACTCAACATGCTTAAACGCAGCAGCAAACACCCGTCGATCCTCAACGAAGCCTGCAACAATAAAACTTCAAGAACACATTTTCATAAAAATTGCGGTTTGAGCAGTCCCACGAAAACAATCATAACTCACTCATTTCTTATCCAAATATTTTGATTTTACTGTCAAATCGAAGGTCTCAAAAAGTTCTACGTTTTATATGTTGAAAGTTTTTCCAGAATATCGACCAAAAAGTCGCAGTTTTTAAAATGACAGCAAACTCATGTTTTGAGATCCAAAATGTTTCAGAAATCGATTCAATGCATAATCGCTCAAACTTTTCTCATAACAATCAAACTTTCACGCATAACATACATCAAAATATCTACTATGACGAGATCGATGCATAAAACGAAAGAATATACATGCCTTTGGTCTTGAAACGTAGGAAATCTCGCAAATCTCAACGATCCGGACACGAGGAAGAAATTTGGAGCTTCTTGCTATTCTCAAATGGTAGAATAGATGGAAATGGAGCTCAAGAACCCTTGATGAGAGAAGGGAAATAAATGAGGGGAAATGGAGGAGAATTGATGGGCATGATATTTCTTCCGGAGAAGACTTGGCCAAAGTCTTGTAATTGGAGGCAAGTGGGATTGATTTAGGGTAGTTTAGGGATAATTTAAATATATTGATTAGGTTTAAACTAATTAATCATTATATGCTGTAGTCCAAATAAAATTTTAGACTACTCGAGACTTGAAAACTGATACATAAAATATTCTTAAATTTACAAAAGTTGCACCACAATTAAGGGAAAATAAAAATACTAATTGTCATAGAATAAAATACTCCATAGCTTAAAAATTCCTATCCCTGGTCCGGACTCGTGTATTTTCCTGAAAAACTGGAACTCAAATAATACAATTTTATAAATCATGCATCTAAATAAAAAAAATTCTTTTTAAACTTAAATAAATATTTTTACGATTTAAATAAATGCATGTGTTTTACGTGTACTGATTTTGGGCTCTACAGTTTCTCCCCCACTTAAATAAATTTCGTCCTCGAAATTAAATCTTACCAAACAGTTCCGGATAGCGACTTTTCATATCTGCTTCGGTCTCCCAAGTGGCCTCTTCCACTGATTGATTTAGCCACCGGACTTTGACCAATTTTGTCACTTTGTTCCAAAGTCTCCGCTCCTGTCTGTCTAGAATTTGGATAGGTCTTTCCTCATACGACATATCTGGAGCCAAATGCAACGGCTCAAAACTCAAAACATGCGAAGAGTTTGCTATATACTTCCTCAGCATCGAGACGTGGAACACATTGTGCACTCCAGCCAGATTCGGCGGTAGGGCTACACGATAAGCTAGTGTCCCAACTCTGTCAAGAATTTCGAACGGTCCAATAAACCTCGGACTAAGCTTGCCTCTCTTTCTAATTTTCATATCACCCTTCATGGGTGTTATCTTTACGAAAACGTGATCACCTACGGCAAACTCAAGATCCCTCTTCCTCATATCAGCATAACTCTTTTGACGACTCTGTGCGGTCTTCATCCTGTCTCGGATCTTGACCACCACATCTGCAGTCTGCTGAACAATCTCTGGACCAAGTTCTGATCTCTCACCGACATCATCCCAATGAATCGGCGATCTGCACTTTCTCCCATACAATGCCTAATAGGGAGCCATACCTACATAGGATTGAAAACTATTGTTGTAGGTAAACTCCACTAGAGGTAGCTTCGATTCCCAATTCCCATGGAAATCTATCACACAAGCTCGCAGTAAGTCTTCTAAAATCTGAATCACTCGCTCAGACTGGCCATCTGTCTGCGATGAAATGCAGTACTGAATAACATTTTCGTCCCCATGGTTGCATGTAAACTCTTCCAGAAGGATGATGTGAATCTCGGGTCCCTGTCGGACACAATCGTAACTGGGATCCCGTGCAAACGAACTATCTCCCTGATATAGAGCTCCGCATACTACATCATGGAGAAAGTTGTCTTCACAGGCAAGAAGTGTGCTGACTTAGTAAGTCGATCCACTATAACCAAAATGGCATTGGATCCTCTAACTGAGCTCGGCAAACCAACAACGAAATCCATGGTGATATTCTCCCATTTCCACTCGGGAATAGGGAGCGGCTTAAGCATTCCTGCTGGCCTCTGATGCTGTGCTTTCACTTGCTGGCAAGTGAGACATTCAGATACAAATCAACGGATGTCTCGCTTCATACCTGGCCACCAATATAGCATTTGCAAATCCTTGTACATCTTGGTACCTCCTGGATGGATGGAATACGGAGATGTATGTGCCTCTGACAAGATATCTTCTCTGATCGAATCAACACTGGGCACCCACATTCTCCCTCTGTATCTCACAACATCATCAGACACTGTGTAAAGTACACTGCCCTTGGTCTCATCCTTCAGTCTCCATTTCTGTAATTGCTCATCTGAAGACTGTCCTTTATGGATTCGGTCTAGCAAAGAAGACTGGACTGTCAGATTAGACAGCTTGGGAGCTCTGCCCTTAGGATAAACTTCTAAGTCAAACCTCTGAATCTCTGTATGAAGAGGTCTCTGCACTGACAGCTGTGCTACAATTGCTACCTTTCTGCTCAAAGCATCTGCCACAACATTAGCTTTCCCTGGATGGTAGCTAATTTCACAATCGTAGTCTTTTACCAACTCCAACCGCCGTCTTTGTCTCATGTTAAGCTCTTTCTGCGTGAAGAAATACTTGAGACACTTGTGATCAGTGAATATCTGGAATTTCTCGCCGTACAAATAATGTCTCCAAATTTTCAACGCAAAGACCACGGCAGCTAACTCGAGATCATGAGTCGGATAATTCTTTTCATGAACTCTTAACTGTCTGGAGGCATAAGCTATAACCCGACCATTCTGCATCAATACTGCGACCAAACCGAGCTTAGAAGCATCGGTGTACAACACAAAATTATCTTGCCCTGCTGGCATGGCTAACACTGGCGCTGTGATAAGAGCTTGTTTCAAAGTATCAAAGCTCTTCTGGCAATCATCACTCCACACAAATTTAGCATTCTTCTTAGTCAAGGAAGTGAGTGGCACTAAAATCGAAGAAAACCCTTGAATAAATTTCCTGTAGTAACCTGCTAAGCTAGGAAACTGCAAATCTCTGACGCATTCTTCGGCTCAATCCATTCTTTAATTGCTACCACCTTAGCTGGATCCACCTCAATACCACTGCTAGATATTACATGTCACACCCTTACTCTATACTTAGCATAATTACCATAATCAAAATAGGTTTGACTGATATAACTGTAGTATGAAGCAAATCAAACAAGGGACATCACTTTGACGGTTTATAAAAATTTTGGCATAATGTCCCTACATTCTTGTAAAAACCAAAAACTCAACTCAAGCATCAACATCAACACATATATATAATCGTATTCTTACATACAAACATATTCTGTATCATCATACACCTAGACATAAACATTGTAAAACTTGTTTCAAACCCTGACATATTTTCGTACAATACATATGCGGAAGCTATACAATAATAAGTCCCGGTTCTTGTCGAGGTGAGGCACGTCACAAGCATCCATTGGCGAACCGGCATACTATGCATCTTCACTACCTGATCCTGTAATACATGAGCTACGTGAGTTTATAAAACTCAATAAGTTGGCACTTGTACGTAACAATATGCTTCGAAGGAACATACATATCAAGTCGTGACAACAATGAATCTTTAAACCATGTCATATCATATCATATATTCATGTTCATTTTTGTACTTGAGCCTCATTAGTTTACCTGTAATACCGTGCTTGCTTTATTATATAGCTACTACTGTGTTGGACGTCAGAGACCAACCTTTGGCAACCCCACGCCCCATGAACATATATTGGCCAATAGCTTTGGTGGACTTAAAACCACCCATGATGTCAACAAGCTCTATATCATGTAAAAATCAATCTTTTTCTTTTTCATGTTCATGTTCATGTTCATTACATAGCACCCATCATCAATATTCATGAGTTTCTTACATATTTAATACATAACAATGGAATATGGTGCTATATTTTCATCAATAAGATACTAACAATGTACATATAGCAATAATCAATGGGAAGTATTTGAAATCATAATATTACTCAAATACTTCAAGAACATGCCAACTTACTGTCCAAGCTTAAGAACACTGGTTTGAGATGGTGTTTCTCGCTCCTATACTGTCAAATATACCAATAATTCAGTCACTATTGTATAAACTAGATGAAAATCATTCCTCTACATGTAGACCAACTAAAAGAGAAGAAAACTTACACCTCTATGATGTTCTTGTGATGGAGAACTAAGATCTATCTTCAAAATGATTAAGGAAAGGAAGAAGGGAGCTTTGGGAGGAAGTTTTCTTGATTTCTTTCGTGTTTTGCTGAAGAAGAAATGAAGGAAGCTGATAAAATGGCTTAGAAAATCGGTACTTATCTTTTCTCATGCAAGGCTGCGCTTGGGCGGTCATTTTCTACCGCCGTGCGCGGAATGTTCTGTAAAATTGCTAAGCTTGAAGTGAACCGGCGCTCGGGCGGTCATTTTCTACCGCTCGAGCGCCACAAGTTCTGCCTCTGCGCACTACTTCATCAAAGATCGCTCCAGAAACATCTCTTCCATTCATAATCTGAAAAGGTGGTAAACATGAAAGTTGTAGTCCTATGTCTTGGCTTGAATCTTCAATTAGTTTCAGGTCATTTAAAGGTCTGAGTAAAAAGTTATGCTTAATCTACCAAAATGTGTCATTGTAGGAATGACGATACACATGACACATTTCGTGGCACTTTTGGCTTGTCTTCCACAATGATTTGGACAAAACCCAAAACATGAAAGTTGTTGCATTATATCTTAGCTTTCTAATGGTTATAGCCTCACACAATTTGGAACAATATTCAAATCATTATGCTAAAACTCGTAAAAACTACCACAATTTCATCTCATTTCCAATCAACTTCATAACACTACTTCTACCTACACATCTTACTATAATTATTTAGACATATTTTCATTCTCAATACACCATAAACAATATAAAAGTCATGTTAAATCTCAATATTGATACTTCAATCAATATGTAAAACATAATGAGCTAAATAACTATCTATAATGACATAAACGTATTACTAATCATTTGTACGAGTAACCGGGCATTACAATTCTCCCCTCCTTCAACGAATTTCGTCCTCGAAATTTGACATACCATATAGTTCAGTATATCTCTGTTGGATCTCGTCTTCTCGCTCCCAAGTTGCTTGTTCAATTGTATGATTACGCCATAACAGTTTTACTAAGGGTATTTCCTTGCCTCGTAACACTTTTGATTTCCTATCGAGGATTTGTACCGGTCGTTCTTCATATGAGAGATTCGATGCAAGCTCCAACGGTTCATAATGAAGAACATGAGAAGGATTAGCTAAATACTTTCGTAGCATGGAAACGTGAAAAACATTATGAACGTTTGACAAGTTTGGTGGTAAAGCAACTCGGTAGGCTCTGTCTCCTATTCTTTCCAAGATTTCAAATGGACCAATATATCTTGGACTCAATTTTCCTTTCTTACCAAAACGTAATATGCCCTTCAATGGTGATATCTTTACAAATACATGGTCACCAACCTGAAATTCCAATCGTCGACGTCGCACATCAGCATAGCTTTTCTGTCGACTCTGGG
>NC_133311.1:6464109-6479966 GCF_012295235.1 Primulina huaijiensis
CATAAAACCAACACAATCACAATCTCCATAATTTCCCCCAACATCAAAATCCAACAATAACTAAACCATAAGCTTACCTTAGCTCCTTGAACCCAAAATGAACTTGATCTCACTTCAAAATTCCAACAAGAAGCTTAAATCAAAGTAACAATTGAAGGAAATAAGAACCCTAGCTCTTCCTTGGAGTGAAGAATCGAGAAGTGAGGAGAGAAATGAGGGAAAAGTGAACCAACTCTTCTATTATATCACTTAAATCTCGAAAACACGTTTTTACTGTTCATAGACCGCGGGTGCGCTAGCCCTTGCACCGCGGGTGCGCTCTGCCTTCAGCACCTCATACAAAAATCTGAAACAGTATACCGTGGGTGCGCTACATTTTGGAGCGCGGGTGCACTCTGGTCACCGCGGGTGCACTAACTTTTGGAGTGCGGGTGCACTCTGGTTACTCTGCGCACAGCTTCTCCAAAGATCGCCTCCGAAACGCCTCTTCCCTTCATAATTTGGAAAAATGGTAAACTTCAAAGTTGTATCTCTATGTCTTTTCTTGAATCTCTCAAAATATTAGATCATTTGGAGGTCGGAGTAAAAAGTTATGCGAATTCTCCCAACATGTGTCACTGGAGGAACGTCGAAACACACGACACACTTCGGGGCACTTTTGGCTTACCTTCCACAATGATTTGAACAAAACTCAAAATAAGAGAGTTACACCTCTATGTCTTATCTAACCATTCCAATTGGCCTCATAACAATTGGCTCAACATACGAAATACCATGAATTAAATCGCAACGATGCTACAATAACACCACACATCAACTATGAACAACAATACTATAAACCATAAATCACAATCCTTAACATCAAAACTATGCTTAAACATAACCAAATAGTCCATAAACATGTGAAATCTTAAACCGTACCGATCACTAGGCTTGGATATTACATGATATCTTTACCAATACATGGTCACCAACTTGAAATTCCAATCGTCGACGTCGCACATCAGCATAGCTTTTCTGTCGACTCTGGGCAGTGTGCATTCTTTCTCTGATCTTGGTCACCAATTCGGCTGTCTGTTGTACCAATTCAGGGCCTAATAACTTTCTTTCTCCTACTTCATCCCAATGTACTGGAGATCGACATTTTCTACCATATAATGCAGTATATGGTGCCATTCCAATACTTGACTGATAGCTATTGTTATATGTAAACTCAGCCAATGGTAGTTTACTGTCCCAACTACCTGGAAAGTCAATAGTACAGGCCCTCAACATATCTTCTAAGATCTGATTCACTCGTTCTGATTGTCCATCAGTTTGAGGGTGGAATGCTGTACTAAATGCTAATCTAGTTCCCATGGAATGATGTAAACTTTTCCAAAATGCAGACGTAAATTTGGGATCTCTATCAGATACAATGGACACTGGGATGCCATGAAGTCTCACTATATCTTTGATGTATTCTTCAGCATATTGATTCATCGTGTATGTTGTCTTCACTTGAAGAAAGTGAGCTGATTTTGTAAGTCTATCCACAATAACCCATATAGCATTGAACCCTCTTTGTGTTCTTGGCAAACCAAGAATGAAATCCATCGTAATATGCTCACATTTCCATTCAGGAATAGGCAATGGTTTAAAGAGTCCTGCTGGTCTTTGATGTTCAGTCTTGACCTGTTGACAAGTTAGACATTGTGCAACAAATTGTGCAATGTCCTTTTTCATACCTGGCCACCAAAATAATGGTTTCAAATCTTTGTACATTTTGGTGCCTCCTGGATGGATTGAATAGGGAGTAGCATGAGCATCAATAAGAATGTGGGTTCTGATCGTTCCTTGTTTTGGCACAAAAAGAATGTGGGTTCTGATCGTTCCTTGTTTTGGCACAAAAAGAATGTGGGTTCTGATCGTTCCTTGTTTTGGCACACATAGTCTCCTTTGATATGTCCATATTCCTTCCCCATTCAATTCAAAGTTTGAATGTCCTTTCTCTTCATCTCGCTGTCTCAATTGCTGTAATTCATTATCTGCACTTTGTTCGACCTTAATCCTACCTGCAAGTGTTGGTCGAACCATGAGGGATGATAACTGGATTGCAGTGCCCTTTGGCATAACATCAATCTTCAAGTTCTGTAAATCCCATAAAATTTGTTCTTGTACTTGCATTGTGGATATGGAACTTGATTTTCGACTTAACGCATCTGCAACAACATTGGCTTTACCTGGATGTTAATTAATAACACAATCATAATCTTTCACTAATTCCAACCAACGCCGTTGTCTCATATTCAGTTATTTTTGCGTGAATAAATATTTCAAACTCTTGTGGTCCGTGTATATTTCACACCGTTCACCATACAGATAATGGCGCCATATTTTCAACGCAAATACCACTGCTGCCAATTCTAAATCATGTGTGGGATAATTCTTTTCATATTCTTTCAATTGTCTTGAGGCATAAGCAATCACCTTCCCATGTTGCATTAAAACTGCTCCTAAACCTTGTTTCGAAGCATCACTGTATACCACAAAATTTCCTGATCCTTCTGGAATAGCAAGGACTGGTGCTGATGTCAATTTTGTCTTTAAATTTTGGAAACTACGATCACATGCTTCGTTCCATTCAAATTTCACATTCTTTCGTGTTAAAGCAGTCAAAGGCAATGCTATCTTAGAAAATCCCGCTATAAACCGACGGTAATAACCAGCTAACCCAAGAAAACTACGTACCTCAGTAACAGTAGTTGGTCGTAGCCAGTTATTAACAGCTTCAATCTTGCTTGGATCCACGGATATGCCTTCTTTTGAAATGATATGACCCAAGAATGATACTTGTTCAAGCCAAAATTCGCATTTCTTCCATTTGGCATATAACTGTTTATCTTTCAAAGTTTGCAAAACTAATTGCAGATGTTCTCGATGCTCCTCTGTAGTTCGTGAGTAGACGAGAATATCATCTATAAATACAATCACGAACTTGTCTAGAAATGGCTTGAAAATTCTGTTCATTAAATCCATAAAAGCAGCTGGTGCATTCGTTAGTCCAAATGGCATTACAAGAAATTCATAATGCCCGTACCTGGTTCGGAAGGCAGTCTTTGAGATATCATCTGATTTAACTTTTAATTGATGATAGCCTGATCGTAAATCAATCTTCGAAAAGATGGCAGCTCCTTGTAATTGATCAAACAAATCATCAATTCTGGGGAGTGGATACTTATTTTTGATTGTCACTTTGTTCAACTCCCGATAATCAATACATAGACGGAGGGTACCGTCTTTCTTCTTCACAAATAAAACAGGTGCACCCCACGGTGAAAAGCTCGGTCTAATAAACCCTTTATCAAGCAACTCCTGTAACTGTTCTTTCAATTCTTTCATTTCTGTAGGAGCTAATCGATAAGGAGCTTTTGAGATCGGATGAGTTCCTGTCACAACATCAATTACAAATTCGATCTCTCTATCTGGGGGTAAGCCTGTTACATCATCAGGAAATACCTCTGGAAACTCACAAACAACATCTGTATCTTTTAATTCACGAACAGGTGGGTCAATAGTTAACACAGATGCTAAATATCCTTGACACCCCTTCTGTAGTAATTTACAAGCCTTCATACAAGAGATTATCCGAAGAGGTAAGGATATACCTGCACTTGCTACTGTGCATGGTTCAGCTCCTATCGGCGCAAATTTGATCATCTTTATGCCACAGTCAATAGTAACTCTGTACTTCAAGAGCCAATCCATTCCCAATATCACATCAAAATCCGTCATCCTCAAAACTATCAAATCAGCATACATCTGATGGCCTTGGACATATATTGGACACCCTCTCACAATCTGATCTGTTTGTAATTCTTGCCAGAAAGGTAAGGCTATGGCGAGTTGTGCCTCTGTTGTACTTGCTGTAATGCCCAGTCTCCTTACAAACGATTCCGAAATAAAGGAATGCGTGGATCCTGAATCTAGTAAAACAATAGCAGTAATACCAGAAATCAAGAACATACCAGTGATCATCGAGGTATCCGCATCCACTTCCCCTTTAGTCATGGAGAAAAGGCGTCCCTGTACTTTCTCAGAATTCCCTGGACAATTCCTGGCGAGATCCCCTGGCTTTTTGCAACGATAACAAACATTGGAACCTTGCATACATTCCCCGCCATGAAATTTGCCACATTTAGGACAAGGTGGTCTGTCCTGTTCTTTACGTGGAGGGAGACCCTTGCCACGGGGTTCCTCTGGTCTAGTACCCATGCCATCGGTCTTTTTGCCTTGTCCCGTTCCTTGGCTTTTCTGAGAGTACTGCTGCCTTCTTTGTTGCCTGTCCCTGTCAATGTCATGTTCATCTTGTTCTGCCATAAGTGCTCTTTCTACTATCTCCCCGTTTGTAGCAACTTTCGACATCCGTACATCTCTTTTAATTTCAGGGCGAAGTCCCCGCATGAAGTGTTCGCCCTTACTTGTGTCATCTTGTACAATATACGGTACATATTGGACTCAAGCCTCAAATTGGTGTATGTAGTCTGTCATTGACATGGTTCCTTGCTTCAAATTAAGGAAATCGCTGGCTTTCTTGGCTCGTACATCTTTACTGAAATACTTGTTGTAAAATACGGTTTTGAAAGTTTCTCATGTCAATGGTCCAATCGGTAATGCAACCCTTGCATTCTCCCACCATATTCTTGCATGTTTTGTCAATAAAAAGACGGCACAAGTTACTTTGTCAACATCTTCCATATGAAGGTAGGAGAAGATGGACTCCAATGACTTAATCCACTCTTCTGCTACTGCTGGATCGGTGCTTCCCATGAATTCATGAGGATTCAGACGTCGAAAATGATCATACACATCAGTTTGAACAGACCCTTCTCTGGGGATCATGGCTTGTGCATGTGCCTGCTCATGTGTAATCCGTTGCATCTCAAGTAATTGTTGTATCTGCTCCCCATGGACTTTTGCTTGTTGCTGGAGCAGCTGAGCAAAATCATCTATAGGTCGTGGCGCACTGCCCTCACCTTCGACCGCTGGGGCTTTGCCCTTAGATGACTCTCCTCCCTGTACCTTACGTTTGGGTGGCATCGTCGCTTATCTTAACCGACATATAGATCACATAGACACCTAACTTAGCATAAACTATGGGATACAAAGATACTTACTTGCCGAGTTCTCCATGTGGATGAAGTGCAGTGTCTTCCCTGTCGAAGAACCGTGGGCTCTGATACCAACTAAAATGCCACACCCTTACTCTATACTTAGCATAATTACCATAATCAAAATAGGTTTGACTGATATAACTGTAGTATGAAGCAAATCAAACAAGGGGCATCACTTTGACGGTTTATAAAAATTTTGGCATGATGTCCCTACATTCTTGTAAAAACCAAAAACTCAACTCAAGCATCAACATCAACACATATATATAATCGTATTCTTACATACAAACATATTCTGTATCATCATACACCTAGACATAAACATTGTAAAACTTGTTTCAAACCCTGACATATNATGTTCATAACATAGCACCCATCATCAATATTCATGAGTTTCTTACATATTTAATACATAACAATGGAATATGGTGCTATATTTTCATCAATAAGATACTAACAATGTACATATAGCAATAATCAATGGGAAGTATTTGAAATCATAATATTACTCATGTATTACTTCAAGAACATGCCAACTTACTGTCCAAGCTTAAGAACACTGGTTTGAGATGGTGTTTCTCGCTCCTATATTGTCAAATATACCAATAATTCAGTCACTATTGTATAAACTAGATGAAAATCATTCCTCTACATGTAGAACAATTAAAAGAGAAGAAAACTTACACCTCTATGATGTTCTTGTGATGGAGAACTAAGATCTATCTTCAAAATGATGAAGGAAAGGAAGAAGGGAGCTTTGGGAGGAAATTTTCTTGATTTCTTTCGTGTTTTGCTGAAGAAGAAATGAAGGAAGCTGATAAAATGGCTTAGAAAATCGATACTTATCTTTTCTCATGCAAGGCGACGCTCGGGCGGTCATTTTCTACCGCCTGGGTGCGGAAATGACCGCCCGAGTGCGGAATGTTCTGTAAAATTGCTAAGCTTGAAGTGAACCGGCGCTCGGGCGGTCATTTTCTACCACTCGAGCGCCACAAGTTCTGCCTCTTCGCACTACTTCATCAAAGATTGCTCCAGAAATTTCTCTTCCGTTCATAATCTGAAAAAGTGGTAAACATGAAAGTTGTAGCCCTATGTCTTGTCTTGAATCTCCAATTAATTTCAGGTCATTTGGAGGTCTGAGTAAAAAGTTATGCTTAATATACCAAAATGTGTCATTGTAGGAATGACGATACACATGACACATTTCGGGGCACTTTTGGCTTGTCTTCCACAATGATTTGGACAAAACCCAAAACATGAAAGTTGTTGCATTATAGCTTAGCTTTCTAATGGTTATGGCCTCACACAATTTGGAATAATATTCAAATCATTATGCTAAAACTCGTAAAACTACCACAATTTCATCTCATTTCCAAACTACTTCATAACACTTCTTCTACCTACACATCTTACTATAATTATTTAGACATATTTTCATTCTCAATACACCATGAACAATATAAAAGTCATGTTCAATCTCAATATTGATACCTCAATCAATATGTAAAACGTAATGAGCTAAATAACTATTTATAATGACATAAACGTATTACTATTCATTTGTACGAGTAACCGGGCATTACATTACATGACCTAAAAATGCTATTTTCCCCAACCAAAATTCACACTTACTGAATTTTGCATACAACTTGCGACTCTGCAAGATATGCAAAACTGTACACAAATGCTGACTGTGTTCCTCATGGCTGCTCGAGTAAATAAGAATGTCATCAATAAACACTATGACAAACTGATCTAGGTAGGGCTGAAATACTCGGTTCATGAGATCCATAAAAATTGCTGGAGCATTCGTCACTCCAAATGGCATCACTAAGAACTCGTAATTCCCATATCTGGTTCTGAAGGCCGTCTTATGAACATCTGCATCCTTTACTTTCAGCTGATGATACCCTGATCGAAGATCTATCTTGGAGAACACTGTAGCTCCCTGCAACTGATCGACTAAGTCCTCGATCCTTGGTAGTGGGTATTTATTCTTGATCGTCACCTTGTTCAGTTCTCGGTAATCGATACACAGCCTCATACTCCCTTCTTTCTTCTTTACAAAGAGTACTGGTGCGCCCCATGGTGAGAATCTAAGGCGGATGAATTCTTTGTCTAAGAGCTCTTGAATCTGCTGCTTGAGCTCTAACATCTCAACTGGAGCTAAACGATACTGTGCCTGGCATAAGGTCGATGGCGAACTCCACCTCTCTTTCTGGTGGAAGGCCTGTGATGTCATCTGGAAAGACGTCAAGAAAATCTCTGACTACTGGTACATCAGATAATGACGGAGTGGTTACGTCAGGTGCGGAAAATAACGCTGGCCAAGAAAGCCTGACACCTCTTAAGAATAAGTCTCCGAGCCTGCATGCAAGAGATTATGCGAGGGGAACTTCTCCATCTATCTGGCTCAAAGAGAAACTGCTCCATGCCCAAAGGTCTTACCAACACTGTCCTTTTCTGGAAATCAATAAGAACTCTGTTCTTCGTCAGCCAGTCCATTCCCAAAATGATAACAAATTCTGGCATTGGCAACACAATCAAATCGGCATACACTAGGTGGCCCTGTAGTTCAAGATCGATGTCTCAGACCACACTAGTAGCTGATAACTCTTCCACTAATGGGATTGTCACTGAATAGTTTACGTCTAACCCAATGGACTTGACATCCAAATGATTAGCGAATGTCTCCGAAATAAAAGAGTGAGTGGCCCCGGAATCTATCAAGGCCTTCGTGGCTACAGTCTTTATGAAGATATTTCTTGAGAGTTGTTAACACAACTCACAAAACATAAATCCCAAAATACTAATCTTAACCTCAAGCATAGAAGAAAACCTCTATACAAGTCACCAAGCATACTAACTAGCACGCTAATAATCCCATATCAAATTTGAAACATGCATAGCAAAAATTATACGGTGCTGAGTTAAATAAATTACCAGTCAACAAGGTCGTGTCTGGGTTCGCCTCCTCTGCCTGCATGGCGAACACTCTCCCCTGGTTTGGCTGCCTCCATTGCGGGCAGTCCCTTAACATAAGATCACTGGCTCCACACTTGAAGCATTTGCTCGATCCAAACAAACACTGTCTCGGATGCTGGCGGTTGCACTTCGGGCACACTGGGTACTCACCGGGTCTCTGAGGAGCCTTCTGTTGAGGAATAGGACCCTTGCCTTTCGGCGGTCCCTGAAATGACCTCTTTCCCTGCTAACTCTGGAAGGGCCTTTTAAACTGGGGTCGCCGCTGTTGTTGTTGCTGAGGTGTCTGATAGGGCCTCTTGCCTTGCCTATCACTCTCGATATCCCTTCGGTCCTGCTCTGCCGCCAAGGCTCTAGATACAGCAACGGCATAGGTAGTAAGACCAGCAACCCTCACATCACGGCGCACGATCGGTCGCAACCCATCAATAAATGCCTCAGCCTCTCCCGGACATCATTCGCAATCAGGGGTACAAAATGACACCCCCTCTCAAATTTTCTGACAAACTCTGCGACACTACTATCTCCCTGTCGCAAAGTCATAAACTCCCTGGGCAGTCGGGAACGTACTTCCTCAGTGAAGTACTTGGAGTAGAATACTTCCTTGAAACCATTCCAAGTCAGCGTTTGCAAGTTCACTGACATTGATGCACTTCCCCACCACAATCTAGCATCTCCTGACAACAGAAAGGTGGCGCATCTAACTCTGTCTATATCCGGCAGCTCCATGAAATCAATAATCATCTCGATGGACTTAATCCATCCTTCAGCTATCATCGGGTCAGTAGTCCTCGAGATCTCCTTTGGGTCCATCCTCCTGAACCTCTCATATACTGCCTCCGGCCTGTGTCAGCCCCTGTATCTACTGCAGCATTGTTTCCCGCAACTGTGCGAAGAACTGAGTCATACCTGCAAGCATTTGTGCCTGCATATTTGGCGACGGAGGAGGAGGAGTGGCTCTCTCCCCATCACAAGCCTCTCTGTCCTCATCCCTTGCTTCACGATCAACCAAACGTCTAGGAGGCATACCGTTCTAAAAATTACCCAAAACGTAACCCCAGCATACAATAACCTTATATAAATATCGCTAGATGCAAGAAATTTGAACTTAAAACATGTACATGCTAAAATTATGATTTCATGCTTACTACAAGGAAAACTTAAAACTTACAGACTTGAGGTGTGACTTCGTGAACTTCTCGAAACTGGCAGAAGGCATAACCCTTTACAAGAACACCGCTCTGATACCAACTGTAACGCCCCAGATTCGACGACTGTCCTCACTGTACCAAGACGAGTCTTTTCAGCGTGCTTATGTCCTCACTCACACGCACCCTAGGAAACTTCCCAGGAGGTCACCCATCCCAAAATTGCCCTAAGTCAAGCACGCTTAACTTCGGAGTTCTTATGTGATGAGCTACCGAAAAGAAGATGCACCTTCGTGATATAAGTAGTACAAATCAAATCTTTTAAGTCATCTTCAACTGTACAGTCCATTACATTGAACAGTCTCGGAATCCCTCTCATTCCCGTGTGGGATCGGTTCATTCATGTTCCCTCCACCTAGAAGCCTGTCAGGAGCCGCTCATTGTCCGTGCAACTGATGGCACAGGCGATCACCCCCCGCCCTCTTCGGCCCCAGGCCTTACATGCCCACCAGCTTCCGCTTGGTTTGTCCCCGAACCACACCGTACTAAGAGAGGTCGGCTCTGATACCAACTGTCACATACCGTAATTTTAACTACTTAAAAATTTGCGGAAAAATAAAAATTTTTTTAATTGAATAGAAACCTTCAAATTGTGATAATAATAAACTGATCGTTTAAAATATTTGCAATAAAAATATCACAAATAAAGTTTTCTAAAAACACTTCAAAACACTTATTTAAATATCGTACACAATAACATGAAATCAGAATATTTGAAACATTGAATAATGTCTTAAAAACATGGGCGGTCCTCGGGTTTAGCCTCCTGCTCAGTCCAAGCCGTCTCATTGGTCCCCACCCCTCGTCTCCTCAATGTTATCCTCACCTGCATCGATCAAGCCTAGTGAGTCTAAAGACTCAACATGTATAACTTGGTAATAACAAGTAATACGTAATAAAACCACATGCATCTTTAAAATAGAGCGTACATACTTTAAACATGAACGTAATAGCATAAACATACTTGAACTTGAACGTAATAGCATAAACGTAGACGTGCCATCATCATAAAATTTTTCTTAAACGTGATTGCATCATACATACTTGAGCATACATAACATCATTTTGCGTAGAGATATGTTTCAAAGCAAGTGACCCATACATAAAATTATCTGATCAGACTAAACCACAGTACTGGGCTGGCAGGGAAAGTCCACTACCACATACATGATATCCCCGTTCATGCTTTAACGGGTGGATTGGTCCCTGGTCATGCTTTACCATTTTCCAATCCTGATCTAAACCCGGTCATACTTTACCTTGGTGGAGAGGTCCTCGGCCACGTTCACCGACTTCCAAACCCGTTCATAATTTGGTCACAAGACATTTAGCATCCCTCAAAAACTTAAAAGTATTTTCTTTTTGCACGTCGAACATACTTACTTTGCGTTGAGGGATTCGTTAGATCTCACTTGGGGCCACTGCTGCACATATTAACATGAGTTCAAACACTTATCTTTCATAGCTTAGACGTAGATATTCGTGCTCGCCACCGAAATAAATAAATAGCTTATGACATTCTAGATCACTCGAGACTTGACCTCGTTTAATAATCGTACTAAACCTTGATATTGAACCCCAAAACAAAATCCTATGTTTTATATTCATAACCACATAATGAATTCTTTATTTATATTCATAACCATAAAACACATCCTATATTTTATACTCAAAATTTAAAAAAAATATTTTTTTTTATAAAAAGGGGGTACACGGACCCCGTGTAGGGGTCCGGGTAGGGGTCTGGGTACATGCGGGAAATTCGCATTTTGAAGGAAAAATGGCACGGACTCCGTGTACAGGTCCGGCTTCGGGTCCGTGTAGGTGCTGGAATCGTGAAGAACCGGAATTCCCTACATTTGTGACTTAATCCTACCTCAAGACCCATCCTAGTATGCTAAGGCACTTATTCAAACTCAAACAAATACCCCAAAACAACTACGCATCACAAGCAACGCAACCCAATCCGTGAACACGCCATTTGACACCAAAACGCATCCTACGACTTCTAATGCAAACAAGTGCCTATCTATGTGAACCGACACACAAAAAACCATCTCAACATCATACTCAACATGCTTAAACACAGCAGCAAACACCCGTCGATCCTCGACGAAGCCTGCAACAATAAAACTTCAAGAACACATTTTCAGAAAAATTGCGGTTTAAGCAGTCCCACGAAAACAATCATAACTCACTCATTTCTTATCCAAATATTTTGAATTTACTGTCAAATCGAAGGTCTCAAAAATTTCTACGTTTTATATGTTGAAAGTTTTTCCAGAATATCGACCAAAAATTCGCAGTTTTTAAAATGACAGCAAACTCATGTTTTGAGATCAAAAATGTTTCAGAAATCGATTCAATGCATAATCGCTCAAACTTTTCTCATAACAATCAAACTTTCACGCATAACATACATCAAAATATCTACTATGACGAGATCGATGCATAAAACGAAAGAATATACATGCCTTTGGTCTTGAAACGTAGGAAATCTCACAAATATCGACGATCCGAACACGAGGAAGAAATTTGGAGCTTCTTGCTATTCTCAAATGGTAGAATAGATGGAAATGGAGCTCAAGAACCCTTGATGAGAGAAGGGAAATAAATGAGGGGAAATGGAGGAGAATTGATGGGCATGATATTTCTTCCGGAGAAGACTTGGCCAAAGTCTTGTAATTGGAGGCAAGTGGGATTGATTTAGGGTAGTTTAGGGAAAATTTAAATATATTGATTAGGTTTAAACTAATTAATCATTATATGCTGTAGTCCAAATAAAATTTTAGACTACTCGAGACTTGAAAACTGATACATAAAATATTCCTAAATTTACAAAAGTTGCACCACAATTAAGGGAAAATAAAAATACTAATTGTCATAGAATAAAATACTCCATAGCTTAAAAATTCCTATCCCCGGTCCGGACTCGTGTATTTGCCTGAAAAACTGGAACTCAAATAATACAATTTTATAAATCATGCATCTAAATAAAAAAATTCCTTTTAAACTTAAATAAATATTTTTACGGTTTAAATAAATGCATGTGTTTTACGTGTACTTATTTTGGGCTCTACAAATATCCATCGAAGAGCCTAGACCAACAAAAACACCACTATCATGGTCATCAGCTAAAAATTTCACCGTCTTGCCCACACAATCAATCACTGCACGATACGCATATAACCAATCCATACCCAAGATAACATCGAATGCTACCATCGAAATAACAATAAGATCAGCAAACAACAATCTCGTACCCATCTGTACGGGACATGCCTTAAGAATACTAGTAGGACAAATCTCATTACCATAAGGCAACATAATAGTGAAGTGCAATGGCACCGCAAGATCTAGAGGCGATTATCACACCTATCAACGAAAGAAACAATCGCGTTCAAGAGAACCTCCAAAGAACCCGTCCTTGGCAACCTTCGTGAAAATCGATAGACGAACGACAAAAGAATCCACCTTTGAAAGTTCGATTTTGAAAACACCGAAGTGTATTTGAGAGAAAATCTCACAATTTGATATCAAATCAATAATTAACCAAAGTTTTTAATTGTTTACATGGTATTCTAGCTTAAATATAGATAACTAAAACCTAGATATAGAAAATTGCATATTTAAAGATAACAATATCTAGTTGCAATAATAATTAAAACTCTAAAATAAGAAATTAAAATATTTCTCGAAAATGCTTGCGCTCGGGCGGTAGGATTTGACAGCTCGAGCGCCGAGAGTTCTGTACTATTCGCGGTCGGGCGGTAGAATGTGACCGCTCGGGCACGAGGCGCTTCCCACAACGCGCTAAGACGCAAGCTTCCAATTCATCCTCTACTTGATTGTTATGCAACCCGAACCCCTCGAGCCTTGTTTCCAAGCTTTCATTGGTTGGGTGAAGGACAACATTCAACATCGTCAAGCGTCCTCTCGGGATTGGTTCTTGGAACGCATAGTGGCTGGCTAGATTCATATCAAAAGGGGTCGGAAATTATGTGTCCCACATCGGTTAGCAAGAGTTGTCATGGGTAAAATATATATGAATTCACGATCCTCCTCTCATGAGCTAGCTTTTGAGGTGGAGTTAGGTGGATTCATATCAAAGACCACTGTAGTGGCCGATACTCACAGCATGTTAACGATGCTTCCGGGGATCAGTGCTGCTTTCTGCACTTATTAGGCAAAAGAAAGATGCAATTTACCTATGTTATATGAGACTGTGGAGCACGAAGGGCAGCCTTTCTTTCCTAATGACAATTCTCAACAGCATATCTCAGACCTCTAGGCTTACTAGATGGAATTCGTCTTAGTGCTAGTAGGAAAGATTCTCCGCATATATCCATTCTTGCGCATCCTCCGATTATTGCAACTGTCTTTGTGAACATGATCAGATGGGACTGAGCTTTCACTTAAAAACTGAAGGGAATGATCCGAGGCCAGGAACAACACTACCAGCTTTCGGGTCAGGAGGGAAACTAACTAAAGCAAGGGCAAAGGCTTCCCTGATTTTTAGAACTCCTTGGACCATTGGAAGGCTTATCGGATTAGGCAGATGAAAAGGCTGAGACGATAGGCTTTGATTCATCAGTTTTAGGCCTTAGATGAGAGGGCGTTAAGCCTTTCCCTCATAAAGAAATGCACCACTTCTATAGACTGGACTAAGAGATGTAATATCAAAGGATATTTAACCTTCTCCGACATAGACCATTTTGAATGATAGCGGAATGACTCAAGGCTAAGGCATTGGGCCAAGCAGCAAGAAGAAGAACATAGGGCTATGGTGCTAGACCAGGAAGAAAGGTCGATCTGATACCCTTACTTTCAGGCTAAAGGAAAGCTATTCGCGAAGGTAATTGGATTGAAAAAGTTTTGAGAGAGAAGAAAGAGCAACCATTTCAGGCTTCTGATGGAAGAACGGACATAGGTAATAAACCACTTTTTCTGGTTACGAACTGGCCAGCTAACATATGAAATGGAATGCTTCGAAAAGAAGTTAAAAAGGAGTCAACCTTTGCATCTACTGAAATATCTCAGATAATACCTGTCTGAAAGAACAGAATACCAATCACTCTATTTCCGAGAGGAAAGACTTTCACGCAAAACCTTTCTTGGGTGAGGTAGAATCACTTTCAGGCGAGTAACTGAACTGAATCAAGCTAGGAAAGGAACTCGTCCTCTCTTTTATGAGGTGGGGAATAAGGTGCTTTCAAGTGACGTATATAGGCATGTTGACAAAGGAAAGGTCTAACCCGGAAGGACACATTAGTCCTTATGACCCGGGACAACATTGTGACTCTATATGCTAGCATTGCACTTTGACTTGTTTACCGACTCATATGGGATCATCAGGTGGCAAGGTTGGGTGTTCGGTCGAAACTTATAGGAGTCGACGTATTGTAATCGGGGATTCACCGCTTACCTTTGGGTATGGATATCCTATGTGTATGTAGTTTGAAATATCTGATTAGAGTGTTGGTAGTAATTATGAAAGGAGTTTCATAGATTACACCATCGATGCAACTACGACATGACACATAGTATCAATTTTTTGACAACTCTCGATATACCAATAGTTGTGTCTTTTACGCTAACCATAATAGAATGGTTCTTGCAGGCACTATCATTTGATACCTAGGGAATCATGTAAGCGATGCTGCTAGACGTTTAACATGATTAGTTGGGTACTATCAAACTTGAGTTCTGACGTTCTTACTATCAAGGAGTTGATAACTAAGAATGCAGCAATTGGCGTATGCTCATATAAGGACATGTTTAGTCTCGAATCACATTGAGATGTGGACCCACTGCTAGTTTTATCAATGAACCATTGAGGGCCACAGAAGTGCTAACTTTCTAGATCCCGTTGAGAAGAAAATAGTTCAATGTGTTGAACGGCTTACAAAGGAGTTTATAGGCACAAGGAAAATTAGAAGTATGACTTCTATAAAGGAATGTAACTTTTAATTTGTGGATGTATTTCTAAATTAAAAGATGGCTCAAATAAATAATGTATTTGAAAATTGTTATTTTCACAAACATTATTATGGACTAAATTAAATTAATTCAAGTTTTGAATTAATCAAACACTAGTGGACCTAGTGTTAGAGTAGATGCCCTGCAAGCCAACTGTTGGCTAGGGATTTTATTGACTCAGTTGTAATTAACAATCTTTATTTTAATATAATTCATTAGTTCATGGTTTGTTATTTCTTTATCTGTATACCCATGTCATCAAACATAGATAAAGACCTTGATTATACTTTAATGCAAATGAATCGTAATTCGATGTTGAAACTCATTTGTAAACACTGTATGATCTAAATTCGTTCCTAGTCGATTCAGCCGCCTAAAACATGGATAAAGGTCGCTTGAGCTCGAGACTAGCATCTGTGATGTTGTGTACTGCGTTTCTTGGTATGGGCATAGAGATGTCCAAACATGCAGATGGGTAGCCATATGATGATTATACCGAACAACCCTCCCTCGGACTTTCCAAGTGGTTATCATT
>NC_133311.1:6480258-6515470 GCF_012295235.1 Primulina huaijiensis
TAGGGTAAGCCCGAATAAAGGATTATGTCCTGAATCACAAAGAGTTGTGAACCCACGGCTAGCTGTATCCCTGAACCATTGAGGGTCACACAAGTACTGGATCGTTTGTTCCCGTTGAGAGAATAAATTCAAGAAGTTGAATTTATATTATATAGTAAATTCAAGAAGTTGAATTTATGATAATTAAATTTTGAGAGAATAAATTCAAAGAGTTGAATTTATAAAATTTGAGAATTTAATTTATTAAACTCAAAATGTTGGGTTTATTAGATATTAAATTTTGGAGGTGATATAAATTCAAGGAGTTGAATTTATAATTTGAATAATAAATTCAAATGTTGAATTTATAAATGATTTAATTTATTAAACTCAAAGGTTGAGCTTATTAATTAATAAATTAAATATGGTGGGTAATATGTTTAATGGGCTTGTAAGAGTACAAGTCCAACATATTAAATAATTAAAGTTGTTAATGGACCTTGATTAATTGATTAAATTAGTTGGACTAATCCAATTAATTAATCAAGCCCATTAATGTTAATTGAAGGGCCCAATTATTAAACTATAATAATTAGGTCACGGATTATTATAAATAGGGATGGAGAGTCAAAACCCTAGCCACCACAATAAGCATTTTTCGAAATTCAGCTTCTTCCTCCTCCAAAATTTCGGCCTCCTTGATTTCTTTTCATAGTTTGAGCCGCCTCTCAAATTTCAAACTCCTACGTAAAATAGCTTCCATATTTTCTAGTGCAAATTGGAAGAGGAACACACTATCTAGTCGTGGACTTGATAGGAGGATTTCTTGTAGAAAGTTCGAAGGGAATCAACAAGAGCTAATCCGTTTATACCGGATTAGTTGGAGTCCAGTGATTTATTTCACAAAGGTATAATTTTCTGAACATCCTATGTATGTTTAATTCGTGAAAACCATACGAGTGTCCAAAATTTATTTTGTTTTCAAAATAAAATAAAAAATTTTAAAACTTCCGCTGCGTTTGGGCACGTAGAAAACCGAGATCCAACACCTAGTAGAGTCCAAATAATTAAATTAGTTCAAGTGTTGAATTAATTAAATAACATTGGGCTTTGTAGAGCCCAATTAGAAATAATTATTCAAATAGTGGGCTTGAGTAAATTTAAGTAAGGTTTAATTGATCTCAAATTTGTTTGAGATATTTAAATAAAAGTCCATGGGCTTTGTAATTGTTATAAGCCCAAGTAAAGAGCATGCAAGGGAGGTGAAGGGTTGGGGCAACTTTTTCATAAAACAATGCATGGCAAGCTCATGCACTTTATCACTTTTTCAAGCACCAATAAAATTTCCTCCCCTTCTCTCTTAACTCACCTTGGCCGAAATTTTGGACTAAAAATTCCTCCCATTTTGCTTCTTCAAATTGTTGATGAAAGCACAAACTTCTCAAAGAAAAATGCCTTACAATTTTTAGTGCAAGTGTAAGGTAGATTTAGCTTGTTGGTGTTGGGTTTGATTTTGAGCAAGGATTGCTCAAGAGAGGCTTCTAGATTAGTCTACCATTCAAGCGCTAAGGTGTTTAACATCTTAGTTGGAGCCATCATCAATCTTAAAAGATTGATAGGTATATTTCTAAAACACCCTATGAATGTAATTTTGTGTTTTATTGTATTTGCTACACACTACTATTAGGGTGCTCGATTTTTCTTGCTATAAAAATAATTTTGAAACTTCCGTTGCTCAAGCGGGTACAATAACCGATCTCTTTTCAAGTGGTATCATGAGCTACGGTTACTATTTTGTGTAAAAAAATACTTGATATTATAATGAGAACAATTTCTAACCGCATGAGATAATTTGTAGCAACAAAATCGAGGCCGTTTTTGGGGGCATTTTCGGGCAGATTGGGTTGCCCGAGCGGCTGCCCATTTCGGGCAGCTCGAGTGGCTGCCCGAACCCCCCTTCAAAAATAAAAAAAATTTGTTGGCCGGAATCCCGCGACGGAGCTTCGGCAACGACGATGACGACTAGGGTTTCCAAAAGTGTTTTGGAATATCAAATTGTCATGGANAGTGTTTTGGAATATCAAAGTGTCATGGGCCTTGAGTTGTTGGGCCATTAGATGGTTAACATATTTTGTGAATTTTAAATGGACCAAAATATTTTTGGTGAAAAATGTCTTTTTTGGGCCCTTAAGTTTAAATCTACAAAAATTTGTATATATTTTCTCATAAAATAAATAATTGAAGTTGGACTTTAATTATTTATAATAAATGGTGATTTACAAGAAATTCGGTTATAAATAAATTAATTAGAAAGTAAACTAAGGAGTTTGTATACTTTGTTAATTTAGTTTATAATCGTGGCGGTTAGTGATTGGATCAAGATATTTAATATTGGATCAATTAATTATTGTGATAATTAATTAATGGTGTATGATATGTGATATTAGCAAACACGATTATTTCGATTCGCGCCCTCAATTCAGTAACGTTAAAAAGATTCGTGTTGTGTCCCGATCTTTTGAATCAAGTGTGATACGAATCCTCGTACAAATGAATAGCAAACACGATTAAATATGAATCGCGCCTTCAATTCGATAACGAACAAGGATTGTTTCTTTTCCCGATCTTTTGAATCAAGTATGGGTTTGTGATATTCACCTCTAAATTATAAAAACTTAAAAACAAATATTCACGACTGAAACAATTGAACAATCAGATGAACCTTCAAAGAACTTTTCCTTGACAATCCGTATTAAATCAATCGACAAAAGCCACAAGAACGAATCTTGATAAGTTTGATTTTTGATGAATACAAAGCAAAGCCTTGTAAAATTTGTTGAGAGAAAAAACTCAAAAGTTTGTATAAACTTGATAAAATCTGAATTGTATCCAATATTTTCGTCTAATATCTTTTAATAATCACAAGATATCAAAAATCTAGTTACCAAACAAATTAAAACGCTAAAGAAGGAAAAATATGCGCCAAATCGTGAAAGACACGAACCCCGTGTAGTGGTCCGGAAGGGGGTCCATGTAGGCACTGTAATTTTTGCGTCTTGAAAGTAGTGGACACGGACCTCGTATAAAGGTCCGTGTAGGCACTGGTTTTTCACATGCTCGAGTGTAATGGACACGGACCCCGTGTACAGGTCCGTGTAGCCTCGGTCGTTCAAAAAGATGCTTGAATAATGTTCATTTGGCCTCCAAACGTACTCCATTCATCACAACCCCTTCTTGCTTGCTCATGACTCTCTGTAGTGCCTCCTTGAACTTCTTCAGTCGTCCTCTCGTGATTGGTCCCTTCGGCAACTTTAAAGGATCCCATGCTTTTCTTGAAGCCTGACTATCCGTGTTCGCATCAAAGTGTGTGCGTGATTTTCACCTCTAAACTACAAAAAGTTTAGCAACAAATAATCACAGAGAAACAATCGAAAAACTCGAACGAACCTTCAAAGAACAAGCCTAAGACAATCTGCACAAGAACGATCGACAAACGCCACAAAGTATAAACTTTGATAAGTTTGATTTTTTTGAAAAAAATGCAAATGCTTTAATTTTTTGAGAGAAAAACTCAAGAACATTGTATTCTATCAATAATATTCTACCTTCCAAATGTTCAAAATTCGCCCAAATATACATCCAAAATCAAAAGGATATTAAAAAAATAATTATATAACAAAATATGCGCCAAATATTCGGCAGATATCATAGGACACAGACCCCGTGTAGAGGTCCGCAGTGGGTCCGTGTATGATGCGATCATGGAAGGCCAAGCTCCGAGAAAGGCATGGGACACTTTAGATGAGCCAGAGGGACCAATCACCAGGACTCGTAAGCAACCGAGGAGAGCTTGCAAATAAGGTTCAAAGCGTAGAAGGAATCATGATGAATGGGAGTGAACAAGGAGGCCAAATGAATGTAATTAAGTGTGGAACAATGGGGATGAACAAGCGCCACAGCGCCAGCAATCAAGCGCCGCAACGCTAGACAAAACTGTCTAGAGATGAGGCCGAAAAAAAGAGTGAACAAAAAAGTGAAATGGCCTTCGAAAACAAAAATGAGATGGCTGAAAAAAAAAGAGTGATAAAAAAAATGAGATAGCCATACAAAAAAAAAAAGAGAGGAAAGAAAATGAGAGGAAAGAGGCCAAGAAAAAAAATATATGACCCAAAAGAGTGAGTTGAAGCAATTGATGCACACACATGAACCACTTGTGTTGATTCTTTACAAAGAGATTCTCTTTAACACAAGTGATATAGCCGGGTCCCTTCCGAGCATTTTTGTTTCACTTTTACAGGAATTTGATGATATATTTCCGGAGGAGCTACCTTGAGGACTACCACCATTGAGGGGAATTGAGAACCAAATTGACTTTGTGCCCAGAAGTGCATTACCAAATCGTCCAGCTTGTAGAAGCAATCCGGAGGAGACTAAGGAGCTTCAACGACAACTTGTTATTCATACGGATCATGAATCCCTGAAGCACCTTAAGGGGAAACAGAAGCTGAACAAGCGGCTTGCCAAGTGGGTGGCATTCATAGAGACATTCTTCTACATCATCAAGTACAAACAAGGTAAGGAAAATGTAGTGTCCGACGCACTATCACGGAGGTACGTACTAATCTCTACCTTGGAGTAAAAAATTTTGGGGTTTTAGCATGTGAAAGAGTTATATGTGCTAGATGAGGATTTTAAGGATGTGTTTGAAACTTGTATGCATGGTCCACATGAAAAATTCTATTTGCATAATGGTTTCTTCTTTAGAGATGATAAATTGGGCATCCCTAAATCATCCATTCAATTACTTGTTAGGGAGGCACATGGGGGTGGTTTGATGGGACATTTTGGTGTGGCTAAAACTTTAAGTGCATTGCATGAACATTTTTACTGGCCACATATGAAACGTGATGTTGAGCGAGTATGTGATAGGTGCATAACTTGTAGTCAAGCTAAGTCTAGAACACAACCACATGGATTGTATACACCACTTCCGGTCCCTTGTGAACCTTGGATTGACATATCTATGGATTTTGTTTTGGGTTTGCCTAGGACTAAGAAGGGGAGGGACTCAATATTTTTTGTTGTTGATAGACTCTCTAAAATGGCATATTTTATTGTTTGTCATAAAATTGATGATGCATCTAACATTGCGGATTTGTTCTTTAGAGAAGTCGTTAGGTTGCATGGCATGCCTAGGACTATTGTTTCTGATCGTGATGTTAAGTTTTGGAGTTATTTCTGGAAGACGTTATGTGCTAAACTTGGCACTAAATTATTGTTCTCTACGACTTGTCATCCTCAAACTGATGGACAAACTGAGGTTGTTAATAGGACGTTAGGAACTTTATTACGTGCTATTCTTAAAAAGAATTTTAAGAATTGGGAAGAGTGTTTACCTTTTGTTGAGTTTGCTTATAATCGTTGCATGCATTCTACTACTAGTTATTCTCCATTTGAGATTGTGTATGGTTTTAATCCTTTAACTCCGTTGGATTTGATGTCTTTACGTGAAAGGTTAAACTTGGATGGTAAGAAGAAGCCTGAATTTGTTAGGGGTTTGCATGAGAAGGTCAAGGCCAACATAGAAAAGAAAAATGAGCAATACACCAAACAAGCCAACAAGGGGAAGAAAAAGTTGGTGTTTGAAAAGGGTGATTGGGTGTGGTTGCATTTGCGAAAGGAAAGGTTCCCCGAGAAGAGACGTTCGAAGTTAGCTTGAGCCGCAAATTGAGATTGAGGTTGTAGTTGAACCCAAAGTTGTGGTTGAGGGTGTAGTTGAATTTGAATCTCAAGTTGAGGTCTTAGATGAACTTCAATCTGAAGTTGAGGCTAGATTTGATTATGATGCTACTTCATTGGTTGATGATAAGAGTACTGTTGAAGAAAACATTGTGGAAAGTTAATCATTAGATGGGGGAGAAGTGCTTAAATTGTCTAATAAAAATGTGGAGAGTAGGCAAGAAGCAATTATTGTACATTAATTTTTGAGGAAGGATCAATTGAAATTTATTCATGAATTGAGTGAAAAGAAATGTGAAATGGCCGAAAGAAATAGTAAACAAAAAAGAGAGATGGCCATAGAAAAGAAAAAAGAGAGAGAAGATGAAAAAGAAAAAGTGGCCAAAGAAAAAGAAAAATAATTTCAAGGCCCAAAAGAGTGAGGTGGAGAGATGCTTATTCTTAAATAAACCCTTTCATGTACCTTTGTACAAAGTGGTTTATTATCATTGTGATGATATAGCTGGTTCAATCCCGAGCATTGTTATTTCACTCTTGCAGGATTATGGAGATATCATGATGAGGAGGCAAACAAGGACTGATAGTGGAGGGAGGCCATATGGTGATCAACATAATGTTGGAGGCAATCAAGGTGAGGTAAGATTAGTTGTCAACGCAACAACCATGAGGTATGACTTTCATCCTCATCTTAATTCATTGTTGTGTTGTATTCAAGAATTTGGAGTGAGTGTTGAAAGTTCGATGTCCTAATGGTCTAACAATGAGTTAACAATTTTGTCGATAAGTCACAAAGTTGAGAATGGTGATATAATGCATGAATTAAATTCAAATGTTATTTTATTTGGGTGTTCAAAGATTGTCAAATTGATGAAGCTTTGTCATGTCAATGATTTGTGTGCATTAGAATTAAATTCATGTGATGATTTAAATGATGGCATGGGTAGAACATTTAGTGTGTCCTATTTGCATAATTCATATTTTTTTGATGATGGCGTTGGAAAGAGCACGAATGAATATATGAATTTTTATGTGCATAATGAATACAATTTTAAAGAGAATAAATTCTTCATTCTATATTCATTGCATGAGTTACGTGCCAATGAGGCATATTGTGGTGGTTTAATTGCTGATAAAATGCATGATTATATGTTTTGGTTGCATATGAATCGACATATTGAGTGTCATTGTGATACATGCATTGCATATGGGAGAATGACATGTCGACTGTATTTCTATGTCATGCATCAATTAAATCTTATTCCTAGTGATCTATGGTCGTACACGTGTGTGCATATTATTTTTGTGTTGACTAGGTCTAAGAAGGGGAGAAAACTTATTTTTGTGATAATGGTATTTTATCCTTTGGGGTAATTTATTATTTGGTATGTGGTAAAGTTGATGAGTTTATAAGAAAGACAACAGGGATGTTGGGATATCCAGTGCTGAAAGAGCGAGCAAACGATAGCACCTACAAACTTGAGTTTAAAGGTAAGCATGTTGATAATTTAATTCTTTTTATTACTAACTTGCTTCGTTTTTGTGCAGGTAGACAAGATTTGAGGACAAATCTTTTTGAAGAAGGGGAGTATGATATGAATCTGGCCGGGCATGACGTGCTAATGGTTGGAAGAAGATTCAAGGAAGCATTGAATGGATTCATGAGTTGTCGAGAAGAGCTTGCAAGCGAGATTCCAAGCCTCAAAGGAGTCGTGATGCATGAGATTGAGCTTGAAGGCCAAACGAATGCTATTAAGCGTGGAGCAAGGTGGATGGACCAGCGCCATAGAGCCCAAGATCAAGCGCCTAAGCGCTACCAGATTTTAGATATGGAAAATCTAGTTACGGATTTTGATGTATTTTTCTATATAAGAACATGTTTCATACCTTGTAAACAATTAATCAATGAGTTTTAATCATATTTGTGAGTTTTTCCCTCAATTTCAAAGCATGGCTTTGTATACACCTTTGTGTGTTTCTCAAATCAAACTTATTAAAGTTTAACACTTTGTGGCGTTTGTCGATTGTTCTTCACTCGGATTGTCAAAGACGAGTTCTTTGAAAGTTCGCTTGAGATCGATTGTTTATATTGTTAATATTTGTTGCTAAATTCTTCGTGATTTAGAGGTGAATATTACAACCTTACTTGTTCAAAAAAATCGTGACAACACATCCGTTTCTTTTTTCATCGAATCGAGAGCGTGACTCCGTTTTTGAGCTCGTTTGCTTTTTTTGGTCGAAGAATCGAATCATTGTTACCCCCCAATGATACACTCATTGGGTTTGAAATAATCGTGTTTGCTATTCGTTTGTACGAGGATTCATATCATTTGGTATCAGAGCACAGGTTCATTGAATTCAAGTAAGTATCTTGTTTTTATATTTTCAGATCTGCAATTATCCTTTCGTTCGTTTGTCAGATCAGTATCGTTCAATCGTTCTTCGTCTTTTTCGTGAATCTGCGATTCTCGAAATTTATTAATTTGTTTTTCTGGAATTTTGGTGAAATTTTTTTTGTTGAGATATTCGAGTTTTTACTATGCCTTAATAAAAAAAAGATTACAAAAATTCTGAAAAATAAGAGAGAAGAGACTAGTGAATTTTCTTTGGAATGACCGTGAGAATTTGGGTGAGAAATATTCTACTAACGTTTCTTGCAGGTACAATGTCCGAAAGAAAATTGGAGGATGTAGGAGATGACGCGAACCAAGGACTTTTCTAAGGTCCAAATGGAGGCGTTGTTCGGTCATTTCAGTAGGATGATGAGGACCCAAATGGAGCCTTTACATGAGAGGTTGGATAGGCTTGAGGGTAGTTGATATGAATCTAGCCAGCCACTATGCGTTCCAAGAACCAATCCCGAGAGGACGAGTGAAGATGTTGAATGTTGCCCTTCATTCAACCAATGAAATCTTGGAAATAAGGCTCGAGGGGTTCGGGTTGCATCACAATCAAATAGAGGATGAATTGGAAGCTTGCGCTTTAGTGTGTTGCGGGAAGTTTGAGCCGGCCGAAGACTATTTTCTTAGTTTAATTAATTCTAAATTAAGTATTGATTGTTATCTTTAAATATGCAATTTTCTATATTTATGTTTTCGTTACCTATATTTATGCTAGGATACCATGTAAACAATTCAACTTTGGTTCATTATTGATTTGATATCAAATTGTGAGATTTTCTCTCAAACACACTTCGGTGTTTTCAAAATCGAACTTTCAAAGGTGGATTCTTTTATTGTTCGTCTATCGATTTTCACGAGGTTTGCCAAGGGCGGGTTTTTTGGAGGTTCTCTTGAACACGATTGTTTCTACCGTTGATTAATTGTTGCTAGACCGCGTGATCTAGAGGCGATTATCACGCCTATCAATTACTTGTTTCAAAGTTCGGGACAAATCAAAGATCTCGTGGGCGGGATCGTATCATTTGGTATCAGAGCTTTTGGTTTTTTATTTAAGTAAGCGTATCCGTTCAATTCCACGTAGAATTTTCAATACCGATTTTCGTGTAGCGATTTCTACGTATTTGTTGAACCTACAAAAAAAATTTCGGATGTACTGTTCACGGGGAAAAAAATTTCGGATTTACTGTTCACGGTATTGTTTATCGTCGGCTTTACTGTTCATCATTATCGGATTTACTGTTCACCGGAAATACTGTTCACGAGTAAATCGATTTTTAGGAAATTTTAGGAAATACTGTTCACGAAATTTTTCGGAAATTTTCGGAAATACTGTTCACGAGTACTGTACACGAAAATACTGTTCACAAGTACTATTCACAAAATACTGTTCACGGATTTTACTATTCATCGAATTTACTGTTCATGAATATCCGAAAGTCACGCACTTCTGAATTGTTCTTGGTGGATCTAGTTTAGTCGTTCATAGATCTGATATTGAAAAAAAAAAAAAGAAGATAGGAGAATCTCGACAAAAAAAAAGGGTTAGTCGAGTTTGTATACAAAAAAAAAAACAAACAAAAGGGGTACAATATGCTTGATAGTCAATTTCAGTCGTTGTTGGTAGAATTTGGGAAAAGGATGGAGGAAAAATTTAAATCTTTGCGTGAAAGGTATGAGCGAGTGGATGAGAGTGGAAGGATGAGTAAAGAGGAGAGAAGCATGGCGACACCAGCGAGGAGTTCAAAACGTGGTTATCAAGGTACATCGCAATTCTCACATAATTGTATTTCTTATATTCGATGTTTGTGGTGTCTGGAGGTAGGACATAATTTTCATCATTGTCCAAATGAGGATGTGAAGGTAGTGGATTCCACTTCCAACATTGAAGCCAAACTTGTGGATGATTTGAATGTTGATACTCCAATTGTGTCTCATGCGAGTATTGAGTGTTGAGCTGTGGAGGGTGAGTTGTTAGATGATGTACAAGTTGTTTCTTTTGCTCAAATGTCTACGAATGTAATATGTATTGGTGAATCAATTTGTTATGAGTTGAGAAAAAAAGAAAATGAGATGGGCGAAAAAGAGAGTGATAAAAAAGACGGGATGGTCATCGATGAACAAAAAGGGTTGTGTGAAAAAGAGGCCAAACAAACAAAAAAAGAAGTTATATTTATGGCCCGAAAGAGTGAGGATGAGGAACTCTTTATTTTGAATATACCACTTCATGTACATCTGAGCAAAGTTGGTTTATTTTATTTTAATGAAATAGCCGGTTCGATCCCGAGCATTGTTAAACTCTACTTGCAGGATTGTGGAAAAGGCATGAAATGTATTGATCTCCCTAGCCATCAAGGAAGACAAGATTTGAGGACAAATCTTTTTGAAGAAAGGGAGTATGATATGAATCTAGCCAGCCACTATGCGTTCCAATAACCAATCCCGAGAGGACGATTGAAGATGTTGAATGTTGCCCTTCATTCAACCAATGAAATCTTGGAAATAAGGCTCGAGGGGTTCGGGTTGCATCACAATCAAGTAGAGGATGAATTGGAAGCTTGCGCTTTAGTGTGTTGCGGGAAGTTTGAGCCGCCAGAAGACTATTTTCTTAACCTAGTTTTCTTAGTTTAATTAATTCTAAATTAGGTATTGATTGTTATCTTTAAATATGCAATTTTCTATATTTAGGTTTTCGTTACCTATATTTATGCTAGGATACCATGTAAACAATTCAACTTTGGTTCATTATTGATTTGATATCAAATTGTGAGATTTTCTCTCAAATACACTTCGGTGTTTTCAAAATCGAACTTTCAAAGGTGGATTCTTTTGTCGTTCGTCTATCGATTTTCACGAGGGTTGCCAAGGGCGGGTTTTTTGGAGGTTCTCTTGAACACGATTGTTTCTACCGTTGATTAATTGTTGCTAGACCGCGTGATCTAGAGGCGATTATCACGCCTATCAATTACTTGTTTCAAAGATCGGGACAAATCAAAGATCTCGTGGGCGGGATCGTATCAGTAGTGCTAGTGGTAGTAGATCTAAAAATAAGAATGTGGGTAGAGGCGAATATGAGGATGAGATGGATATGGGAGGCGACTATGAGAACCAAAATGAGACTTGGGGTAGGAATAAGGGTGATAGAGGAACTAGAAGAGGAAGAAGAGAAGCTGTACGGGGTAGGTACTACGAGAGGGGTAAAGAAGATGGGAATATGGGTAGCATTAAGATGAAGATCTCATCATTCCACGGTAAGTCTGATCAAGAGGCTTATTTAGAATGGGAGAAACGAGTTGAGTTTGTTTTCGATTGTAACAACTACTCTGAACTCAAAAAGGTTAGGTTGGCAGTGGTTGAGTTTATAGATTATGCACTTATTTGGTGGGATCAATTAGTGACCACCAAGAGAAGATGCAATGATAGACCTATAGAAACTTGGGCCGAGATGAAAAGCGTCATTAGGAAGATGTTTGTAACCAACCTGTGAGAGCCCGTAATTCGTATTCATAACTTTGCGGAATTATTAAAAATTTTCTCTTTAAATAAATAAAATTGCAACGTATAAAAACTTTCGTAAAATAACTCAACGGTTTAACATAAACATAGCAGCGGAAACTGAATAATGTTTTAAACAATAACTTAAAATATATATAAAGTTATAACAAGAGTTTGAACATAAAACTGAATAAATAAACGTGAGGTCCTCGGGTTCGTACTACCGCCGATCCGAGCTAACTCACTGGTCTCCGCCCTCAGCCTCTGCATCGTCAGTACCTACATCAATCAAGTCTAGTGAGTCTAAAGACCCAGCATGCATATATCGTGAATAACAAGTAAATATATCATAAAATCGCATGCAACGTAAAAATATCGTATCGTAAAGCGTAACGTGAAAATCGTGTCATGAGTAATTATAAATACGTGCATAACTGAAAAATCGTACATAAAAGAGTTGCTCGATAGAGCCCTGTCATAACATATCATATCGTAATTTTTCTTTAGAGATAATGTTCTACGCAAGTGGCCCATAACATAACATGCACGTCTGATCAGACTAAACCACAGTATACTGGGCGGTAGAGATCATCACAGCCCTTGGACTGGATATCCGTACCCATACATAATCGTAAACCGGTCGTAAGTCACCGGGTGAAGCAATCCCATAAGCGTAAGGTGGCCACAAGACATATCGCATATATCTCAAAAATAAACATTTTCTATTTTTTTTATGCACGTAATATAATTATTATCCTGTTTTAATTTACCAAATGAGTTGGATCGTTCCCAGGCTCACTGCGACCTAATTCTAACATGAGACACATGCAATAATCTCAACTTGAGCAACACTTCATATTCGAACTAAAAACGAGACAATTACGCCCAACAAACTTAGTATCTAACCATGACTCCGTACCAACTCGAACCAACATCGAACCATCGTTTAGTCATGATTAAAATACATCTAAAATACTGGAAAATATATACAAAGGGCTGTAATACACGAAAATTGTGCATCGAGGCCAAATCATGAAACGCTCTTTCGAGAGTCACTTTGGCACATTGCACCGTAAATTCTCGTACGAGTTCTAAACTTAACCAAATCACGAATGGCCAAAAACATGACCTTCTTAACTCAATAAGCTACTGTCCAGTCCAAGGCCATAGCTAAAAGCCAACCAAGAACTCGAAACACACCTCTGAACCGAAGGCACAGTTTCTGTCCAGGAAATTACAGCAGCAGCTGTTGCGCTTCCTTGCTTCGTTTTTGAGACTATTGGCCATTGGGCCTTGAACCATCAACCAAAACCTCTTACCAACATCCTAAGGTGTGATTTGAACCATGGCTAAAGGGCCCTAGGCCAACCACAATCCAAACCAACACCTACGACAAATCTGAAGTTCCACTCGAGACCACATATGCTGTACCGTGGGGAGTGTTGCTTGTTCTTGCTGTCATGTATCATTCCAGTGGCCATATGAACGACCAAGGCATGATATAAACATCATGAGGTATTGTGTGAACCATGGCTAAGGGCTAGAAGCCAACCAAGATCCACCACAAACCAAGAAGCCGAAGCTTCACACACACAAACAAAATTCAGAAAAACTAAAATCGAAGGGGCTTGCGTTGTTGCTGTCCAACTGACTTGGGACATGGCTCAAGCCACTTAAGGCCAACTTTACCACGTCCTATGCTTGCTAGGGAAGGGTCCTAGCCATGGCTACAGGCCCTTGGCCAGCCATGATCCAAGTAACACCCGAAACCACTCACAAGCTCCACCCGAGAACACACCTCACACGCGTGGGGTGTCTTGCTTGTTTTGCTGTCAAATGAAGGATCCAATGATTATGAGGTTAACCATGGTCAATGCTAGACATGCTAAGGTGTTGTATGAGTCATGGCTAAGGGCTAGAAGCCAACCACAACCCACATGACACCATAAATTCGAAACTCAACACACACGACCAAAATCAGAAAAATGAATACCTATGGGGCGCTGTTCTTGTTTTATTTTTAAAACCGATGGGACCATGAACCAAGCCATGAAAGGTCATCTTGGTCACGTCCTAGACATGCTAAGGAAGTGTTCAAACCATGGTTATAGGCCCTAGGCCAACCAAGAACCGAACCCTTGCCTTAGACAAACAAGAATCAGAAATTGAGACTCGAAATGGCAGCTATGGGAAGTTGCTATCAAATCTCTTCCTCCAGCGTGTAGGGGCTGGAACCAATGGACTAACATGACCCTAACATGCCCTAATACATGTCTAGATGCAGCCTTGAGTGCTTGGAACCGAGCCAACCCCTGAAATCACAAAACCAACAACAACCGTGAAGCATGAAGGTGGCCGAGAAAACATTCTGCACAGATTTTTTTCTAATGTTCTTGACATGATTTCGGTTTTGTCATGGATCAAGCACATGTAATGGTTTAAAAATAGATATATAACTTGATTGAAGAGCAAAGAAATAATATAGACATGCCTTAAGTTGTTTTTTACAATAAACAACACAAGACGTCGGATCGGGAGACACGACAACGAAAATGAAGACACCTTGCTATTGTTGTTGTCTTGGCCAAGAATGGGAGCTTCTAATTCTCTAATATTTCGTTCTAGGGGAAGTGAAGAAGATGGTGAAGGCTTGTGGTCAAATAAGGTGTGCATGGGGGAGTAAATGATGCCAAGTTGGTGGGAAAAACATGCATGTTGATTGGTTGGCCTTTGTTTTCTTGTTGTTGAGAGTTAAATGGTATTCATTGGAATTGTTTGGAGTGGAAATGACCGAGACTTGTCTTCTCAATTAGTGTAAGATTTTATTTAAGTTTTGCTAAGTAGAATCCTATGTTAGATAAGCTTGATTAAAAGTTAATTAAGCACAATCTAGATGAATTAAGAAGCCTATAATTAAATTGGTGATTAATTAATTAAAGTAGACTTAAATCCACTTGATTTCAACAAAATAAATTATTTCTTAGCTCGAAATAAATTTAGGAATATTTTTTGATCATAAAATTTATCTCCGATTTCCTATCTCCGGTCCGGTCTCGCGTATATATCTAAAAAGCTAAAATTTGAAATACGCGATTTAAAATCCTTAAAAATAACGTAAATGATTTAAATGCAATTAAATCAACAATTTCTTAAAATAATAACCATTTAAAATTAAATAATAGAAATTATGCACATATATACGCATATTGGTTGTTTCAGTACTACAACACTCCCCCCCTTAAATAAAATTTCGTCCTCGAAATTAGAACCCACCGAATAAATCTGGAAAACGACTCCGCATCTCTGACTCTGACTCTCAAGTAGCTTCCTCATCGGAATGATTAAGCCACTTAACTTTCACTGATTTGATCACCTTGTTTCGAAGCTTCTTCTCCTTACGGTCTAAGATCTGCATTGGTCTCTCTTCATAAGACAAGTTCGGAGAAAACTGCAACGACTCAAAATTCAACACATGAGAAGGGTTCGCTAAATACTTCCTCAACATCGACACATGGAACACATTGTGTACTCCGGCCAGATTCGGCGGAAGAGCAACACGATATGCTAATGTCCCAACTCTGTCGAGGACCTCAAATGGTCCGATGAACCTCGGACTAAGCTTCCCCTTCTTTCCGAATCTCATGACACCCTTCATCGGTGCTATCTTCACGAAAACATGGTCGCCAACGGCAAACTCTAGATCTCTCTTCCTCCGGTCGGCATAACTCTTCTGTCGACTCTGAGCAGTCCTTATCCTGTCACGTATCTTGACTACTGTATCGGCTGCCTGTTGAACAATCTCCGGACCCAACTCTGATCTCTCACCTACTTCATCCCAATGAATAGGCGATCTGCACTTCCTTCCGTACAGTGCTTCATAAGGAGCCATACCTATAGACGACTGAAAGCTGTTGTTATAGGTAAACTCCACTAATGGCAACTTCGATTCCCAGCTCCCTGAGAAATCGATGACACAAGCACGGAGAAGATCCTCCAAGATCTGAATAACTCTCTCTGATTGACCATCTGTCTGAGGGTGAAAAGCTGTGCTAAACAACAACTTCGTTCCCATCTCTTAATGCAGACTCTTCCAAAATGAGGAAGTGAATCTCGGATCTCTGTCAGAAACAATAGAGACTGGGATACCGTGCAATCGGACTATCTCACGGATATATAACTAGGCATACTGAATCATGGAGAAAGTCGTCTTAATAGGCAAGAAATGAGCTGACTTGGTAAGACGATCAACAATCACCCATATAGCATTTGAACCACTAGCCGACTTCGGTAAACCAACCACGAAATCCATGTTAATGTTCTCCCACTTCCACTCGGGAATGGGAAGTGGCTTGAGTAAGCCGGCTGGTCTCTGATGTTCAGCTTTCACAAGCTGACAAGTCAAACACACGGATACAAATCTCCTAATCTCTCTCTTCATATCGGGCCACAAATATAACATTTGCAGATCCTTGTACATCTTCGTACTCCCAAGATGAATAGAGTACGGGGACATTTGGGCCTCAGCTAATATGCCTGCTCGAATAGAATCGCTGCTAGGAACCCATATCCTATCTCGATAACGAACAATGCCATCACTCACTGTGTACAAAGCACTGCCCTTCGTCTCATCTCTCTGCCTCCACTTCGCCAACTGCTCATCAGATGACTGACCGCTGCGAATACGGTCTAATAAAGAAGACTTAATCATCAAGGTTGATAGACGGAGAACTCTACCTCGAGTATAAATCTCTAGATCAAATCTCTGAATCTCACTCTGAAGAGGCCTTTGAACTGTCAAATGAACCATCACTACGACTTTCCGGCTCAAAGCATCCGCTACTACATTAGCTTTACCAGGATGGTAGCTAATGTCACAGTCATAATCCTTGACTAACTCCAACCAACGCCTCTGACGCATATTCAACTCTTTCTGCGTGAAGAAGTACTTGAGGCTCTTGTGGTCGGTAAAGATCTGACACTTCGCTCCGTATAGATAATGCCTCCAAATCTTCAAGGCAAATACTACAGCAGCTAACTCAAGATCATGAGTAGGGTAGTTCTACTCGTGGATCTTCAACTGACGAGAAGCATACGCTATTACTTTCCCATGTTGCGTCAACACTGCGCCTAGACCGAGCTTCGAAGCATCGGTATACAATACAAAATCTCCGGGCCCAGAAGGCATGGACAAGATCGGCGCTGAAATAAGAGCTTGCTTCAAAGAATCGAAGCTCTTCTGGCACTCATCGCTCCACACGTACTTAGCATTCTTCTTAGTCAATGACGTGAGTGGAACTGCGATAGAGGAGAAACCCTGAATAAACTTCCGATAGTATCCTGCTAGACCAAGGAAACTACGGATCTCTGATGCACTCTGCGGCACCTCCCAATCTCCGACGGTCGCAACCTTCGCTGGGTCTGCCTCAATGCCACTGCTAGATATGATGTGGCCTAAGAACGCCACTTTCTCCAACCAGAACTCGCACTTGCTGAACTTAGCGAACAGCTTGTGCCTCTGCAACGTCTGAATACTGCGGTCAGATGCCTGTTGTGATCCTCTTGACTCTTTGAGTAGATGAGAATGTCGTCTATGAATACAATAACGAACTGATCAAGATACGGCTGAAATACACGATTCATGAGATCCATGAAGATCGCCGGCGCATTCGTCAAACCGAACGGCATCACAAGGAACTCGAAGTGCCCATAACGAGTCCTAAAAGCAGTCTTAAAAGTATCGGCGTCTTTCACCCTCAACTGGTGATATCCGGATCGCAGATCTATCTTGGAGAATACTGAGGCTCCCTGCAACTGATCAAACAAATCCTCGATCCTCGGAAGTGGGTATTTATTCTTCACTGTAACCCTGTTCAACTCCCGGTAGTCAATGCAAATCCTCATAGATCCGTCTTTCTTCTTCACGAATAAGACAGGCGCGCCCCATGGAGAGAAACTCGGGCGAATAAACTCCTTGTCAAGAAGCTCCTGAATCTGTTTCTTGAGCTCAACCATCTCTGACGATACTAATCTGTATGGTGCCTTAGAGATAGGCGCGGTACCTGGCATAAGATCGATCGAAAACTCTAACTCTCGTACCGGTGGTCTACCAGAGACGTCATCGGGAAAAACGTCTGAAAAGTCCCTGACAACTGGGACATCTGCAACTGACTGGCTGGAGACCTCGGGAACAGATATAAGGGTCGCAATGAATGCTCGACAACCCCTATGCATGAGCTTCCTAGCTTGAATACAAGATATCATGATAGGAAAATTAAAGTACCGGTCAGGTTCAAATAGGAACTGCTCCCTTCCAAGCGGTCGGACTAGAACAGATCTCCGCTGAAAATCAATAAGTACTCTGTTCTTGTGCAGCCAATCCATCCCAAGGATAATATCGAACTTTGGAATTGGCAGCACGATCAAATCCACATAGACAAGATTTCCATGAAGCTCGAGGTCTATGTCTCGTACTACGCTAGTCGCTGCCATCTCCTCGCCAAATGGAATAACCACAGAATACGCCACATCCAATCCAATCGTCTTGACCTCGATGAAATTCGCAAAGGTCTCAGATATGAATGAATGAGTGGCCCCTGAATCAATCAAGGCGTTCGTAGAAGCTCCGCCTATAAATATTCTTCCTGAAATGTTTGAACATCTATCTAAATCCAATAGTTTACCAAAATTAATCCTATAGACATGCAAAGGTCAAATTTCTTCTAACTTAGATTCCCAAAACGACCCGAATAGAACATGCAATCTTATCACAATTTCTAAGTTCAAATCTTATAACCCAATAATTCAAAGCAATTAATCCCAAAATGCTGAATTAAATATGCTAAAACTTTCCCAAATAAAAACTTAAAGATTTAAGATACCTGTCAAGAGCATATTCCCTGGGTTCTCCTCCGCTGCATGGAGTACAAACACTCTGCCCTGAGTAGCAATGTCCCCTGAGGACAATCGTTTAGCAAATGGCCTGTACCGCCACACTTGAAACACTTCCCAGAATCATACATGCAAGTTCCGGTATGACGGCGTGTGCACCTGGCACAGACCGGGTACTCCTGCCTCCTCGGGACCACACGTCCCTGCTGCTACTGCTGTCTGCTCCTCGATGGGCCATGGAAAGGCCTCTTATGCTGCTGAAGAGGGCGGTGGGGCGCCTGAAATGGCCGCTTACCCTGGCGGTCATTCTCGATATCTCTCTGATCCTGTTCTGCAGTAAGAGCTCTAGAGACAGCGACCTCATATGTCGTAGGGCCAACAACCCTAACATCACGACGCAAGATCGGCCGCAATCCATCCATGAAGTGCCTCAGTCTGGCCCCTTCGTCGTTCGCGATCAGGGGTACAAAGTGACAACCCCTCTCAAACTTACGGATAAACTCCGTAACAGTCATGTCACCCTGTCTCAGGGTCATAAACTCGCTGGTCAACCTCGAACGCACATCATCAGTAAAATACTTAGAGAAGAACATCTCTCTAAAGCGCGTCCAACTGAGAGTAGCTAGATCCAGAGCTACAGATGCGCCCTCCCACCATAGACGGGCGTCTCCTCCAAAAAGATATGTCGCACAGCGGACCCTGTCAATATCCTCAAGCTCCATAAATCTGAAAGTAACCTCTAGGGACTTAATCCATCCCTCAGCCACCATGGGATCAGACGTCCCAGTGAACTCCTTCGGGTTCATCCTCATGAACCGCTCGCAAATAGCCTCGGGTCTAGGCGGCCTAGCCACCGCTGCAGCATTGTTCCCCGCGAACTGTGCGAAGAACTGATTCATACCCGCCATCATCTGGGTATGCATATCAGATGGTGGAGGAGGTGGCGGTGGACCTCTATCCTCATAACAGTTCTGAGTCTCATCAGCCTCGCTTTCAGCACCCCTCGGGCGGTCAATAACTCGTCTAGGAGGCATACTGTACCATGTAAAATCCTTACGTAACCAACATGCAATATTTCTACTATTTTCTTGAAATTTAAATATATATTTGCTAAAACATAATCTTAACATAAAAATATTTTTCATGAGAATATGCTGATAAAATATTTCATGAGAACATGCTGGTAAACTTTCATGCTAAAAATGTAATACGTGAAATTAGGACTTACAGACTGAGGACGTGACTTCGTGAGCTTCTCGAGATCAGTAGTAAGTACAATCCTTTACAAGAAACATCGCTCTGATACCAACTGTGAGAGCCCGTAATTCGTATCCATAATTTTGCGGAATTATTAAAAATTTTCTCTTTAAATAAATAAAATTGCAACGTATAAAAACTTTTGTAAAATAACCCAACGGTTTAACATAAACATAGCAGCGGAAATTGAATAATGTTTTAAACAATAACTTAAAATATATATAAAGTTATAACAAGAGTTTGAACATAAAACTGAATAAATAAACGCGAGGTCCTCGGGTTCGTACTACCGCCGATCCGAGCTAACTCACTGGTCCCCGCCCTCAGCCTCTGCATCGTCAGTACCTACATCAATCAAGTCTAGTGAGTCTAAAGACCCAGCATGCATATATTGTGAATAACAAGTAAATATATCATAAAATCGCATGCAACGTAAAAATATCGTATCGTAAAGCGTAACGTGAAAATCGTGTCATGAGTAATTATAAATACGTGCATAACTGTAAAAAATCGTACATAAAAGAGTTGCTCGATAGAGCCCTGTCATAACATATCATATCGTAATTTATTTTTTTTTTAGAGATAATGTTCTACGCAAGTGGCCCATAACATAACATGCACGTCTGATCAGACTAAACCACAGTATACTGGGCGGTAGAGATCATCACAGCCCTTGGACTGGATATCCGTACCCATACATAATCGTAAACCGGTCGTAAGTCACCGGGTGAAGCAATCCCATAAGCGTAAGGTGGCCACAAGACATATCGCATATATCTCAAAAATAAACATTTTCTATTTTTTTTATGCACGTAATATAATTATTATCCTGTTTTAATTTACCAAATGAGTTGGATCGTTCCTAGGCTCACTGCGACCTAATTCTAACATGAGACACATGCAATAATCTCAACTTGACCAACACTTCATATTCGAACTAAAAACGAGACAATTACGCCCAACAAACTTAGTATCTAACCATGACTCCGTACCAACCCGAACCAACATCGAACCATCGTTTAGTCATGATTAAATACATCTAAAATACTGGAAAATATATACAAAGGGCTGTAATACACAAAAAGTGTGCATGGAGGCCAAAATCATGAAACGCTCTTTCGAGAGTCATTTTGGCACATTGTACCGTAAATTCTCGTACGACTTCTAAACTTAACCAAATCACAAACGGCCAAAAACATGACCTTCCTAACTCAATAAGGTACTGTCCAGTCCAAGACCATAGGCTAAAAGCCAACCAAGAACTCGAAACACACCTCTGAACCGAAGGCACAGTTTCTGTCCAGGAAATTACAGCAGCAGCTGTTGCGCTTCCTTGCTTCGTTTTCGAGACTATTGGCCATTGGGGCTTGAACCACTGACCAGAACCTCTTACCAACATCCTAAGGTGTGATTTGAACCATGGCTAAGGGCCCTAGGCCAACCACAGTCCAAACCAACACCTACAACAAATCTGAAGTTCCACTCGAGAACACATATGCTGTACCGTGGGGAGTGTTGCTTGTTCTTGCTGTCATGTATCATTCCAGTGGCCATATGAACGACCAAGGCATGATATAAACATCATGAGGTATTGTGTAAACCATGGCTAAGGGCTAGAAGCCAACCAAGATCCACCACAAACCAAGAAGCCGAAGCTTCACACACACAAACAAAATTCAGAAAAACTAAAATCGAAGGGGCTTGCGTTGTTGATGTCCAACTGACTTGGGACATGGCTCAAGCCACTTAAGGCCAACTTTACCACGTCCTATGCTTGCTAGGGAAGGGTCCTAGCCATGGCTACAGGCCCTTTGCCAGCCATGATCCAAGTAACACCCAAAACCACTCACAAGCTCCACCCGAGAACACACTTCACACGCGTGGGGTGTCTTGCTTGTTTTGCTGTCAAATGAAGGATCCAATGATTATGAGGTTAACCATGGTCAATGCTAGACATGCTAAGGTGTTGTATGAGTCATGGCTAAGGGCTAGAAGCCAACCACAACCCACATGACACTATAAATTCGAAACTCAACACACACGACCAAAATCAGAAAAATTAATACCTATGGGGCGCTGTTCTTGTTTTATTTTTAAAACTGATGGGACCATGAACCAAGCCATGAAAGGTCATCTTGGTCACGTCCTAGACATGCTAAGGAAGTGTTCAAACCATGGTTATAGGCCCTAGGCCAACCAAGAACCGAACCCTTGCCTTAGACAAAAAAGAATCAGAAATTGAGACTCGAAATGGCAGCTATGGGAAGTTGCTATCAAATCTCTTCCTCCAGCGTGTAGGGGCTGGAACCAATGGACTAACATGACCCTAACATGCCCTAGTACATGTCTAGATGCAGCCTTGAGTGCTTGGAACCGAGCCAACCCCTGAAATCACAAATCCAACAACAACCGTGAAGCATGAAGGTGGCCGAGAAAACATTCTGCACAAATTTTTTTCTAATGTTCTTGACATGATTTCGGTTTTGTCATGGATCAAGCACATGTAATGGTTTAAAAATAGATATATAACTTGATTGAAGAGCAAAGAAATAATATATACATGCCTTAAGTTGTTTTTTACCATAAACAACACAAGACGTCGGATCGGGAGACACGACAACGAAAATGAAGACACCTTGCTATTGTTGTTGTCTTGGCCAAGAATGGGAGCTTCTAATTCTCTAATATTTTGTTCTAGGGGAAGTGAAGAAGATGGTGAAGGCTTGTGGTCAAATAAGGTGTGCATGGGGGAGTAAATGATGCCAAGTTGGTGGGAAAAACATGCATGTTGATTGGTTGGCCTTTGTTTTCTTGTTGTTGAGAGTTAAATGGTATTCATTGGAATTGTGTGGAGTGGAGATGACCGAGACTTGTCTTCTCAATTAGTGTAAGATTTTATTTAAGTTTAGCTAAGTATAATCCTATGTTAGATAAGTTTGATTAAAAGTTAATTAAGCACAATCTAGATGAATTAAGAAGCCTATAATTAAATTGGTGATTACTTAATTAAAGTAGACTTAAATCCACTTGATTTCAACAAAATAAATTATTTCTTAGCTCGAAATAAATTTAGGAATATTTTTGGATCATAAAATTTATCTCCGACTTCCTATCTCCGGTCCGGTCTCGCGTATATATATAAAAAGCTAAAATTTGAAATACGCGATTTAAAATCCTTAAAAATAACGTAAATGATTTAAATGCAATTAAATCAACAATTTCTTAAAATAATAACCATTTAAAATTAAATAATAGAAATTATGCACATATATACGCATATTGGTTGTTTCGGTACTACACAACCACTACTATAGGGAGATGTTTAATAAGTTGCAAAACTTGAAACAGGGTACAAGGACTGTCGAGGACTACTATAAGGAGTTAGAAGTAGTCATGATTAGGACAAATATAGAGGAGGATAGTGAGGCTACGATGGCACGTTTTCTTTGTGGTTTGAACATGGAGATTCAAGATCAAGTGGAGCTTAGGCACTACTTGGATCTAGACGAGATGGTGCAAATGGCCATAAAGATGGAGCAACAACTCAAAGGCGATGATATGAATCTGGCCAGCCACTATGCGTTCCAAGAACCAATCCCGAGAGGACGCTTGACGATGTTGAATGTTGTCCTTCATCCAACCAATGAAAGCTTGGAAACAAGGCTCGAGGGGTTCGGGTTGCATAACAATCAAGTAGAGGATGAATTGGAGGCTTGCGTCTTAGCGCGTTGCGGGAAGCGCCTCGCGCCCGAGCGGTCACATTCTACCGCCCGAGCGCGAATAGTACAGAACTCGCGGCGCTCGAGCGGTCAAATCCTACCGCCCGAGCGCGAGCATTTTCGAGAAATATTTTAATTTCTTATTTTAGAGTTTTAATTATTTTTGCAACTAGATATTGTTATCTTTAAATATGCAATTTTCTATATCTAGGTTTTAGCTATCTATATTTAAGCTAGAATACCATGTAAACAATTTAACTTTTGTTCATTATTGATTTGATATCAAATTGTGAGATTCTCTCAACTGAAAGCGAGAGCTTTTATACACTTCGGTGTTTTCAAAATCGAACTTTCAAAGGTGGATTCTTTTGTTCGTTCGTCTATCGATTTTCACGAGGGTTGCTAAGGACGGGTTCTTTGGAGGTTCTCTTGAACGCGATTGTTTCTTTCGTTGATTAGTTGTTGCTAGACCGCGTGATCTAGAGGCGATTATCACACCTATCAATTACTTGTTTCAAAGATCGGGACAAAATCAAAGATCTCGTGGGCGAGATCGCATCAGGCGAGGAGTTGGCCGCACCACCCAAGTGGGGAGTGCATCAACATTTTGGCAGTCCAACATTACACGTGAAGGTGGCACGGTTGTGGTCAAGCCCAAAGTATATCTTAAACTCCTATTAACTGTTCTAGAGATACCAAGTGTTTTAGGTGTCAAGGAGTTGGCTATATCGCTAGCCAATGTCCTACCAAAAGAGTAATGATAATGAATACTTATGGGGATTATGAATCTCAAAGTGATGGAGGTGACGACGTTGATGATGATAAGATGCCTGAGTTGGAGGATCCTGTTCAGGGATATGAGGTGATTTTTTGTGAAGCATTGGTGACTAGGCGTATCGTGAGAGCCCAAGTCGACAAGGAGGAGACCAATCAGTGGGGGAACTTGTTCCATACTAGGTGCTTTGTAAACGAAAAGGTTTGCATACTTATTATAGATGGAGGGAGTTGTACCAATGTAGCTAGTTGTGAGATGGTGGATAAGTTAAATTTACCTATTTTAAAACATCCTCAACCATATAGGATACAATGGTTGAATGACTGTGCCGAGGTGAGAGTAAATACGCAATTTGTGGTTGCGTTTTCGATGATGAGTTGTTATGTGATGTGGTGCCAATGCATGCTTGTCATATCTTGTTGGGTAGACCTTGGCAATACGATAGGAAAGTGACACATGATGGTTTCAAGAATAGGTACTCATTTGTCCTAAACAAAGAACCGATTGTATTACTTCTTTTGTGTCCAAAGCAAGTGTTGGAGGACCAATTGAAAAAGAAAAAAGATGAGGCCGAAAAAAAGAATGTTCAAAAAAGTGAGATGGCCTTAGAAAAAGAAAAAGATATGGTCGAAAGAAATAGTAAACAAAAGAGTGAGATGACCATAGAAATAAAAAGAGAAAAAAATTATGAGGGCAAAGAAAAAGAAAAAGAGGCCAAAGAAAAGAAAAACAAATATAATTTGATGGCCCAAAAGAGTGAGGTCGAGAGTTATTTGTTTTTGCATAGACCCTTTTATGTACCTTTTTACAAAGTGGTTTATCCATATTTTGATGATATAGTCGGTTCAATACCGAGCATTGTTCCCTCTTCTGTGTAGGATTCTCGTAGTGTGATGATAAGGTGGCGAGCAGAAGTTGATAATATGAGAATGCAATGGGACGCTCCATATGAAGTTAAGAGCAATCACCATGAGGTAAGTGTAGTTTCCACTTGTAAGGCTTGAGATTTATTCGTATTCATTGACATGATACTCGAAGATATGAGAATGCATGAATTGATAAAAATATTGACGACAGCAGAAACGATGTTGCGATTTGAATTGGATTGCAAACGATGGTGGTGAAACAGCCAAGACAGTGCACCTGCGGTCCAGAAGAGAGTGCACCCGTGCTGGTATTGCCTCTGAAATGGTGAAAAATTACAGAAGCCACACAGCACCCGTGCTAAGCAGTGCACCGCACCCGCGGTAGATGGACAGTAGGTTGTGAAATTTGGGCCGAAGCATGAGCGCACCCGTGGTCCCTGAGCCACCGCACCCGCGGTCGTGCGTGTTACACAAAGAAATGGCCATGTGTTACTCAACATGCAAGATAGATATATATGTGTAACCTTCTTTTTGCTGGCATTTCAGACCACCGAGAAAACCCCTTAGCATCTTCATGTTTCTTCAAGGCTTTGAAGGAAGATTTCTCAAGATATAGTTATCCACATTCTAATTCAAGTAGAGATTATTTATCCTTGCATCATTGGCTACAAGAAGATGTAAGTTTCTTTTCATTTAAGCATGGTTTGAAGTTAAGTGTTGGGGAAAATCGGATATGGTGGTTATTATGTATTCTTGATATGTTGAGCATAGTATAATTTCAATCGGATCGATTTTCGGATACTGCATGAGAGGGGTTCGATGTTCCAGCATGTAGTATGGGGAAATTATACAGATTTTAGAGTATATATTTGTGTTTTGATGGGATTATGAGTTGATTGTGATTGATTATGTTGAGTTGATGTTATCGGTATTGAGAACTACGCAGTTATGCTGTCGAATTATACCGAGAATTATTATTGACTTGTTCAAGACTTGATGTGAGTTATATATTGATAAACTACTTCTATATATTGTCATTTCAGATTTGATTGACAGATTTGATCTTCGACTTCAATATCTTGATCAATTCCTACGACACGAAAGGTATAATTCAATGTTGATGCGGGAAGATACAACTCGAATTAGATCTGATTTGAGTTTTCCAAAATCACATACTAGATTGTTACCTTTTTATATGTTGATGCTTTGTTTATAGATTTATATTCAAGCATTTAAGATAGGAGAGTCATTGGCAGACTTGCCAAGCTAGACGTTCGGTGATATCGACGCATAGGAGCAGATTTCCTCCGATTGTAGACACTCGATATAGACAGGACCGAAGTCTAGGAATAAGACGTACCGCCACCACGATTGGGAGAGTAGGTGGGAGACTTGTTACGTCCTATTCACACCGGGATCCCTAGACGTAGATATGAGTCGAGTCAAAGAATAAGAGTCGAAGAGTTTTATCTGTTTTCACTAATGTGTTATACACATTGATTTATGTTTTATTATGTTGTGTTTAATCGCATGACATGCATGTATACATGTTTTATACTGGGATTTGTTCTCACCGGAGTATCCGGCTGTTGTTGTGTCTGTATGTGTGCATAACAACAGGTGGGACAGGATCAGGGTCACGCAGAGGATGAGAGATCGAGATAGCGTGGAGATTACGGGCGTAGAAGAATACTAGTGGTTTCTTACTAGACATGTACTGAATTCATAAACACTAGTATGTTAATTGTAGACGAACACGTGAATGTTATTTAGAGTTGAATAAGATGACAGTATTTTATATAATGTTTTTTGTTTGTTTATATACATTGGAATAAATGTTAAAAGAAAAATTTTGACCCACATTTTCTAGCAAAGATCCAATTAATCCCAAAGATAATCGAGTTAGAGCCCGGGTCACCACAACAGGTGGTATCAGAGCGATAGATCCTTTAGACTGAGATTGGATAGAATGAACGGGGTAGATTGAGTCGTCTTCCTTGCTTTTGTTGTGCTAGCATGATTAATTGCTTTTCTTATTACATGTGGTCTTGTTATCTAAGTTGATTACAGCATGTAATTGCAAAGACTGAATCAGAACCGATTCTAGATCAGAAGTATATGATTAGAGGAGGGCTGAGACAGATTGTATAGATTGTGTACTAATCCGTTTGATAATTAGATATGCCTCCTCGAAGATTACCACAACCAGCCGCAGGTCAAGTGCCAGAACAGGGTAGTACGTCAGGTACGCAGATGGACGTTACTGCAACACCGATGGAGACTTTATTGAAGAGGTTTCAGTCATTTCATCCTCCGATCTTGAAGGGTACTGAGACTGCAGTGGATTGTGAGAGTTGGCTAGACGATATAGAGATGCTGTTTGAATCTCTTGCCTATACAGATTAAAGAAGAGTGAAATTAATAGGACATCAGTTGCAAGAAGTGGCGAAGAGTTGGTGGCTTACCACGAAAAGAGCATTGGAGCATCGAGGTATCGATATTACTTGGAAGGTATTTAAAGATGAGTTTTATCAGCGGTTCTTTCCCGTCTCCTACTGAAAAGACAAAGGTGCTGAATTTGCCAATTTGAGACAGGGAACGCTGAACATCGAAGAATATGTTGCTAAGTTCTCTGCATTGCTCCGATTTTCTCCCCACGTTGCTGGGAATGATGAAGCCGTTGCAGATCAGTTTATCAATGGCCTGAATCCGGAGATATTCATCTTGGTGAACACGGGACGACCCAACAATTTTTCTGATGCCTTGAACAGGGTGAAGGGAGCAGAAGCCGGGTTGCTTAGGCAACGAAGCACTTCTTATACCACTCAGACTCCTAGACCACCCCAGCCCTCGGGTCAGTATCAGCAACCACCTTCCAGATTCGAGAGTGGTGGTAGCAACAGCGGGAGGAAAGACATTTTGAAAGTGAAGGGGAAGCAGTTCAAGAAATCAGGGAGCAGTTCGTCGAGCTCCAGTGGGCCGAGACAAACAGGGTCGGGCCAGAGATCAGAGTATACAGGGGTTTACTGTATTTCTTGTGGAGGTAGACATGCCACCGAGTAGTGTCAGGGCGTGATGGGTCGCTGCAACATTTGCAGACAGCAGGGCCACTTCGCCAGGGTCTGTCCACAGAGAGGTGCACAGCAGACTCAGAGTGTAGGAGCATCTGGCTCTGTAGCTCAGCCTGAGAGGCAAGCTTCATCTGTTCATTCACTCCAGCCAGTCCCTACATCGACACAGCCCCGAGCCAGAGGTCGACAGACAGTGAGCCAACCTCTCAGACAGCAGGCTCGAGTGTTTGCATTGACAGAAGAGTAGGCTCAGGATGCCCCTGATGACATGATAGCAGGTAATTGTTCGCTTTGCGGTTACCATGCTTATGTACTGATAGACACAGGTGCATCACATACATTCTTATCTGAGCATTTTTCACTGACACATGCATTGCCTATGGAGTCGTTGTCTACTGTAGTGTCTGTCTCGTCTCCTTTGGGGACAAGGTTGATATCAGTTACATCTGTTAGATCGTGTTTACTCCAGTATGATGGGCATGAGATAGATTTAGACTGTATTGTACTTGGATTATCTGATTTTGATTGCATTATTGGCATCAACATGCTAACCAAGTACAGAGCGACAGTAGATTGTTTCCACAAGATTGTTAGATTCAGACCAGAGATGGCTGAAGAGTGGAAGTTCTACGGCAAAGGGTCTAGAGCTAGGATTCCTTTGATTTCAGTATTGTCTATGACTCGATTACTACAGAAAGGAGCAGAGGGGTTCCTTGTCTATTCAGTAGATCTACTGAAATCGAGTCCTACCTTGGCAGATATGCCAGTGGTTTGCGAGTTTGCAGATGTGTTCCCTGATGAGATTCCGGGATTACCTCCAGTCAGAGAGGTAGATTTTAGCATCGACCTAGTACCAGGTACGGTTCCTATTTCTCGATCTCCTTATAGAATGGCACCGATCGAGTTTAAAGAATTGAAAGAACAACTTGAAGATTTGTTGGCCAAGGGATATATCAGACCGAGTGTATCTCCTTGGGGCGCACCAGTGTTATTCGTGCGAAAGAAAGACGGTTCGATGAGATTGTGTATCGATTACCGGCAACTGAACAAGGCAACAGTAAAGAACAAATACCCATTGCCTCGCATCGACGATGTGTTTGATCAGTTGCAGGGATCCTCTGTCTATTCCAAGATCGACCGGCGATCTGGATATCATCAGCTGCGAGTCAGAGATTCAGATATACTGAAGACTGCATTCCGAACCAAGTATGGACATTTCGAGTTTATTGTCATGCCTTTTGGTTTAACGAATGCACCAGCTGTGTTTACGGGATTGATGAACCGTGTCTTTCAGAGGTATCTGGATGAGTTTGTGATTGTTTTTATAGATGATATCTTGGTTTACTCAAGAAATGAGACTGATCATGCTGAGCATTTGAGAATTTTGTTGCAGACGTTAAGAAATGAGCAACTGTATGCTAAACTGTCAAAGTGTGAGTTTTGGCTGAGACAAGTTGTCTTCTTAGGTCATATCATATCTGGAGACGGCATTTCTGTTGATCCGAGTAAAGTTGAAGCTGTGATCAGTTGGCCGAGACCCACTTCTGTGCCAGAGATACGCAGTTTCATGGGTTTAGCAGGGTACTATCAACGATTTATTAAAGATTTCTCCAGTATTGCGAAACCGATTACCCAGTTGACACAGAAGACTACTCCATTTGTGTGGTCTGAAGATTGTGAGTCTAGCTTCTTAGAGTTGAAGAGACGACTAACAAGTGCTCCAGTGTTGATGATACCTTCAGGTACAGGTGATTTCGTTGTATATTGCGATGCATCGCACAGAGGGTCAGGATGTGTTCTTATGCAGCGACAGCATGTTATTGCCTATGCTTCGAGACAGTTGAAGCCACACGAGATCGATACCCAATTCATGATCTTGAATTGGTGGCTATCGTTTTTGCATTGAAAAGCTGGCGTCACTATCTGTATGGGGAAAAATTTGAGATCTACTCTGATCACAAAAGCCTGAAGTATCTGTTTTCTCAGTCAGAGTTGAATATGAGACAGCGACGATGGCTTGATCAACTAAAAGACTGTGATTGCGAGATCAAGTACTATCCAGGGAAGTCGAATGCAGCAGCGGATGCTTTGAGTCGAAAGGTGAAATGCCCGAGAATTTGTGTTGATAATTGGAGATTAATGATTATCACGTGTAGCGCTTATAGATGGATCAAGTCGCGATCAGAATGGGACATGCACGAGTGAGCCTAAGTTGAAATCCCGTAGGTATCGCGCACATGCGCGGCAGAGAGGCGCGCATATGCGCGAGTTCCATGTGCCAAGGTCGAAGGCCTCGCGCATATGCGCGAGAAGCGACGCGCATATGCGGGAGGTGCTGGAATTGAATAATGCGGAGACCGTAGGTCTCGCGCATACGCGCATATGCGCGAGCAGCAGAACAGCCAACATGCCGAGGCCGAAGGTCTCGCGCATATGCGCCGGTTGAGGTCGCGCATATGCGCGAGACGTGCAGAATGAAAAATAAGCCACTTGTCCTAGCCATGCATATATAATGTGTATTTAGTTTCATTCCCTCACCATCTCAGCAGCAAGGACCGAGAGAAGTTTCAGAAAATTCCTACAAGTGCATCCTAGCTTAGATTGATGGTTTCGCAAGATCCGGCCAACCGAATTTGAAGCCGAGGCTAGATTCGTGTTCCTCTCATTACTAGCTTCAAGGGGATGTAAGTATTATTATGTTCTTGTATGATTTGAGATATTGACGTTGGGGGAAATCAGAGTTTGATTGTTATTAATTGTTCTTGTGATTATTGGGAACGTTTATTATCAACCGGATCGAAGAAATGGTACCGTATGCAATTGTTGTGAATTTCAGCATATATTGATGTAACTAAATAGATTTTGATATGCTAGAATTAGAATTGGGATGATATAATCTTGCTTATGAGTTATTGATATTGATTATTGATGTTTGAGTTGACCGGTATCGCAAGATTACGCCGTTATGCCGCCGGAATGTACCGAGATTGAATATTGATCCGTATATGTATTCCTTTGAGTTAAAGGTTGACATGGGACATTTTATACATGTCATTTCAGATTTGTATTGACTGATTTGTATCAAGATTTCAAGACTTCGACTTGTTCAGACCGGGATTACGACACGAAAGGTATACTTCATGTGAACACGGGAAGACATGACTCGATTCAGACTGGATACGAGTTTCCCAAAATCACATACTAGATTCTTAATTATGTTTGATTATGATTATGTCTTGTTTATAGATTTATATTCAAGCATTTGAGATAGGAGTCATTGACAGATTGTCAAACTAGACGTTCGGTGTATCGACGCATAGGAGCAGATCATCTCCGATTGTAGACATTCGATACAGATATGACCGAAGTCTAGGAATAAGACGTACCGCCACCCCGATTGGGAGAGTAGGTGGGAGACTTGTTACGCCTTATTCACGCCGGGATCCCTAGACTTAGATATGAGTCGAGTCAAAGAATAAGAGTTGAAGAGTTTTATCTGTATTCACTAGTGTGTCATAATTACTGATTTATGTTATGATTTTGTATTTACTTGCATGACATGCATGTATACATGTTTTATACTGGGATTTGTTCTCACCAGAGTATCCGGCTGTTGTTGTGTCTGTATGTGCACATAACGACAGGTGGGGCAGGATCAGGGTCGCGAGCAAGATGAGAGATCAAGATATTGTGGTGATTTCGGGCATAGCAGATTACTAGTTGTTTTGTACTTGACGTGTACTGGATTTTCTGAACACTATTATATGATTGTACTAAAACAGACTTGTACGTACATTATGTTTGTTTAATCGAATAAAGAATAGTTCCATGCTTCATTTATACATTTGATTTAATGTTAAAAGCAAAATTTTGACCCACATTTTCTAGCAAAGATCCAACTAATCCCAAAGATAATCGATTTAGAGCCCGGGTCCCCACAACAGGTGGTATCAGAGCAGTAGGTTCTGTATAGACTGAGATAGAAGAGAGGGAGCGGGGTATATCGAGTCGTCTTCCTTGCTTATATCATGCTAGTACACGTCATGATTTATTGCTTTTACTATTATCTGTTGTATTGTTATCTGAGTTGATTTCAGCATCTAATTGCAAAGACTGAATCAGAACCGATTCTGGATCAGAGGTATATGATCAGAGGAGGGCTGAGACAGATTGTATAGATTGTGTACTAATCCGTTTGATAATTAGATATGCCTCCTCGAAGAATACCACAACCAGCCGCAGGTCAAGTGCCAGAACAGGGTAGTACGGCAGGTGCTCAGATGGACGTTACTGCAACACCGATGGAGACTTTATTGAAGAGGTTTCAGTCATTTCATCCTCCGACCTTGAAGGGTACTGAGACTGCAGTGGATTGTGAGAGTTGGCTAGACGATATAGAGATGCTGTTTGAATCTCTTGCCTATACAGATGAAAGAAGAGTGAAATTAATAGGGCATCAGTTGCAAGAAGTGGCGAAGAGTTGGTGGCTTACCACGAAAAGAGCATTGGAGCATCGAGGTATCGATATTACTTGGAAGGTATTTAAAGATGAGTTTTATCAACGTTTCTTTCCAGTGTCGTATCGAAAAGACAAAGGGGCAGAATTTGCAAACTTACGACAGGGGCAGTGGAACATTGAAGAATATGTTGCCAAGTTTTCTTCCTTGCTCCGATTTGCGCCACATGTAGCAGGAAGTGATGAAGCGGTCGCTGATCAGTTCATCAATGGCTTAAACCCTGACGTCTTTACTTTGGTGAACACGGGACGACCCAACACTTTTTCTGATGCACTGAACAGAGCGAAAGTAGCCGAGGCTGGATTGATTCGACAGCGAGGAGCTTCATATAGTGCTCAGAGTCAGAGACCACCCCAGCCCTTGGGTCAGTATCAGCAACCACCTCCCAGATTCGAGATTGGGGGTAGCAGCAGCGGAAGGAAATACAGTTTGAAAGCGAAGGGGAAGCAGTTCAAGAAATCAGGGAGCAGTTTGTCAAGCTCCAGTGGACCGAGACAGACAGGGTCGGGCCAGAGATCAGAATATACAGGGGTTTACTGTAGTTCTTGTGGAGGTAGACATGCCACCGAGCAGTGTCAGGGCGTGATGGGTCGCTGCAACATTTGCAGACAGCAGGGCCACTTCGCCAGGGTCTGTCCACAGAGAGGTGCACAGCAGACTCAGAGTGTAGGAGCATCTGGCTCTGTAGCTCAGCCAGAGAGGCAAGCTTCCTCTGTTCATTCATTCCAGCCAGCCCCTGCATCGACACAGCCCAGAGCTCGAGGTGGCCAGACAGTGAGCCAACCTCCCAGACAGCAGGCTCGAGTGTTTGCATTGACAGAAGAGCAGGCTCAGGATGCCCCTGATGATGTTATAGCAGGTAACTGTTCTATTTGCGGTTATCCTGCTTATGTACTGATAGACACAGGTGCATCACATACATTCTTATCTGAGCATTTTGCATTGACACATGCATTGCCTATTGAGTCGTTGACTACTGTAGTGTCTGTCTCTTCTCCTTTGGGGACAGGGTTGATATCAGTGACATCTGTTAGATCGTGTTTACTACAGTATGATGGGCATGAGATAGATTTAGACTGTATTGTACTTGGGTTATCTGATTTTGATTGCATTATTGGTATCGACATGCTAACCAAGTACAGAGCGACAGTAGATTGTTTCCACAAGGTTGTTAGATTTAGACCAGAGATGGCTGAAGAGTGGAAGTTCTACGGCAAAGGGTCTAGAGCAAAGATTCCTTTGATTTCAGTATTGTCTATGACTCGATTACTACAGAAAAGAGCAGAGGGGTTCCTTGTCTATTCAGTAGATTTACTGAAATCAAGCCCAGCCTTGGCAGATCTGCCAGTGGTTTGCGAGTTTGCAGATGTGTTCCCCGATGAGATTCCGGGATTGCCTCCAGTCAGAGAGGTAGATTTTAGCATCGACCTAGTACCAGGTACGGTTCCTATTTCTCGAGCTCCTTAGAGAATGGCACCGATAGAATTGAAAGAATTGAAAGAACAGCTTGAAGATTTGCTGGCCAAGGGATATATCAGACCGAGTGTATCTCCTTGGGGCGCACCAGTGCTATTTGTGCGAAAGAAAGACGGTTCGATGAGATTGTGTATCGATTACCGGCAACTGAATAAAGCAACAGTAAAGAACAAGTACCCATTGGCTCGCATTGACGATTTGTTTGATCAGTTGCAGGGATCCTCTGTCTATTCCAAGATCGACTTGCGATCTGGATATCATCAGCTGCGAGTCAGAGATTCAGATATACCGAAGACTGCATTCCGAACCAGGTATGGACATTTCGAGTTTATTGTCATGCATTTTGGTTTAACGAATGCGCCAGCGGTGTTTATGAGTCTGATGAACCGTGTCTTTCAGAGGTATCTGGATGAGTTTGTGATTGTTTTTATAGATGATATTTTGGTTTACTCGAGAAATGAGACTGATCATGCTGAGCATTTGAGAATTGTGTTGCAGACGTTAAGAATTGAGCAACTGTATGCTAAACTGTCAAAGTGTGAGTTGTGGCTGAGACAGCTTGTCTTCTTGGGTCATATCATATCTGGAGATGGTATTTCTGTTGATCCGAGTAAAGTGGAAGCTGTGATCAGTTGGCCGAGACCGACGTCTGTGCCAGAGATACGCAGTTTCATGGGTTTAGCAGGGTACTATCGACGATTTATTAAAGATTTCTCCAGTATTGCGAAACCGATTACCCAGTTGACACAGAAGAATACTCCATTTGTGTGGTCTGAAGATTGTGAGTCTAGTTTCTTAGAGTTGAAGAGACAACTAACCAGTGCTCCAGTCCTGACGATACCTTCAGGTACGGGTGATTTCGTTGTATATTGCGATGCATCTCACAGAGGGTTAGGATGTGTTCTTATGCAGTGACAGCATGTTATTGCCTATGCTTCGAGACAGTTGAAGCCACACGAGACTCGATACCCAATTCATGATCTTGAATTGGCGGCTATCGTATTTGCACTGAAGATATGGCGACACTATCTGTA
>NC_133311.1:6520181-6542266 GCF_012295235.1 Primulina huaijiensis
TAGATATATGCCAGATATTTCTCATGTCATTCAGCTTGACGAAGCTGAGCTTGATCAGACCTTGAGCTATGTTGAGCAACCGATACAGATTCTTGATCGGAAAGATAGACAGCTCAGATCGAAGACTATTCCGCTAGTGAAGGTTCAATGGAGTCGTCATAGCACCGAGGAAGCTACTTGGGAGACAGAGTCCGAGATGAGACAGAGATATCCCGAGCTATTTCCATGATGTGAGTCTTCCTTTAGTTTTGATTATATTGCTTCTCTTATATGTCTGCTTTGATTAATTACCTGCGATTTCGAGGACGAAATCATTTCTTAGAGGGGGAGAAATGTAAGGCTTGAGATTTATTCGTATTCATTGACATGATACTCGAAGATATGAGAATGCATGAATTGATGCAAATATTGACGACAGCAGAAACGATGTTGCGATTTGAATTGGATTGCAAACGATGGTGGTGAAACAGCCAAGACAGTGCACCTGCGGTCCAGGAGAGAGTGCACCCGCGCTGGTATTGCCTCTGAAATGGTGAAAAATTACAGAAGCCACACCGCACCCGCGCTGAGCAGTGCACCGCACCCGCGGTAGATGGACAGTAGGTTGTGAAATTTGGGCCGAAGCATGAGCGCACCCGCGGTCCCTGAGCCACCGCACCCGCGGTCGTGCGTGTTACACAAAGAAATGGCCATGTGTTACTCAACATGCAAGATATATATATATGTGTAACCTTCATTTTGCTGGCATTTCAGACCACCGAGAAAACCCCTTAGCATCTTCAAGTTTCTTCAAGGCTTTGAAGTAAGATTTCTCAAGATCTAGTTATCCAAATTCTAATCCAAGTAGAGATTATTGATCCTTGCATCATTGGCTACAAGAAGATGTAAGTTTCTTTTCATTTCAGCATGGTTTGAAGTTAAGTGTTGGGGAAAATCGGATATGGTGGTTATTATGTATTCTTGATATGTTGAGCATAGTATAATTGCAATCGGATCGATTTTCGGATACTGCATGAGATGGGTTCGATGTTCCAGCTTGTAGTATGTGGAAATTATACAGATTTCAGAGTATATATTTGTGTTTTGATGGGATTATGAGTTGATTGTGATTGATTATGTTGAGTTGATGTTATCGGTATTGAGAACTACGCAGTTATGCTGTCGAATTATACCGAGAATGATTATTGACTTGTTCAAGACTTGATGTGAGTTATATATTGATAAACTACTTCTATATATTGTCATTTCAGATTTGATTGACAGATTTGATCTTCGACTTCAATATCTTGATCAATTCCTACGACACGAAAGGTATAATTCATGTGAACACGGGAAGACATGACTCGATTCNGAGCAGATTTCCTCCGATTGTAGACACTCGATATAGACAGGACCGAAGTCTAGGAATAAGACGTACCGCCACCACGATTGGGAGAGTAGGTGGGAGACTTGTTACGTCCTATTCACACCGGGATCCCTAGACGTAGATATGAGTCGAGTCAAAGAATAAGAGTCGAAGAGTTTTATCTGTTTTCACTAATGTGTTATACACATTGATTTATGTTTTATTATGTTGTGTTTAATCGCATGACATGCATGTATACATGTTTTATACTGGGATTTGTTATCACCGGAGTATCCGACTTTTGTTGTGTCTGTATGTGTGCATAACAACAGGTGGGACAGGATCAGGGTCACGCAGAGGATGAGAGATCGAGATAGTGTGGAGATTACGGGCGTAGAAGAATACTAGTGGTTTCTTACTAGACATGTACTGAATTCATAAACACTAGTATGTTAATTGTAGACGAACACGTGAATGTTATTTAGAGTTGAATAAGATGACAATATTTTATATAATGTTTTGTGTCTGTTTATATACATTGGAATAAATGTTAAAAGAAAAATTTTGACCCACATTTTCTAGCAAAGATCCAATTAATCCCAAAGATAATCGAGTTAGAGCCCGGGTCACCACACCACTACAACGACTGTGAGGTATGATTTGCTTCCTTACCTTAATTTTGTGTTGTTTTTGATACGAATTCTTGTACGAAGAAAAGCAAACACGATTAAATATGAATCGCGCCCTCAATTCAATAGTGAACAAGGATCGTTGTTACAATGTCCCGATCTTTTGATTCAAGCAATTACGTGACCTTCACCCCTAAACTACGTGGTTTAGTAATAAACTATCACAAAAGAAAAAACCAAAACTCAATCAAACTTTTAAAGAACTCGTCTTTGACAATCCGCGTAAGAAACGATCGACAAACGCCACAAAGTTAAAACTTTGAAAAGTTTGATTTTGAAATAAAGGAAAAGCCTTGAAAAGTTTTGAGAGAAAACTCAAAATTTTGATAAACTATCAATAATAATCAGATTTGTATCTCCATTTTCGTCCAAATATGTTTTAATAAACAAGAGATATCAAAAATCTAGTTACCAAAAGGAATAAAACTCAAATTTAGAAAAACAAATCTGCGCCAAATCGTATAGGACACGGATCTCGTGTAGAGGTCCAGAGTGGGGTCCGTGTAGGCTCTGTAAGTTTCCATCTCGAGTGTAATGGACACGTACCCCGTGTAAAGGTCCGTGCTGGGGTCCGTGTAGGCTCTGGATTTCTCATGCTCGAGTGTAAGGGACACGGACCTCGTGTATAGATCCGTGCTCGAGTCCGTGTAGGCTCTGGACTTCTCTTTCTTTGAAAGCGTATGGTATTCGAGAATCTTCCTCAGTTGTTGCTTGAATAATGTTCCTTTGGTCCCCAAGCGTACTCCCATGCATCACGAAGCCTTCCGCACTCTGCACCTCGCTTGTAAGTCCTTCTCCTTTGCTCATAAGCCCATGCAATGCTTCATTGAACCTCTTCAGTCGTCCCCTCGTGATTGGTCCCTACGACAACTTTAAAGGATCCCATGCTTTCCTTGGAACTTGACCATCCGTGTTTGCAACGCCTCTGGCCGGTTTTAATTAAAATAGCAGCGGAAATTTAAAATTTTCTTTGAAGGGAGGAAGGATTTAAAATACATTACAATATATATAAACAAAAGTTAATACATGATCAATCAAATGATACAACAAAATACAAACTATCATTTTTGTGAACATGTCAAAATACTTGCAAAATAGTCTTCTTCCTTCCCTCTCTTATGCATATGACCCCGGCTCCAATCAACGTCCCGGCCCGTCGCTCTTATCTGCATCACATGAATAACTGTAATGAGTATGAAACTCAGCAAGTGGAACTCTTACATAGCAATGTACATATACCATACTCTGTAAAACATGGCTTTGAAAACATTAAATACCATCAACTCTGAAATATGAATATCATAGAATGAATAATAATAACGATGGTATTTCTCTTTTCTCTGTTGGATTGATAGCTATATAGTATCTCTGTCTCTGTGCCTCTATCCCATCGATATGAATCGATAACTCTGAGGGATATAAGCCTGTGGTCGTTGATCAACTTATTGCATGCAATCTCTGTCTATGTATCTATCAATCCAATAAAACATTTGAATTCTCTCTTTGGCATTAAAACAAACACTTTAAAGACTCTATTTTCTTTTGTATTCCCTTTAACATAATTGAGACATAAGAATGTCTCTAATATACAACAAGGTGTATTAATACATAGCATGAATCAAATGGAAGGGAATAACAATTTAAAACCATTGAAACACAATACATATATTATCATGTGAGCACAAGAAATGAAATTCCACTTACAACACTTGGAACCTTGAATCTACTCTCTTGATACACAACCTACAACAATAAACCATAAACTTCACCATCAACATCTCAATAATCATAAACCCATACCATAAACTTCATAAAACCAACACAATCACAATCTCCATAATTTCCCCCAACATCAAAATCCAACAATAACTAAACCATTAGCTTACCTTAGCTCCTTGAACCCAAGCTCTTCCTTGGAGTGAAGAACCCTAGCTCTTCCTTGGAGTGAAGAATCGAGAAGTGAGGAGAGAAATGAGGGAAAAGTGAACAAACTCTTCTATTATATCACTTAAATCTCGAAAACACGTTTTTACTGTTCATAGACCGCGGGTGCGCTAGCCCTTGCACCGCGGGTGCGCTATGCCTTCGGTACCTCATCCAAAAATCTGAAACAGTAGACCGTGGGTGCGCTACATTTTTGAGCGCGGGTGCACTCTGGTCACCGCGGGTGCACTAACTTTTGGAGTGCGGGTGCACTCTGGTTACTCTGCGCACAGCTACTCCAAAGATCGCCTCCGAAACGCCTCTTTCCTTCATAATTTGGAAAAATGGTAAACTACAAAGTTGTAGCTCTATGGCTTTTCTTGAACCTCTCCAAATATCAGATCATTTAGAAGTTTGAGTAAAAAGTTATGCTAAATCTCCCAACATGTGTCACTGGAGGAACGTCGAAACACACGACACACTTCGGGGCACTTTTGGCTTACCTTCCACAATGATTTGAACAAAACTCAAAATAAGAAAGTTACACCTCTATGTCTTATCTAACCACTCCAATTGGCCTCATAACATTTGGCTAAACATACGAATTACCATGAATTAAATCGCAACGACGCTACAATAACACCACACATCAACTATAAACAACAATACTATAAACCATAAATCACAATGCTTAACATCAAAACTATGCTTAAACATAACCAAATAGTCCATAAACATATGAAATATTTAACCGTACCGATCACTAGGCTTGGATATTACAATCTCCCCTCCTTAGAGGAATTTCGTCCTCGAAATTGACGTCACTGCGCAAACAACTCGGGATACTTCTCTTTCATCTCATCCTCTGGTTCCCACGTGGCTTCTTCAATCAAATGATTCCTCCAAAGGACTTTAACAATGCCGATCTCTTTGTTCCTCAACACTCTAACTTTGCGATCCAGAATCTGGACCGGAATCTCTTCGTACGTCAAATTCGGCGTCAAGTCCAATGGCTCGTGGTGAAGAACATGGGAAGGATTCGCAATATATTTCCTGAGCATAGAGACGTGAAAAACATTATGAACTCTGTCAAGATCTGGCGGTAGGGCTAACCTGTAAGCTCGATCACCAATTCTATCCAAGATCTCAAATGGGCCAATAAATCTCGGACTCAACTTTCCCTTCTTGCCAAACCGCATCACACCCTTAAGAGGTGCTATCTTCAAAAACACATGATCGCCAACCTCAAACTGCAATGGCCTACGACGCACATCGGCATAACTCTTCTGTCTCGACTGCGCTGTCTTCATTCTCTCTCGAATAACAGCAACAACATCAGCAGTCTGTTGGACCAACTCTGGACCCAACATCTTTCTCTCACCAATCTCATCCCAATACAAGGGAGATCTACACTTCCTGCCATAAAGTGCTTCATACGGTGCCATGCCAATTGTCGCTTGGTAGCTATTATTATACGTGAACTCAACAAGAGGCAATTTGGAATCCCAGCTACCAGGATAATCTATAGTACAAGCTCTGAGCATATCCTCTAAAATCTGAATAACTCTCTCTGATTGACCATCGCTCTGGGGATGATATGCTGTACTAAATGCTAACCGTGTACCCATAGCTCTGTGAAAACTCTTCCAAAACTCTGATGTAAATCTAGGATCACGATCAGACACAATCGACACAGGAACACCATGAAGTCTAACAATCTCTGCTATGTACTCTTCAGCATACTGGTTCATGGAATATGTCGTCTTGACTGGAAGAAAATGCGCTGACTTGGTCAGACGATCAACAATAAACCAAACAGAGTTAAAACTTTTCTGCGTTTTGGGAAGACCAGTCACGAAATCCATCGTAATGTGCTCCCATTTCCATTGAGGAATCGGCAATGATAACAATGTCCCAGCAGGTCTCTGGTACCCGATCTTCACCTGCTGACAAGTTAGGCACTGAGAAATAAACATGGCAATATCTTTCTTCATACCTGGCCACCAATAGAGTCTACGAAGATCCTGATACATCTTAGTGCTGCCTGGATGTATCGAGTATGGCGCTGTATGTGCCTCTGTCAAGACGTCTCGCAGAATATCATCACCAGCAGGAATGCAAATACGGCCTCTAAACGTCACCAAACCATCTCTATTCGTCGCGAACTCTGAATTACCTATCTCCTCTGCTCTAGCTCTCAACTCTAACAACTGAACGTCAATAGCCTGCTCCCTACGGATCCTGTCCGTCAATGTAGCCCGAATAACCAACGCTGAAAAACGAGCAATGGTTCCAGGAACCACCAAAGCTATCTCCTCTCGCTGCAAATCTAACAACAACGGCTGCTGAATCATAGAACTTAAAGAAGAACTCGACTTACGGCTCAATGCATCCGCTACAACATTCGCCTTCCCTGGGTGATAACTAATCGTCACATCATAATCTTTTCCAAGCTCTAACCACCGTCTCTGTCGCATATTAAGTTCTTTCTCTGAAAACAAATACTTTAAACTCTTGTGGTCTGTGAAAATTTCACACTTTTCGCCATAAAAATAATGTCTCCAGATTTTCAGGGCGAAAACCACAGCTGCCAGCTCCAAATCATGCGTAGGATAATTCTTCTCGTAATCCTTCAACTGGCAAGAAGCATAGGCTATAACTCTACCTCGTTGCATCAACACTGCACCAAGGCCCTTCTTCGACGCATCGGTAAAAACAACAAAGTCCTCTGAACCACTGGGCAAAGCAAGTACCGGAGCTGTCGTCAACTTATCTTTCAAATCCTGAAATCCATTTTGGCAATCATTGGACCACTCAAACTTCACAGTCTTCCTCGTCAGATTGGTCAACGGCAGGGCAATCTTGGAAAAGTCTGAAATAAAACGACGATAATAACCCGCCAAACCAAGAAAATTGCGTACCTCTGATACAGTGGTAGGGATAGGCCACTTCTGTATCGCCTCTATTTTCGCTGGATCAACAGCTAACCCATCCTTCGAGACAACATGGCCTAAGAAAGAAATTTGCTCCAACCAGAACTCACATTTCTTCAACTTAGCATACAACCTCTTCTCTCTCAGCAACTGAAGAACAACTCTGAGGTGCTCTGAATGAAGCTCTCTGGTCTTGGAGTAAATCAAAATGTCATCGATAAAAACAATGACAAAGCTATCCAAATACGGCTTGAACACACGGTTCATAAGATCCATGAAGACTGAAGGAGCATTGGTCAGACCAAAAGACATCACAAGAAATTCATAGTGACCGTACCTGGTCCGGAACGCCGTCTTAGGGATATCAGACTCCCTAACCTTCAACTGATAATAACCAGATCGCAAATCAATCTTCGAGAACACTGTAGCCCCTTGCAGTTGGTCAAAAAGGTCATCTATCCGTGGCAACGGATACTTATTCTTAATCGTCACTTTGTTGATCTCTCTATAATCAATACACAGCCGCAACGACCCATCTTTCTTCTTGACGAAAAGAACCGGAGCTCCCCAAGGCGAAGAACTCGGCCGAATAAAACCTTTATCCAATAAATCCTGCAATTGTGTCTTCAACTCTTTCATCTCTGAAGGGGCCATTCTGTACGGAGCCTTAGAAATATGAACCGTACCTGGAACTAGATCAATCACAAACTCTACATCTCTGTCCGGCGGTAAACCCGGCACATCATCCTCAAATACATCAGAGAACTCTCTCACAACATCAATATCATCAATATTCAACTTCACAATTCTATCCGTATCAACAATAGAAGCCAAAAATCCATCACAACCTCTAAACAACAACTTCTTAGCCTCAAGACATGAAATAAAAGAAAGGACCAGCGAAGTACCTGCACTGGCGAGCATACCTTCCTTATTTCCATCATCTGCAAATTTCCCCGTCTTAGCAACGCAATCAATCAATGAACGGTAAGTTGATAGCCAATCCATGCCAAGTATAATATCAAACGCAACCATCGGAATAACAATCAAATCAGCATAAACCACTCTCTCAACAATTTGAACAGAACACGCATACACAATAGACGTCGGGCACAACACATCCCCCGAAGGCAATACAACATTAAACTTGAGGGGAATAACAGAAGAAAATATACCCAAAGATCTCAAAAATAGTTAAGACATAAAAGAATGAGTAGCACCTGTATCAATCAACGTCGAAGCTACTCTGCCTGAAATTAAAATAGTGCTAGAGATCACAGAAGAATCATGGTTTATACCTTCCTTTGTCATGGTAAAGATGCGACCCTGCACCTTCTCCTTGCTCGATCCTCTTGGGCAGTCCTTGGCAATATGGCCTGCAGTGCCACATCTGTAGCATGTATTAGTACCAAACCTGAACTCACCCCTGTGAGGCCTACTGCACTTGGGACACAATGGCTTCTCAGGATCATATGGAACTGTCGGTGGTTTAGGACTCGGCTCCAACTTTCCTTTCCCTTTGAAATTGCCTTTACCTCCTTGGCTTGAACCCTGACCTCTTTGAGCAATAGCCTGCTGCCTCGCCCGTCTCTCTCTAGCAATATCTTTCTCATCTTGCTCGGCTAACAGTGCTTTAGCCACAATCTCTTTAAATGTCACTGCCTTAGACATATTGATGTCCCTCCGGATCTCTGCTCGAAGACCTCTAATAGAATGAGCACCCTTATCTTTGTCATTCGAGGCAATATAAGGAGCAAACAGACAGCCCCCCTCAAACTTCAAAATGTACTCGTCAACATTCATACCTCCTTGACGCAGCTCTAAAAATTCAGTCACCTTCCGAACTCGAAGTGCATCCGGAAAATACTTGTCATAAAAAAGATCCGTGAACTCTTGCCACTTTAATGCCGAAACATCAACACCTACCTTGGTAGCATTCCACCAAATACGTGCAGCTTTGACTAACATGAAAACTGCACAACCAACTCTGTCCTTGTCTTCATAGTTGAGATGATCAAAAATCGCCTCAAGAGCTTTAATCCACTCTACAGCCACCAATGGATCAGTGCTTCCTGCAAACTCAGGCGGGTCCATTCTCTTGAAAGCAGTAAAGATCCCATCGGTCCCAACTGCCTGAGCCACTTGGCCTCTCCCTTGCCCTCTACCTTGGCCTGGCCCTTGCATACGGAGCAACTGCTGGATCTGCTCACTATGGACCTTAGCTTGCTCTCTCAGTAGCTTGCCGAACTCATCGACAACTCTAGAGGAAGAACTATCCTCACCCTCTGAAGCCTTTCTCTTAGGAGGCATACTCCTACAATGTGCTCATATAATACATATCAACCAATGACAATAATTAGATGTAGAAGAAGACATACCCGAACTGTTGAAAGTAGACGAAGTCATATGCATTGGTCCGAAGAACGGGGCTCTGACACCACTAAATGTAACGCCTCTGGCAGGTTTTAATTAAAATAGCAGCGGAAATTTAAAATTTTCTTTGAAGGGAGGAAGGATTTAAAATGCATTACAATATATATAAACAAAAGTTAATACATGATCAATCAAATGATACAACAAAATACAAACTATCATTTTTGTGATCATGTCAAAATACTTGCAAAATAGTCTTCTTCCTTCCCTCTCTTATGCATAAGACCCCGGCACCAATCAACGTCCCGGCCCGTCGCTCTTATCTGCATCACATGAATAACTGAAATGAGTATGAAACTCAGCAAGTGGAACTCTTACATAGCAATGTACATATACCATACTCTGTAAAACATGGCTTTGAAAACATTAAATACCATCAACTCTGAAATATGAATATCATAGAATGAATAATAATAACGATGGTATTTCTCTTTTCTCTGTTGGATTGATATCTATATAGTATCTCTGTCTCTGTGCCTCTATCCCATCGATATGAATCGATAACTCTGAGGGATATAAGCCTGTGGTCGTTGATCAACTTATTGCATGCAATCTCTGGCTATGTATCTATCAATCCAATAAAACATTTGAATTCTCTCTTTGGCATTAAAACAAACACTTTGAAGACTATCTTTTCTCTTGTATTCCCTTTGACATGGTTGAGACATAAAATGCCTCTAATATACAACAAGGTGTATTAATACATAGCATGAATCAAATGGAAGGGAATAACACTTTAAAACCATTGAAACACAATACATATATTATCATGTGAGCACAAGAAATGAAATTCCACTTACAACACTTGGAACCTTGAATCTACTCTCTTGGTACACAACCTACAACAATAAACCATAAACTTCACCATCAACATCTCAATAATCATAAACCCATACCATAAACTTCATAAAACCAACACAATCACAATCTCCATAATTTCCCCCAACATCAAAATCCAACAATAACTAAACCATAAGCTTACCTTAGCTCCTTGAACCCAAAATGAACTTGATCTCACTTCAAAATTCCAACAAGAAGCTTGAATCAAAGGAAAAATTGAAGGAAATAAGAACCCTAGCTCTTCCTTGGAGTGAAGAATCGAGAAGTGAGGAGAGAAATGAGGGAAAAGTGAACAAACTCTTCTATTATATCACTTAAATCTCGAAAACACGTTTTTACTGTTCATAGACCGCGGGTGCGCTAGCCCTTGCACCGCGGGTGCGCTATGCCTTCGGTACCTCATCCAAAAATCTGAAACAGTAGACCGCGGGTGCGCTACATTTTTGAGCGCGGGTGCACTCTGGTCACCGCGGGTGCACTAACTTTTGGAGTGCGGGTGCACTCTGGTTACTCTGCGCACAGCTTCTCCAAAGATCACCTCCGAAACGCCTCTTTCCTTCATAATTTGGAAAAATGGTAAACTAAAAAGTTGTAGCTCTATGGCTTTTCTTGAACCTCTCCAAATATCAGATCATTTAGAGGTCTGAGTAAAAAGTTATGCTAAATCTCCCAACATGTGTCACTGGAGGAACGTCGAAACACACGACACACTTCGGGGCACTTTTGGCTTACCTTCCACAATGATTTGAACAAAACTCAAAATAAGAAAGTTACACCTCTATGTCTTATCTAACCACTCCAATTGGCCTCATAACATTTGGCTCAACATACGAATTACCATGAATTAAATCGCAACGACGCTACAATAACACCACACATCAACTATAAACAACAATACTATAAACCATAAATCACAATCCTTAACATCAAAACTATGCTTAAACATAACCAAATAGCCCATAAACATATGAAATCTTAAACCGTACCGATCACTAGGCTTGGATATTACAGTGTTCGCATCATCCTCCCCTTCTTGAAAAGGATTTGTCCTCAAATCTTGTCCATCACCAACATCAAACAAAGAAAGATCACTAACATTGAAAGTAGAACTTACTTTATACTCATCTGGCAGATCAAGTTTGTAGGCGTTGTCATTGATCCTTTCGAGGACTTGAAATGGTCCATCACCCCTCGATAGTAGCTTTGAACGTCGCTTCTCAAGAAACATTTCCTTCCTCAAGTGTAACCACACTCAATCACCCTTCTCAAATAACACTTTATTCTTCCCCTTGTTGGCTTGCTTGGCATGTTGCTCATTTTTCCTCTCAATGTTGGCCTTGGCCTTTTCATGCAAACCTCTAACAAATTCAGATTTCTTCTTGCCATCCATGTTTAACCTTTCACTCACACGTAAAGACATCAAATCCAATGGAGTAAATGGATTAAAACCATAAACAATTTCCAATGGCAAATAATTTGTAGTAGAATGCACGCAACGATTATAAGCAAACTCAACAAATGGCAAACAATCTTCCCAATTCTTTAAGTTTTTTTAAGAATAGCACGCAAAAGTGTTCATAATGTTCTATTAATAATTTCAGTTTATCCATCCGTTTGAGGATGACATGTAGTAGAAAACAACATTTTTGTGCCAAGTTTAGGCATGTCATGCAACCTAACGACTTCTCTAAAGAATAAGTCCGTAATGTTAGAAGCATCATCAGTTTTAGGACAAGCTATAAAATGTGCTATACTGGAAAATCTATCCACAACAACAAATATAGAATCCCTCCCCTTCTTTGTCCTAGGCAACCCCAAAACAAAGTCCATAGAAATATCAACCCAAGGTTCAATAGGGACGGGAAGTGGTGGATACAATCCATGTGGTTGTGCCCTGGACTTAGCTTGTCTACAAGTTATGCACTTATCACACACACGCTCAACATCATGTTTCATATGTGGCAAATAAAAATGTTCATGCAAAGCGCTCAAGGTTTTTGCCACACCAAAGTGTCCCATCAAACCACCCCTATCTGCCTCCCTAACAAGTAATTCATGAATTAAATATTTAAGAATGCACAGCCTATCTTCTCTAAATAAGAACCCATGATGCAAATAAAATTTGTCATGTGGACCTTGCATACATGTTTCAAATACTCTCTTAAAATCCTCATCTAGAACATACAACTCCTTGACATGCTCAAACCCCAAAATTTTGGACTCCAAGGTAGAGAAAAGTATGTACCTTCGTGATAGTGCATCGGCCACTACATTTTCCTTACCTTGTTTGTACTTGATGATGTAGGGAAATGTCTCTATGAATACCACCCACTTGGCATGCCGCTTGTTCAGCTTCTGTTGTCCCTTAAGGTGCTTTAAGGATTCATGATCCATATGAATCACAAACTCCTTAGGCCTGAAGTAGTGCTGACACGTCTCTGGCATCCTCACAAGTGCGTACAACTCCTTGTCATACATAGGATAGTTCAGCGCTGCACCATTGAGCTTCTCACTAAAGTACGCCACTGGACGTCCTCCTTGCATCAACACTCCACCAATACCTACACCTGAAGCATCACATTCAATTTCAAAAGTATTAGCAAAGTCAGGCAAAACAAGTAAAGGAGCATTAATTAATTTTTGCTTAATCATATTAAAAGACTTCTCTTGCCCCTCGCACTAATGGAATGGAACTTTCTTCTTAATCACTGCCGTCATCGGCGCCACCAATGTTCTAAAATCCTTGACAAACCTCCTATAGAAGCTTGCAAGACCATGAAAGTTTCGCACTTGACCAACAGTAGTAGGCGTTGGCCAATCTCGAATGGCACTTACCTTGTCTTCATCCACTTATATACCCTGTGAGCTTACCACAAAATCAAGAAAGACAAGTTTTCTTGTAGAAAAATCACATTTCTTTAAGTTAGCATACAAATTTTCAGGCCTTAGTGTGATTACCACAAGTCTCAAGTGATTAACATGCTCATCCAAGTTTTTTCTATACACTAGGATATCATCAAAATAAACCACTACAAACTTTCCTATGTGTGCACGGAAAACATGATTCATTAACCTCATAAAGGTGCTAGGAGCATTAGTTAAGCCAAAAGGCATGACCATCCACTCATATAACCCGTATGTGGTTTTAAAAGGAGTTTTCCTTTCATCACCTTCTCTCATTCTAATTTGGTGATAACCACTCTTCAAGTCAATTTTACCAAAGATACATGCACCATGCAATTCATCTAACATATCATCTAGTCTAGGTATGGGATGCCTATACTTAATGGTTATGTTATTGATTGCTCTACAATCTACACACATACGCTATGAGCCATCTTTCTTAGGAACTAGTAAAACAGATACAACACAGGGTGACATGGACTCACGCACAAAACCCCTATCTAACAACTCACTTACCTGCCGTTGAAGCTGCTTATTCTCCTCCGGATTGCTCCTATAAGCTGGACGATTTGGCAATGCACTCTCGGGTACAAAATAAATTTGGTGCCCAATCCCCCTCAGTGGTGGTAGTCCTTGAGGTAACTCCTCCGGAAATATATCATCAAATTCATGCAAAAATAAAACAACAATGCTCGAAAGGGACCCGGCTATATCACTTGTGTTAAGGAGGACCTCTTTGTAAAGAATCAACACAAGTGGTTCATGTGTGTGCAACATATGTTTCATCTCACTCTTTTGAGCCATATATGTTTTTTTTCTTGGCCTATTTCCTCTCATTTTCTTTCCTCTCTTTTTGTTTTGTATGGTTATCTCACTCTTTTGATCACTCTTTTTTTCAGCCATCTCATCTTTTCTTTCAAAGGCCATCTCACTTTTGTTCTCACTCTTTTTTTCGGCCTCGTCTCTCTCTTTTTTTTTTCAATTGGTCCTCCAACATTTGCTTTGGGGGCAAAGGAGGTAATACAATGGAATCCTTCTTCAATACAATTGAATACCTATTCTTGAATCCATCATGTGTCACTCGACTATCATATTGCCACAGCCCCCCCCAATAAGATATGACAAGCATACATTGGCACTACATCACATAAGACCTCATCAATATACTTCCCAAAAAAATCATTACTTGTTTGTTCACCTCCGCACAATCATTCAACCATTGAAGCCTATATGGTTGAGGGTGCTTTAACGTAGGCAAACCCAAATTTTCTACCATCTCACTACTAGCCACATTGGTACAACTTCCCCCATCTATGATAAGATTGCAAACCTTGCCACTCACAAAACATCTAGTATGGAACAAGTTTTCCCTTTGGTTAGTCCCCTCTTCCTTGACTTGGGCACTCATGATCCGCCTAGTCACTAGTGCTTCACCTACAACCGCCTCATACCACTCATCAGGATCCTCTAACGCAGGCATCTCATCTTCATCACCCTCGTCATCACCCTCACTTCGAGACTCATATTCACCATAGTCATTCCAAATCATCACCCTCTTATTAGGACATTGGCTAGTAATATGACCCAACCCTTGACACCTATAACATTTAGTATCTCTAGAACGATTAAGAGGAGTTTCAGATTTACCTTGCACTCCTTGTTTAGGCATATCTTGCTTGTCCTCAATATTGGGCTCGGTCACCAACTTACTTTCATCACGTTTTGCTACATTTGGTCGCCAAGAAGATGACAAACCCCCAATTTGGTTGGTGTGGCCAACTCCTCGCCTCTTGAGTTGTTGCTCCACGTTTATGGCCATTTGTACCATCTCGTCTAGATCCGAGTAGTGCTTAAACTCCACTTGATCCTTTATGTCCCTGTTCAAACCACAAAGAAAACGTGACATGCTCGCTTCACTATCTTCCTCTTTGTTTGCCCTAATCATGACTACTTCGATCTCCTTATAGTAGTCCTTAACACTCTTTACTCCTTGCCTCAAAGTTTGAAGCCTCTTAAACATCTTCCTATAGTAGTGATTGGGCACAAACCTTTTCTTCATGACCCTCTTCATCTCATTCCAAGTTTCAATGGGTCTCTCATTATACCTCCTCCTAGTGGTCGCCAACCTAACCTTCTTTTGTTCGGAGTAGTGGTGACATTCACACAAAAACTCTACCCTCTTTTCCCATTCTAAGTATGCCTCCGGGTCATATTTCCCATGGAATGATGGAATTTTCATCTTAATACTACCCATATTACCATCCTCCCTATGCAATCATTGTATCTACCCCGCTCGGCTTCTCTTTTTCCTATCCCAAATCCTCTAGCTCTTCCATTCCTACCCCAATTCTCATTTTGGCTCTCCTCGTCTCCTCCCAAATCATATTCCTCATTTCGCCTCCCCTACCCACATCTTTAGGCTTATACTTACTCCCACTAGCACTAACTTTAAGCTTATCCAACCTATCATGTAATGGCTCCAATTTGGTCCTCATCATCCTACTAAAGTGACCAAACACCTCCATTTGAACCTTAGACAACCCTTAGTTCGAACTATCTCCTACCTCCCTCTCCATTTACTTTTGGAATTGTACCTGCAGAAAATGTTAGTAGAAATAATAGATATTCCTCACCCAAATGCTCACGGTCACTCCAAAGAAAAGTCGCTCGTCACTCCTCTCTATATTTTTTTGCTCACAGCAAATACTCACTGTTCACTCCAAAAAAAATTCACTCGCACTCAAGTATTTTAACTCAAATTTGAGCAATTACATGACCTTCACCCCGAAATTACGTGGTTTAGTAATAAACGATCACAAAATAAGTAATTAAAACTCAATCAAACCTTCAAAGAACTCTAATTTGACAATTCGCATAAGAAATGATCGACAAACACCACAAAGTTAAAACTTTGATAAGTTTGATTTTGAAACAAAGCTAAAGCCTTGAAAAGTTTTGAGAGAAAACTCAAAAGTTTGATAAACTATCAATAATAATCTGAATTGTATCTTCATTTTCGTCCAAATATGTTTTAATAAACAAGAGATATCACAAATCTAGTTACCAAAAGAAATAAAACTCTAATTTTGAAAAAAAATATGCGCCAAATCGTATAGGACACGGACCCCATGTAGAGGTCTGGAGTGGGGTCTGTATAGGCTTTGTAATTCTCCATCTCGAGTGTAATGGACACAGACCCCGTGTACAGGTCCGTGCTCGGGTCTGTGTAGGCTCTGGATTTCTCATGCTCGAGTGTAAGGGACACGGACCCCGTGTATAGGTCCGTGCTTAGGTACGTGTAGGCTCTGGACTTCTCTTTCTTTGAAAGCGTATGGTATTGTGGAATCTTCCTCAATTGTTGCTTAAATAATGTTCCTTTGGTCCCCTAGCGTACTCCCATGCATCACAAATCCTTCCGCTCTCTGCACCTCGCTTGTAAGTCCTTCTCCTTTGCTCATAAGCCCATGCAATGCTTCCTTGAACCTTTTCAGTCGTCCCCTCGTGATTGGTCCCTCCGGCAACTCTAAAGGATCCCATGCGAAACTTGGAGCTTGACCGGATTCGCATCAGTTTTGTTTTCAAAAAGTTGTAGAGCGAGTTGCGAATTTGATGGTTAAGGGACTGTGTGTCAATTCATCCTTATTCTTTGAATGCTATGGGTTTGAGACTACGGATGAATTGTATGTACCTATTATGAATCTTGAATTCTCACGAGTTACTAAGTTGGTGGGATTTGTTTGTTGCAATGTTTTATATGCGTTAGACTTAGATTCTCGTAATTTAATAAGAGATTGCATGGATAGTACACGTGACATGTCTTTTTTGCATGAATTATATTTGTTTGGTGATGTTGTTGAAAGGTGCATTGTTGGACATGACAATTACTTTGTTTATGATGATGATATGTTTAAAGAGAATGAATTTGACATTTTATATTCATTGCATGAATTACGTCGTGGTGAAACGTATTGTAGTGCTTGATAATTGACATATTTCATGACTATATGTGTTGGTTGCATATAAAGCGGTATGTTGAGTGGAGTTGTGAATCATGCATAGCCTATAGGAAAATAGCTTCTAAGCTAAATTCTTATACATGGCATGGGGTAATTCTTATTCCTAGTGAATTATGGTCCAACAGTTGTGTGAAAATATTTGTGTTGTTAACTAGGTCTAAGAAGGGGAGTAATTTAATTTTCGTGATGCTTAATGAGATTTTATTAATGTAAATTTGTATCATTTATTATTTATCGTATGGAACAATGTATGAATACATAGGGAAAGCGACCGTGAAGTTGGGATTTCCAGCGCTAATGGAGCGAGAAAATGATAACGTCTACAAACTTGATGTTAAAGGTAAGCATGTTGGCAATATAACTCTTGTTATTACTAACTTGCATCGTTTCTGTGTAGGTAGACAAGATTTTAAGACAAATCTTTTTGAAAAAGGGGAGTATGATATGAATCTGGCCGGGCGTGGCGTACAAATGATTGGATGGAGATTTAGGAAACGTCGTTGTTTCGGACATACAAGCTCAATGAGGATGAATCAAGCATACACAAGCAACTGTTGGAGTTCAAAGACGAATACCATGCGCCCGGACGGGATATATGTAATGCCCAGTTACTCGTACAAATGATTAGTAATACGTTTATGTCATTATAGATAGCTATTTAGCTCATTATGTTTTACATATTGATTGAGGTATCAATATTGAGATTGAACATGACTTTTATATTTTTCATGGTGTATTGAGAATGAAAATATGTCTAAATAGTTATAGTAAGATGTGTAGGTAGAAGTAGTGTTATGAAGTTGATAGGAAATGGGATGAAATTGTGGTAATTTTTACGAGTTTTATCATAATGATTTGAATATTGATCCAAATTGAGTGAGGCCATAACCATTAGAAAGCTAAGATATAATGCAACAACTTTCATGTTTTGGGTTTTATACAAATCATTGTGGAAGACAAGCAAAAAGTGCCCCGAAGTGTGTCGTGTATACCGTCATTCCCGCACTGACACATGTTAGGAGAATGAGCATAACTTTTTACTCAGACCTCCAAATGACGTGAAACTAATTGTATATTCAAGCCAAGATATAGGGCTACAACTTTCATGTTTACCACCTTTTCAGATTATGCACGGAAGAGCCGTTTCTGGACCGATCTTTGATGACGTAGTGCGCAGAGACAGAACAGGTGGCGCTCGAGCGGTAGAAAATTACCGCCCGAGCGCCGGTGCTTTTCAAGCCTAGTATTTTTAAAGAACATTCCGCGCTCGGGCGGTAGAAAATGACCGCCCGAGCGCCGCCTTATATATAAGAAGATAAGTTTCGACTTTTCTAAGCACTTCCATCAGTTTTTCAACCCTTTTCACAGCAAAGCTCGAGAGGAAACCAAGAAGTTTTCTTCCAAAAGCCCCTTTCTTCCTTTCCTTCATCATTTTGAAGATAGATCTTAGTTCTCCATCACAAGAACATCATAGAGGTGTAAGTTTTCTTCTCTTTTAGTTGTTCTACATGTAGAGGAATGATTTTCATCTATTTTATACAATAGTGACTGAATTATTGGTATATTTGACAGTATAGGAGCGAGAAACATCATCTCAAACCAGTGTTCTTAAGCTTGGACTGTAAGTTGGCATGTTCTTGAAGTAATACATGAGTAATATTATGATTTCAAATACTTCCCATTGATTATTGCTATATGTACATTGTTAGTATCTTATTGATGAAAATATAGCACCATATTCCATTGTTATGTATTAAATACGTAAGAAACTCATGAATATTGATGATGAGTGCTATGTTATGAACATGAAAAGAAAAGGATTGATTTTTACATGATATAGAGCTTGTTGACATCATGAGTGGTTTTAAGTCCATCAAAGCTGTTGGCCAATATATGTTCATGGGGCGTGGGGTTGCCAAAGGTTGCTCCCTGACGTCCAACACAGTAGTAGCTATATAATAAAACAAGCACGGTAGTACAGGTCAACTAATGAGGCTCAAGTACAAAAATGAACATGAATATATGATATGATATGACATGGTTTAAAGATTCATTGTTGTCACGACTTGATATGTATGTTCCTTCGACGCATATTGTTACGTACAATTGCCAACTTATTGAGTTTAATAAACTCACGTAGCTCATGTGTTACAGGATCAGGTAGTGAAGATGCATAGGATGCCGGTTCGCCAATGGATGCTTGTGACGTGCCTCACCTCGACAAGAACCGGGACTTATTATTGTATAGCTTCCGCATCTGTAGTATAATGAGTGTAATGTTAAGGTTTAAACAAGTTCCATATTATGTTTATGATGATACAAAGTATGCATGTATATGAGAATATGTATTTGTATAACAATATGGTGCATGGTTGTGTATGAAAATATAGTTGATGTTGTTGTATATATGATATTGTTTGAGTTTTGGTTTAAACAAAATATAGGGACATCATGCCAAAATTTTTATAAACCGTCAATGTGATGCCCCTTGTTTGATTTGCTTCATACTACAGTTATATCAGTCAAACCCTATTTTGATTATTGTAATTATGCTAAGTATAGAGTAAGGGTGTGACATTTTAGTTGGTAACAGAGCCCACGGTTCTTCGACAGGGAAGACACTGCACTTCATCCACATGGAGAACTCGGCAAGTAAGTATCTTTGTATCCAATAGTTTATGCTAAGTTATGTGTCTATGTGATCTATATGTAGGTTAAGATAAGCGACGATGCCACCTAAACGTAAGGTACATGAGGGAGAGTCATCTAAGGGCAACGCCCCAGCGGTCGAAGGTGAGGGCAGTGCACCACGACCTATAGATGATTTTGTTCAGCTGCTCCAACAACAAGCGAAAGTCCATGGGGAGCAGATACAACAATTACTGGAGATGCAACGGACTACACATGAGCAGGCACATGCACAAGCCATGATCCCCAGACAAGGGCCTGTTCAAACGGATGTGTATGATCGTTTTCGACGTCTGAATCCTCCTGAATTAATGAGAAGCACCGATCCAGCAGAAGTAGAAGAGTGGATTAAGTCATTGGAGTCCATCTTCTCCTACCTTCATATGGAAGATGTTGACAAAGTAACTTGTGCCGTCTTTTTGTTAACAAAACATGCAAGAATATGGTGGGAGAGTGCAAGGGTTGCATTACCGGTTGGACCATTGACATGGAAAACTTTCAAAACCGTATTTTACAACAAGTATTTCAGTAAAGATGTACGAGCCAAGAAAGCCAGCGATTTCCTTAACCTGAAGCAAGGAACCATGTCAATGACAGAATACATACAACAATTTGAGGCTGGAGTCCAAAATGTACCGTATATTGCACAAGATGACACAAGTAAAGGCGAACACTACATGCGGGAATTCGCTCTGAAATTAAAAGAGATGAAATTGTGGTAGTTTTTACGAGTTTTAGCATAATGATTTGAATATTGATCCAACTTGAGTGAGGCTATAACCATTAGAAATCTAAGATATAATGCAACAACTTTCATGTTTTGGGTTTTATCCAAATCATTGTGGAAGACAAGCAAAAAGTGCCCCGAAGTGTGTCGTGTATACCGTCATTTTCTCACTGACACATGTTAGGAGAATGAGCATAACTTTTTACTCAGACCTTTAAATGACCTGAAACTAATTGGAGATTCAGTCCAAGACATAGGGCTACAAATTTTATGTTTACCACTTTTTCAGATTATGCACGGAAGAGCCGTTTCTGGACCGATCTTTGATGACGTAGTGCGCAGAGACAGAACAAGTGGCGCTCGAGCGGTAGAAAATTATCGCCCGAGCGCCGGTGCTTTTCAAGCCTAGTATTTTTACAGAACATTCCGCGCTCGGGCGATAGAAAATGACCGCCCGAGCGTCGCCATATATATAAGAATATAAGTTTTGACTTTTCTAAGCACTTCCATCAGTTTTTCAACCCTTTTCACAGCAAAGCTCGAGAGGAAACCAAGAAGTTTTCTTCCAAAAGCCCCTTTCTTCCTTTCCTTCATCATTTTGAAGATAGATCTTAGTTCTCCATCACAAGAACATCATAGAGGTGTAAGTTTTCTTCTCTTTTAGTTGTTCTGCATGTAGAGGAATGATTTTCATCTATTTTATACAATAGTGACTGAATTATTGGTATATTTGACAGTATAGGAGCGAGAAACACCATCTCAAACCAGTGTTCTTAAGCTTGGACTGTAAGTTGGCATGTTTTTGAAGTAATACATGAGTAATATTATGATTTCAAATACTTCCCATTGATTATTGCTATATGTACATTGTTAGTATCTTATTGATGAAAATATAGCACCATATTCCATTGTTATGTATTAAATATGTAAGAAACTCATGAATATTGATGATGGGTGCTATGTTATGAACATGAACATGAACATGAAAAGAAAAGGATTGATTTTTACATGATATAGAGCTTGTTGACATCATGGGTGGTTTTAAGTCCACCAAAGCTATTGGCCAATATATGTTCATGGGGCGTGGGGTTGCCAAAGGTTGCTCCCTGACGTCCAACACAGTAGTAGCTATATAATAAAGCAAGCACGGTAGTACAGGTCAACTAATGAGGCTCAAGTACAAAAATGAACATGAATATATGATATGATATGACATGGTTTAAAGATTCATTGTTGTCACGACTTGATATGTATGTTCCTTCGACGCATATTGTTACGTACAATTGCCAACTTATTGAGTTTTATAAACTCACGTAGCTCATGTATTACAGGATCAGGTAGTGAAGATGCATAGGATGCCGGTTCGCTAATGGATGCTTGTGACGTGCCTCACCTCGACAAGAACCGGGGCTTATTATTGTATAGCTTCCGCATATGTAGTATAATGAGTGTAATTTTAAGGTTTAAACAAGTTCCATATTATGTTTATGATGATACAAAGTATGCATGTATATGAGAATATGTATTTGTATAACAATATGGTGCATGGTTGTGTATGAAAATATAGTTGATGTTGTTGTATATATG
>NC_133311.1:6543003-6573266 GCF_012295235.1 Primulina huaijiensis
CTGAAATTAAAAGAGATGTACGGATGTCGAAAGTTGCTACATACGGGGAGATAGTAGAAAGAGCACTTATGGCAGAACAAGATGAACATGACATTGACAGGGACAGGCAACAACGAAGGCAGCAGTACTTTCAGAAGAGCCAAGGAACGGGACAAGGCAAAAAGACTGATAGCAGGGTTACTAGACCAGAGGAACCCCGTGGCAAGGGTCCCCCTCCTCGTAAAGAACAGGACAGACCACCTTGTCCTAAATGTGGCAAACTTCATGGCGGGGAATGTATGAAAGGTTCCAATGTTTGTTATCGTTGCAAAAAGCCAGGGCATCTCGCCAGGAATTGTCCAGGGAGTTCTGAGAAAGTACAGGGACGCCTTTTCTCCATGACTAAAGAGGAAGTGGATGCGGTTACATCGATGATCACTTGTATGTTCTTGATTTCTGGTATTACTGCTATTGTTTTACTAGATTCAGGAGCCACACATTCCTTTATTTCAGAATCGTTTGTAAGGAGACTTGCATTACAGCAAGTACAACAGAGGCACAACTCGCCATAGCCTTACCTTCCGGGCAAGAATTACAGACAGATCAGATTGTGAGAGGGTGTCCAATATATGTCCAAGGCCATCAGATGTATGCTGATTTGATAGTTTTGAGGATGACGGATTTTGATGTGATATTGGGAATGGATTGGCTCTCGAAGTACAGAGTTACTATTGACTGTGGCATAAAGATGATCAAATTTGCGCCGATAGGAGCTGAACCATTCACAGTAGCAAGTGCAGGTATATCCTTACCTCTTCGGATAATCTCTTGTATGAAGGCTTGTAAATTACTACAGAAGGGGTGTCAAGGATATTTAGCATCTGTGTTAACTATTGACCCACCTGTTCGTGAATTAAAAGATACAGATGTTGTTTGTGAGTTTCCAGAGGTATTTCCTGATGATGTAACAGGCTTACCCCCAGATAGAGAGATCGAATTTGTAATTGATGTTGTGACAGGAACTCACCCGATCTCAAAAGCTCCTTATCGATTAGCTCCTACAGAAATGAAAGAATTGAAAGAACAGTTACAGGAGTTGCTTGATAAAGGGTTTATTAGACCGAGCTTTTCACCGTGGGGTGCACCTGTTTTATTTGTGAAGAAGAAAGACGGTACCCTCCGTCTATGTATTGATTATCGGGAGTTGAACAAAGTGACAATCAAAAATAAGTATCCACTCCCCAGAATTGAAGATTTGTTTGATCAATTACAAGGAGCTGCCATCTTTTCGAAGATTGATTTACGATCAGGCTATCATCAATTAAAAGTTAAATTAGATGATATCTCAAAGACTGCCTTCCGAACCTGGTACGGGCATTATGAATTTCTTGTAATGTCGTTTCGACTAACGAATACACCAGCTGCTTTTATGGGTTTAATGAACAGAATTTTCAAGCCATTTCTAGAAAAGTTCGTGATTGTATTTATAGATGATATTCTCGTCTACTCACGAACTACAGAGGAGCATCGAGAACATCTGCAATTAGTTTTGCAAACTTTGAAAGCTAAACAGTTATATGCCAAATGGAAGAAATGCGAATTTTGGCTTGAACCAGTATAATTCTTGGGTCATATCATTTCAAAAGAAGGCATATCCGTGGATCCAAGCAAGATTGAAGCTGTTAATAACTGTCTACGACCAACTACTGTTACTGAGGTACGTAGTTTTCTTGGGTTAGCTGGTTATTACCGTCGGTTTATAGAGGGATTTTCTAAGATAGCATTGCCTTTGGCTGCTTTAACATGAAAGAATGTGAAATTTGAATGGAACGAAGCATGTGATCGTAGTTTCCAAAATTTAAAGACAAAATTGACATCAGCACCAGTCCTTGCTATTCCAGAAGGTTCAGGAAATTTTGTGGTATACAGTGATGCTTCGAAACAAGGTTTAGGAGCAGTTTTAATGCAATATGGGAAGGTGATTGCTTATGCCTGAAGACAATTGAAAGAATATGAAAAGAATTATCCCACACATGATTTAGAATTGGCAGCAGTGGTATTTGCGTTGAAAATATGGCGCCATTATCTGTATGGTGAACGGTGTGAAATTTACACGGACTACAAGAGTTTGAAATATTTATTCACGCAAAAAGAATTGAATATGCGTCAACGACGTTGGTTGGAATTAGTGAAAGATTATGATTGTGTTATTAACTATCATCCAGGTAAAGCCAATGTTGTTGCAGATGCATTAAGTCGAAAGTCCAGTTCTATTGCTACAATGCAAGTACAAGAACAAATTTTATGGGATTTACAGAATATGAAGATTGATGTTATGCCAAAGGGAACTGCAATCCAATTATCATCTCTCATGGTTCGACCAACACTTGCAGATAGAATCAGGGCCGAACAAAGTGTAGACAATGAATTACAACAACTGAGGCAGCGAGATGAAGAAAAAGGCAATTTGAACTTTGAATTGAATGGAGAAGGAATGTGGACATATCGAGGTAGATTGTGTGTGCCAAAACAAGGAACAATCAGAAATGACATTCTTATTGATGCACATGCTACACCCTACTCGATCCATCCAGGAGGCACGAAAATGTACAAAGATTTGAAACCATTATTTTGGTGGCCAGGTATGAAAAAGGACATTGCTCAATTTGTTGCACAATGTCTAACATGTCAACAGGTCAAGATTGAACACCAAAGACCAGCAGGGCTCCTGAAACCGCTACCCATTCCTGAGTGGAAATGGGAACATATCACAATGGATTTCATCCTTGGTTTGCCAAGAACACAAAGAGGATTCAATGCTATATGGGTTATTGTGGATCGACTTACGAAATCAGATCACTTTCTTCCGGTGAAGAACACATACACGATGAATCAATATGCTGAAGAATACATCAAGGAGATAGTGAGGCTTCATGGCATCCTAGTGTCCATTGTATCTGATAGAGATCCCAAATTTACGTCTGCATTTTGGAAGAGTTTACATCATGCTACGGGAACTCGATTGGCATTCAGTACAGTATTTCACCCTTAAACTGATGGACAATCAGAACGAGTAAATGAAATCTTAGAAGATATGTTGAGGGCCTGTACTATTGATTTTCCAGGCAGTTGGGACAGTAAACTACCGTTGGCTGAATTTACCTACAACAATAGCTATCAGTCAAGCATTGGAATGGCACCATATACTGCATTATATGGTAGAAAATGTCGATCTCCAGTACATTGGGATGAAGTAGGAGAAAGAAAGTTATTAGGCCCTGAATTGGTACAACAGACAGCCGAATTGGTGACCAAGATCAGAGAAAGAATGCACACTGCCCAGAGTCGACAGAAAAGCTATGCTGATGTGCGACGTCGACGATTGGAATTTCAGGTTGGTGACCATGTATTTGTAAAGATATCACCATTGAAGGGCATATTACGTTTTGGTAAGAAAGGAAAATTGAGTCCAAGATATATTGGTCCATTTGAAATCTTGGAAAGAATAGGAGACAGAGCCTACCGAGTTGCTTTACCACCAAACTTGTCAAACGTTCATAATGTTTTTCACGTTTCCATGCTACGAAAGTATTTAGCTAATCCTTCTCATGTTCTTCATTATGAACCGTTGGAGCTTGCATCGAATCTCTCATATGAAGAACGACCGGTACAAATCCTCGATAGGAAATCAAAAGTGTTACGAGGCAAGGAAATACCCTTAGTGAAACTGTTATGGCGTAATCATACAATTGAAGAAGCAACTTGGGAGCGAGAAGACGAGATCCAACAGAGATATCCTGAACTATATGGTATGTCAAATTTCGAGGACGAAATTCTTTGAAGGAGGGGAGAATTGTAATGCCCGGTTACTCGTACAAATGATTAGTAATACGTTTATGTCATTATAGATAGTTATTTAGCTCATTATGTTTTACATATTGATTGAGGTATCAATATTGAGATTGAACATGACTTTTATATTGTTCATGGTGTATTGAGAATGAAAATATGTCTAAATAGTTATAGTAAGATGTGTAGGTAGAAGTAGTGTTATGAAGTTGATAGGAAATGAGATGAAATTGTGGTAGTTTTTACGAGTTTTAGCATAATGATTTGAATATTGATCCAAATTGGGTGAGGCCATAACCATTAGAAAGCTAAGATATAATGCTAAAACTTTCATGTTTTGGGTTTTGTCCAAATCATTGTGGAAGACCAGCCAAAAGTGCCCCGAAGTGTGTCGTGTGTATCGTCATTCCTACAATGACACATTTTGGTAGATTGAGCATAACTTTTTACTCAGACCTCCAAATGACCTGAAACTAATTGGAGATTCAAGCCAAGACATAGAGCTACAACTTTCATGTTTACCACTTTTTCAGATTATGAACGGAAGAGACGTTTCTGGAGCGATCTTTGATGAAGTAGTGCGCAGAGGCAGAACTTGTGGCGCTCGAGCGGTAGAAAATGACCGCCCGAGCGCCGGTGCATTTCAAGCCTAGCAATTGTACAGAACATTCCGCGCCCGGGCGGTAGAAAATGACCGCCCGAGCGCCGCCTTGCATGAGAAAAGATAAGTATCGAATTTCTAAGCCATTCCAACCATTTCTTCTCCACTTTACCAGCAAGAACTCGAGGGAAACAAGATTTCTTTCTCCCAAAAGCTTCCTTCTTCATTCCTTTCATCATTTTGAGGTTAGAACTTAGTTCTCCATCCCAAGAGCTTCCTAAGGGTGTAAGTTTTCTTCTCCTTTAGTTGTTCTACTTGTAGAGGAGTGATTTTCACCTAGTATGTACATAGTGATGGGTTTATTGATGTATTTGACAGTATAGGAACGAGAATCATCGTCTCAAACAAGTATTCGTACGCTTGGACTGTAAGTTGGCATGTTCTTGAAGTAATACATGAGTAATATTATGATTTCAAATACTTCCCATTGATTATTGCTATATGTACATTGTTAGTATCTTATTGATGAAAATATAGCACCATATTCCATTGTTATGTATTAAATATGTAAGAAACTCATGAATATTGATGATGGGTGCTATGTTATGAACATGAACATGAACATGAAAAGAAAAGGACTGATTTTTACATGATATAGAGCTTGTTGACATCATGGGTGGTTTTAAGTCCACCAAAGCTATTGGCCAATATATGTTCATGGGGCGTGGGGTTGCCAAAGGTTGCTCCCTGACGTCCAACACAGTAGTAGCTATATAATAAAGCAAGCACGGTAGTACAGGTCAACTAATGAGGCTCAAGTACAAAAATGAACATGAATATATGATATGATATGACATGGTTTAAAGATTCATTGTTGTCACGACTTGATATGTATGTTCCTTCGACGCATATTGTTACGTACAAGTGCCAACTTATTGAGTTTTATAAACTCACGTAGCTCATGTATTACAGGATCAGGTAGTGAAGATGCATAGGATGCCGGTTCGCCAATGGATGCTTGTGACGTGCCTCACCTCGACAAGAACCGGGACTTATTATTGTATAGCTTCCGCATATGTAGTATAATGAGTGTAATGTTAAGGTTTAAACAAGTTCCATATTATGTTTATGATGATACAAAGTATGCATGTATATGAGAATATGTATTTGTATAACAATATGGTGCATGGTTGTGTATGAAAATATAGTTGATGTTGTTGTATATATGGTATTGCTTGAGTTTTGGTTTAAACAAAATATAGGGACATCATACCAAAATTTTTATAAACCGTCAAAGTGATGCCCCTTGTTTGATTTGCTTCATACTACAGTTATATCGGTCAAACCCTATTTTGATTATGGTAATTATGCTAAGTATAGAGTAAGGGTGTGACATTATAGGTCCATTATCTTCAAAGAATGAAAACTTCAGAGTATACACGGATCCCCTTTCGGACCTGTACCCGAGGTCCATGTCAATTACCCTCGAGAATGAGAATTACAGTGCCTACACGGACCCCACTCCGGACCCCTAATAATTAAAGCTTTTGCTTTGTTTTGAAAAATCAAACTTATCAAAGTTTATAATTTGTGGCGTTTTTCGATCGTTCTTGTGCGGATTGTCTCAGGCTTGTTCTTTGAAGGTTCGTTTGAGTTTTCGATTATTTCTTTTTGATTATTTGTTGCTAAACTTTTCATAGTTTAGAAGTGAAAATCACGCACACACTTGATTCAAAAGATCGGGACACAACACGAATCCATTTTAATGTTATTGAATTTAGGGCGCGGTTTGAAATAATCGTGTTTGCTATTCGTTCGTACGAGGATTCATATCAATAGTAAGGCAAACCCTTTGAAGAGAAGAACATAAGGTCCGAAATATATGACTTTATCGAGGAGAAAATAAGGAATCGGACTTTTTCACGCTCTCATGTTCAATTTCAGAGGCCAACCTACGCTTTTTTATTCACGATGCGCAACAAAATGGTCATATCTCCGTGGGAGTTCATCAATCATTTCCTCGGCGGGTAAGGTAAATAAAATGTGATATACATGAAAAAGGATAAAACCTAAATAATCCTTTAACGCCTTAGGAAAAATCTTCGAAACTATGAATTACGTTCCTCACCCTATCGACTTAAGTCAATAGTATGTCGGGCCTCTAAAGAGCATACAACCTAAGAAGCATCCCAGAGCCTAACTAACCACTAAGCACTTCTAAAAGTAATCCTTTGCTTCAGTGTGCCGTCGGATTGTGAAGGAGTTCAGTTATCAGATGCTATTGAAAAGATTGGCGTAATTTCTCTCAAAGCAGCTCCTTCTCTCCATCGATTCAAGGATTGCCTTCATTTATTCTACTCATGGATATCTTAGCTATTGGATTAACTAGTCGCCCTTGCAAACACTAGAAGGTAGAGTGTAAGGCAACGAACTTTTAACAGGCACGGTACGAGAGGAAAAAGACCAGATGATGCGATCATGGTAGGCCAAGCTCCGAGGAAATCATGAGATCCATTAGAGTTTCCGGAGGGACCAATCATGAGAGGATGACTAAAGAAATTCAAAGAGGCACTACAAGGAGTAATGCGTAATAAAGAAGGGCTTACGAGCAAGGTGCAAAGTTCCGAAGGGTTCGTGATGGAGGGGAGTACGTTTGGGGGCCAAAGGAACATTATTCAAGCAATAATTGAGGAAGATCACCGAATACCATTATTTTTAAAAGAATGAAAACTTCAAAGTGTACACAGACCCCACCCCAGACCTGTACCCAGTGAAACATCCCACACCCAAGACATATACATTTAAAGAAAATAACATACGCGGAAGCATTACATTCTAAAGGGAAACATAACACAATGAATTTCATCTTAACAAAAACTTAATTAACTTTTGACATAACCATTTGCAAATTTTAACATTAAACCATCATCCAAATATCAACAACAACAAATAAAAGTCATTTCCGAAAAGTTGATGATACGAATCCACGTGCGTAAGAAAAGCAAACACGATTAAATATGAATCGCGCCCTCAATTCAATAACGAACAAGGATCTAAGTTGTTGTCCCGACCTTTTGAAACAAATATGGTTTGTGATATTCACATCTAAATTAGAAAACTTAGCAACAAGTATTCACGATAAAACAATTGAGAAACAGACGAACCTTCAAAGTACTTGTCTTTGACAATCCGTATGAAATCAATCGACAAACGCCACAAGAACGAATCTTGATAAGTTTGATTTTTGATGAAAACAAAGCAAAGCCTTGCAAAAGTTTTTGAGAGAAAAACTCAAAAAGTTTGTATAAAACTCAATAATATCTGTATAATGTTCAAAATTTCGTCCAAATATATTTTAATAATTAAGAGATATCACAAATCTAGTTACCAAAAGAAATAAAACTCTAAATTAAGATAAAATTCTCGCCAAATCTACGAAGGTACACGGACCCCTTGTAGAGTTCCGGAAAGGAGTCAGGCACTGGAATTCTCCATCTCGGATGTATAGGACACGGACCCCGTGTACAGGTCCGTGCTCGGGTCCGTGTACACACTGGATTTCTTCATTCTCGGTTGTAATGGACACGGACCCCGTGTACAGGTCCGTGTAGCCTCGGTCAATCAAAAGAGACTAGAATACTGTTCATTTGGTCTCCAAATGTACTCCTGTAACGCCCTCTTGATCGATTTCATAAAAAAAACAGCGGAATTTAAAATTTTCTTAAAGGAAAGAAGGATTTAAAATACATTTCAATATATAATCAAAAGTATATACATGATCAAATAAGCATTGCAACAAAATACAAAATATCATTTTGATCATGTCCAAAAGTGCTAACAAAATAGCCTTCTTCCTTCCATCTTCTATGCATATGACCTCGGCTCCAATCAAAGTCCTGGCCCGTCACTCTTATCTGCATCACATGAAATAACTGAAATGAGTATAAAAACTCAGCAAGTGGAGCTCTTACATAGCAATATACATATACCATACTCTGTAAAACGTGGCTTTGAAATCATTATTATCATCTAACTCTTGAAACATAAATAATATAGTAGAACATGAACAATAACGATGGTATTTCTCTTTTCTCTTGTGGATTGATATCTAAATAGTATCTATGTCTCTGTGCCTATATCCCATCGATATAAATCGATACTCTGTCGGGATATAAGCCAATAAAACATTTGAAATCTCTTTTAGACATTAAAACAAAAACTTTGAGTACTCTTTTCTTTGGCATTCATTTTTATAAAATTGAGACATATAAGCCTCTAATATACAACAAAGTGTATCCATACATAAAATTAATCAAGTGGAAGGGAATAGCATGTTAAAACCATTGAAATACAATACAAATACTTCATGTGAGCACAAGGAATGAATTCCACTTACAACCAATGGAAAGCTTGATTCTAATCTCTTGGTACAATTCCTAAAACAATAAATCATGTATTGAACCATCAACATCTCAATAATCATAAACCCATACCATAAAACCCATAAAACCAACACAATCAAACATCCCATGATTTCCCAACATCATAATCCAAATAATAACCAAAACCACAATGTGGGGACCCGGACGCTAATTCTTAATCATCATTGGGGACAATTTAAATCAATGATAATAAACAGGGTCTAAAATTTTTTTTTTCTTTAAAATACAAAGCGGAAACGTAATGTAATTCAATCTGAAATACATATTAAACAGAATCTTACAAATCGTGTATTGTCTATAATAATTCAACTAGGTCCAACTACATATCAGTGATGAATCCTAATTTACTTCTGAGCCCGGATCTCCACGCTAATTAGTCCTGTCTCGTTCTCTTCTTGACCCTGTTCCTGTCCCACCTGTTGTCATGCACACATACAAACAAGACAACAGCCGGATAACTCCGGTGAGAATTACACTCCCAGTATAAACCAAGTATACATGCAGTCATATAAACAATATAAAAGCATTCATCAGATATACATAACATGTGTCTCAATCAACACATGAATTAATATCAACTATCAATCATACTCTAAACAAGTACCAAAATCAGGAACATAATTCAATATCAAATAAGGAATCACGCTCTGTGACTCTCAGACTCAAACTCGACTCATTTCTAATCTAGGGATCCCGATTTGAATAAGAACGCAACAGGTCTCCCACCTACTGTCCCGATCGTGGTGGCGGTACGTTCTTATTACAGACTTTGGTCCTGTCTATATCGAATGTCTGTGCCAGGAGTTGCTCTACTCATAAGCATTTCGATACGACCAAACGTCCGGTGTCTTGGCTATTCTGCCAAAGACTAGGTGTATCTACCTAAACTCTAATTCTGACAATGTGCAATGGGCCAGTAACAACTCTGTCTTAATCTGGCCCTTCTGTCAGTGACTCTCACTCAATAGCTCTCTACTATTCTATGCTTTTCTATAAATCAATAAACAAAGCAGATTCATTCAAATGATACAAATGTATGAAAAGCAATAACATACAAGTATGTGATTTAGGGAAAATCAAGTCCAATCTGACTTAAGTCGATCTCCCGATTCACATTGATTTATACTTTTGTCTTCTCGGTCTGACGAAGACGAAGTCTCTCATTCCAATCTGTCCATACCCAAATCTGGCAATGACAATATCAATATGCACAATATCAATGTACAACTAAATTTAAGACCTGTTCTGATCAATACTCAAATCACAATATAATCTGTCAATGTCAACGATACAACGATACAATCTCAATCAATACCGAATCTGATCAATATCAATTTACGGATGTTTCGACGGCCTAACAATACTATCTCGATAACCCCGTCAATCTCAACATCACAGATATACTACCAGAACTCATAATCGATATCGGTATATCTCATAATCTCAACGATAATGCAAATCTGATATCGAATCTAAATCGAATCAACTCCAAAAATCATAGCAATTACATAAATAGTCTGTTCTTTGATCTGACTTCAAATATACGATGTCTACTGTATCAAAAACACCATATATGATTCATATTCGATTCTGACAATATCACAATTTCAAATCGTATCTAAACGTAACAAAACTTACGTCCAGTTGTAGCCTGCGTCGATAGAAACACAGTACTGAAGTCGGATTCAAAATCGGACGGACGGATCTTTCGTAAACTTCAAATTTTGACAATAAAAGGCGTATGGATTTTTGGCAAGTCTCCCCGGAGCTTCTGTCGATTTCCTTGCTATGGAATTGAAGGAATGCAGCTTTTATATATATCAATTGCATGGCTAAAGAACGTGGCATAATCCTTCACGCAACACGTCTCGCGCATATGCGCGACATCCCTCGGCGCATATGCGCGAGACCATATGTCTCGACGCGTGTATCTCGGCAGCTCTCGCGCATATGCGCGCCTTCCCTCGGCGCATATGCGCGAGGTTCTCTGGACATGGCGCTTGGCTTCTCGCGCATATGCGCGTTCGTCTTTCGCGCATGTGCGCCACATTCTCTGGAAATTTACTTAAGCTACTGGACGCATCGCGCATATGCGCGCCCTCGCTCCGCGCATATGCGCGAGACCTACTGTCTCGGCATATTGCAACACGCGCATATGCGCGCCTCACTTCCGCGCATGTGCGCGAGGTTTTCTGGAATTCACACTTTAGCTTCTGTATCCCCGCGCATATGCGCGCCATCACTCCGCGCATGCGTGCGCATCCGATCGCGCATGTGCGTGAATAGCACCTCCCTCGCACATATTTCGCGTCTTTTCTTGTCTTTCTCGGTCAAATACTTTCCGTCTATAATTACCTTGATTAATCAATAAACCATTTCAGATTAATCTCAGATTACGGTAATCAAATCTCGGGCATTACACACAAGCTTACCTTAGCTCCTTGAACCCAAAATAAACTTGATCTCACTACAAATACCCAACAATAAGATTGAATCAAAGTCACCAAAAGAAAGGAATGAGAACCCTAGCCCAAAGTCGAAGGAGAAGGGAAGGGAGGAGAAGAAAATGAGGAAGAAATGATGTTTAAACCTATTTAAAGCCTTAAAATACCCAAAACACGATTTTTGTACTGTGCTGGGCGCTCGGGCGGTCATAAATTACCGCTCGGGCGCGGACCATACTGTCCGATACCAAACTTTCATAATCAGTGGCGCTCGGGTAGGGATGGCAATGGGTAGGGTATGGGTCGGATTTCATACATCCATCCCCATACCCATTTATTAAATTCATACCCATACCCATACCCATACCCATCGGGTATTGAATTTCATCCTCATCCCCATACCCATCGGATTATCGGATACCCATACCCTACCCAAATACCCAATTATCATATACAATTGAATTTTTTCAAATTTAAATTGTTTCAATGAAGNAAATCGGTCGATTGACTGATGAATCTTTAATATAAATAAATATAATTACTATATACACACACACACACACACACACACACACACACATATATTAATTTAAACGGGTATTCGGGTCGGGTGTGGGTCGGATTATATCAAACCCGCCTCCATACCCGAACCCGAAAATCACCATACCCGATTACCCAATTATTTAATCGGGTCTAAAAATCCCTCCATACCCTCTTCTATTCGGGTCGGGTATCGGATCCTCCAACGGGTTCGGATGAAATTGCCATCCCTACGCTCGGGCGGTCATTTCTTACCGCTCTGCGCACAGCCGCCTCAAAGATTGCCTCCGAAACGCCTCTTCCCATCATAATTTGAAAATGTGGTAAACATGAAAGTTGTAGTCTATGTCTTGACTTGCATCTCCAATTGGTTTCATGTCATTTGAAGGTCTGAGTAAAGAGTTATGCTCAATCTCCCAACATGCGTCACTGGAGGAACGACGACACCCACGACAAACTTCAGGCGCTTTTGGCTTGTCTTCCACAATGATTTGAACAAAACTCAAAACATGAAAATTACACCTCTATGTCTTATCTAACCACTCCAATTGGCCTCATACCAATTGCCTCAATATACAAATTATCATGAATTTAATCGCAACGACACTACAGTATCACCACACTTCATCTATAACCACAATACTATAAATGATAAATCTTAACTCTTAACATCAAAACTATACTTAAACATAACCAAGGAGTCAATAAACATATTAAATCTTAAACCGTACCGATCACCAAGCTTGGATATTACAATCTCCCCTCCTTAGAGGAATTTCGTCCCCGAAATTGACGTCACTGCGCAAACAACTCAGGATTCTTTTCTTTCATCTCATCCTCTGGTTCCCACGTGGCTTCTTCAATCAATTGATTCTTCCAAAGGACTTTAACAATGCCGATCTCTTTATTCCTTTATACTTTAACTTTGCGATCCAAAATCTGGACTGGAACCTCTTGGTACATCAAACTCGGCGTCAAATCCAATGGCTCGTGGCGAAGAACATGGGAAGGATTCGCAATATACTTCCTGAGCATGGAGACATGAAAAACATTATGAACTCTATCAAGATCTGGCGGTAAGGCTAACCTGTAAGCTCGATCACCGACTCTGTCCAAGATCTCAAATGGGACAATGAATCTTGGACTCAACTTTCCCTTTTTGCCAAACCGCATCACACCTTTAAGAGGTGCAATCTTTAAAAACACGTGATCGCCAACCTCAAACTGCAACGACCTTCGTCTTACATCAGCATAACTCTTCTGTCTTGACTGTGCTCTCTTCATCCTTTCTTGGATAACAGCAACAACATCAGCTGTCTGTTGGACCAACTCTGGACCCAACATCTTCCTCTCACCAATATCGTCCCAATACAAGGGAGATCTACATTTTCTGCCATAAAGTGCTTCATAAGGTGCCATGCCAATCGTCGTTTGGTAACTGTTATTGTACGTGAACTCAACAAGAGGCAATTTGGAATCCCAGCTACCAGGATAATCGGTAGTACAAGCTCTGAGCATATCATCCAAAATCTGAATAACTCTCTCTAATTGACCGTCGCTCTGAGAATGATATGCTGTACTGAATGCTAACCGTGTACCCAAAGCTCTATGCAAACTCTTCCAAAACTCTGAAGTAAATCTAGGGTCACGATCAGACACAATCGACACAGGAACACTATGAAGTCTAACAATCTCAGCTATGTACTCTTCGGCATATTGGTTCATGGAATACGTCGTCTTGACTGGGAGAAAATTCGCTGACTTGGTCAACCGATCAACGATAACCCAAATAGAGTTATAGCCTTTCTGCGTTTTGGGAAGACCAATCACGAAGTCCATTGTAATGTGCTCCCATTTCCATTGAGGAATCGGCAATTACTGCAATGTCCCAGCAGGTTTCTGGTGTTCGATTTTCACCCGCTGACAAGTTAGGCACTGAGAAATAAACATGGCAATGTCCTTCTTCATACGTGGCCACCAATAGAGTCTTCGAAGATCCTGATACATCTTGGTACTACCTGGATGTATCTAGTATGGCGCTGTATGAGCCTCTGTTAAGATGTCTCGTCGAATATCATCACCAGTAGGAATGCATATACGGCCTCTAAATGTCGTCAAACCATCTCCATTTATTCCAAACTCTGAATTACCGCTCTCTTCTGCTCTGGCTCTCATATCTGTCAACTGTAAATCATTGGCATGCTCTCTACGGATCCTGTCCGTCAATGTAGCTCGAATGATCAACGCTGAAAAGCGAGCAATGGTTCCCGATACTACCAAAGCTATCTCTTCTCGTTGCAAGTCCAACAACAATGACTTCTGGATCATAGAACTCAAAGAGGAACTTGACTTACGGCTCAATGCATCCGCTACAACATTCGCCTTCCCAGGGTGGTAACTAATCGTCACATCATAATCTTTGACAAGTTCTAACCACCGTCTCAGCCGCAAAGACCCATCTTTCTTCTTGACGAAAAGAACCGGAGCTCCCCAAGGCGAAGAACTCGGCCGAATAAAACCTTTATCTAATAAATCTTGCAACTGCGTCATTAATTCTTTCATCTCTATCGGGGCCATTCTGTAAGGAGCCTTAGAAATAGGAACCGTTCCGGGGACTAGATCAATCACAAACTCTAGATCTCTGTCCGGCGGTAAACCCGGCACATCATCCTCAAATACATCAGTGAACTCTCTCAAAACATCAATATCATCAATATTCAACTTCACAATTCTATCCGTATCAAAAATCGAAGCCAAAAACCCATTACAACCTCTAACCAACAACTTCTTAGCCTCAAGACACGAAATAAAAGGAAGGACCAGCGAAGTACCTGCACTGGCGAGCATACCTTCCTTATTTCCATCATCTGCAAATTTCACCGTCTTAGCAATGCAATCAATCACTGCACGGTAAGTTGAAAGCCAATCCATGCCAAGTATAATATCAAATGCAACCATCGAAATAATAATCAAATCGGCATAAACCACTCGCCCATCGATTTGAACAGAACACGCATACACAATAGACGTCGGGCACAACACATTTCCCGAAGGCAATACAACATTAAACTGGAAAGGAAGAATAGAAGGAACTAAACCCAAAGATCTCAAAAATAGTTCAGACATAAAAGAATGAGTAGCACCTGTATCAATCAATGTCGTAGCTACTCTGCCTGAAATTAAGATAGTGCTAGAGATCACAGAAGAAGCAGGGTTTATACCTTCCTTCGTCATGGTGAAGATGCGACCCTGCACCTTCTCTTTACTCGATCCTCTCGGCCAGTCCTTAGCAATATGGCCTGCAGTACCACATCGGTAGCAAGTGTGAGTACCAAATCTGCACTCTCCCCTATGATGCCTACTACACTTGGGACACAACAGCTTCTCTGGATCAGCTGGAACTGTCGGTACTTTAGAACTCGGCTCTATCTTGCCTTTTCCCTTGTAACTGCCTTTTCCTCTTTGGCTCGAACCTTGACCTCTTTAAGCAATAGCCTGCTGCCTCGCTTGTCTCTCTCTAGCAATATCCTTTTAATCTTGCTCGGGTAACAATGCTTTAGCCACAATCTCTTTAAATGTCACCGCCTTAGACATATTGATGTCCCTTCTGATTTCTGCTCGAAGTCCTCTAATAAAATGTAATGCCCGGTTACTCGTACAAATGATTAGTAATATGTTTATGTCATTATAGATAGTTATTAGCTCATTATGTTTTACATATTGATTGAGGTATCAATATTGAGATTGAAGATGACTTTTATATTGTTCATGGTGTATTGAGAATGAAAATATGTCTCAATAGTTATAGTAAGATGTGTAGGTAGAAGTAGTGTTATGAAGTTAATAGGAAATGAGATGAAATTGTGGTAGTTTTTACGAGTTTTAGCATAATGATTTGAATATTGATCCAAATTGTGTGAGGCCATAACCATTAGAAAACTAAGATATAATACTAAAACTTTCATGTAATATCCAAGCCTGGTGAACGGTACAGTTTAAGATTTTTTATGCTTATGGACTATTTGGTTAAGTTTATGTATAGTTTTGATGTTAAGAGTTGTGATATATGGTTTATAGTATTGTTGTTTATAGTTGTTGTGTAGTTGTTGTAGTATCGTTAAGATTTAATTCATGGTAATTCGTATGTTGAGCCAATTGTTATGAGGCCAATTGGAGTGGTTAGATAAGACATAGAGGTGTAACTTTCTTATTTTGAGCTTTGTTCAAATCATTGTGGAAGGTAAGCCAAAAGTGCCCCGAAGTGTGTCGTGTGTTTCGACGTTCCTCCAGTGACACATGTTGAGAGATTTAGCATAACTTTTTACTCAGACCTTCAAATGATCTGATATTTGGAGAGGTCAAGAAAAGACATAGAGCTACAACTTTGTAGTTTACCATTTTTCCAAATTATGAAGGGAAGAGGTGTTTCGGAGGCGATCTTTGGAGAAGCTGTGCGCAGAGTAACCAGAGTGCACCCGCACTCTATTGTTCAGTGCACCCGCGGTGACCAGAGTGCACCCGCACTCCAAAATGTAGCGCACCCGCGGTCTACTGTTTCAGATTTTTGGATGAGGTGCCGAAGGCATAGCGCACCCGCGGTGCAAGGGATAGCGCACCCGCGGTCCGTGAACAGTAAAGTCGTGTTTTTGGATTTAAGTGCTTAAATACATGAGTTGGTTCACTTTTCCCTCATTTCTCTCCTCATTCTCGATTTCTTCAGCTCAAGGGAAGCTAGGGTTCCATTTTCTTTCTTTTATTTCTTAGATTCAAGCTTCTTGTTGGATTATTGAAGAGAGAACAAGGTTATTTTGAGTTCAAGGAGCTAAGGTAAGCTTGTGGCTTTGATTATTTCTTGGTTTATGGTGTTGGGAGAAGTCTTGGGTATTTAGAGTGTGTTAGCTTTATGAAGTTTATGGTATGGGTTTATGATTTTTGAGATGTTGATGGTGAAGTTTATGGTTTATTGTTGTAGGTTGTGTACCAAGAGAGTAGATTTAAGGTTCCAAGTGTTGTTAGTGGAATTCATTTCCTTGTGCTCACATGATAATATATGTATTGTGTTTCAATGGTTTTAACATGTTATTCCCTTCCATTTGATTCATGCTATGTATTAATACACTTTTTGTATATTAGAGACATTTTTGTCTCAATTATGAAAAAGGGAATACAAAAGAAAATAGAGTCTTCAAAGTGTTTGTTTTAATGCCAAAGAGAGAATTCAAATGTTTTATTGGATTGATAGATACATAGTCAGAGATTGCATGCAATTAGTTGATCAACGACCATAGGCTTATATCCCTCAGAGTTATCAATGTATATCGATGGTATATAGGTACAGAAACAGAGTTACTATATAGATATCAATCCAACAGATAAAAGAGAAATACCATCTTATTGTTATATTATGCTATGTTATTCATGTTTCAGAGTTGATGGTATTTAATGTATTCAAAGCCATGTTTTATAGAGTATGATATGTATTCATTGCTATGTAACAGTTCCACTTGCTGAGTTTTATACTCATTTCAGTTATTCATGTGATGCAGATAAGAGCGACGAGCCAGGACGTTGATTGGAGCCGAGGTCATATGTATGAAAGATGGAAGTAAGAAAGATATTTTGATATACATTATCAAAATGACATTTTGTATTTTGTTGTATCATTTGATTGATCATGTGTATACTTTTAATTATATAAATGGAAATGTATTTTTAAACCTTCTTTCCTTCAAGAAAAATTTTAAATTCCACTGTTATTTTATGAAATGTGTAAGAGCGTTACATTTAGTGGTATCAGAGCACCGTTCTTCGGACCAATGCATATGACTTCGTCTACTTTCAACAGTTCGGGTATGTCTTCTTCTACATCTAATTATTGTCATTGGTTGATATGTATTATGTGAGAACATTGTAGGAGTATGCCTCCTAAGAGAAAGGCTGCAGAGGGTGAGGATAGTTCTTCCTCTAGAGTTGTCGATGAGTTCGGCAAGCTACTGAAAGAGCAAGCCATGGTCCATAGTGAGCAGATCCAACAGTTGCTCCGTCTTCAAGGTACAGGCCAAGGTAGAGGTCAAGTGGCTCAGGCAGTTGGGACCGATGGGATCTTTACTGCTTTCAAGAGAATGGATCCGCCGGAATTTGCAGGAAGCACTGATCCATTGGTGGTTGTAGAGTGGATCAAAGCTCTTGAGGCGATTTTCGATCATCTCAACTATGAAGATAAGGACAGAATCAGTTGTGCAGTGTTCATGTTAGTCAAAGCTGCACGCATTTGGTGGAATGCTACCAAGGTAGGTGTTGATGTTCCAGCATTGAAGTGGCAAGGGTTCACTGATATTTTCTATGACAAGTACTTCCCAGATGCACTTCGAGCTCGAAAGGTGACTGAATTTTTAGAGCTTCGTCAAGGAGGTATAAATGTTGATGAGTATATTCTGAAGTTTGAAGAGGGCTGTCTGTTTGCTCCTTATATTGCCTCCAATGACAAAGATAAGGGTGCTCATTTCATTAGAGGCCTTCGAGCAGAAATCAGAAGGGACATCAATATGTCGAAGGCGGTAACATTCAAAGAGATTGTGTCTAAGGCTTTGTTGGCCGAGCAAGATGAGAAAGACATTGCCAGAGAGAGACAGGAGAGGCAGCAGTTTGTTGCTCAAAGAGGTCAAGGTTCGAGCCAAAGAGGAAAGGACCATTTTAAAGGGAAAGGCAAGTTGGAGCCGAGTCCTAAACCACCGACAGTTCCATCTGATCCTGAGAAGCCATTGTGTCCAAAGTGCAGTAGACATCATCGGGGAGAATGCAGATTTGGTACTCATACTTGTTACCGTTGTGGCACTGCAGGCCATATTGCCAAAGACTGTCCAAGAGGCTCGAGTAAAGAGAAGGTGAAGGGTCGCATCTTTACCAAGACAAAGGAAGGTATAAACCATGATTCTTCTGTGATCTCTAGCACTATTTTAATTTCAGGCAAAGTAGCTACGACATTGATTGATACAGGTGCTACTCATTCTTTTATGTCTGAAATATTTTTGAGATCTTTGGGTTTAGTTCCTTCTATTCTTCCCCTCCAGTTTAATGTTGTTTTCCCTTCGGGAGATGTGTTGTGCCCGACGTCTATTGTGTATGCATGTTCTGTTCAAATCGATTGTCGAGTGGTTTATGCCGATTTGATTGTTATTTCGATGGTTGCGTTTGATATTATACTTGGCATGGATTGGCTATCAACTTACCGTGCAGTGATTGATTGCGTTGCTAAGACGGTGAAATTTGCAGATGATAGCAATAGGGAAGGTTTTCTCGCCAGTGCAGGTACTTCGCTGGTCCTTGTGGGGACCCGGGCTCTAACTCGATTATCTTTGGGATTAATTGGATCTTTGCTAGAAAATGTGGGTCAAAATTTTGCTTTTAACATTATTCAAATGTATATGAACAAGCACAAGACATTATATAAAATACTGTCATCTTATTCAACTACAATTAACATTCACATGTTCGTCTACAATTAACCTACTAGTGTTTAACAATTCAGTACATGTCTAGTAAGAAACCACTAGTGATCTTCTACGCCCGTAATCTCCATGCTATCTCGATCTCTCATCCTCTGCGTGACCCTGATCCTGTCCCACCTGTTGTCATGCACACATACAGACACAACAACAGCCGGATACTCCGGTGAGAACAAATCCCAGTATAAAACATGTATACATGCATGTCATGCAATAAATACAAAATCATGACACATAAATCAGTAATTATGACACACTAGTGAATACAGATAAAAATCTTCGACTCTTATTCTTTAACTCGACTCATATCTAAGTCTAGGGATCCCGGTGTGAATAAGACGTAACAAGTCTCCCACCTACTCTCCCAATCGTGGTGGCGGTACGTCTTACTCCTAGACTTCGGTCCTGTCTGTATCGAGTATCTACAATCGGAGGAAATCTGTTCCGATGCGTCGATATCACCGAACGTCTAGTTTGGCAAGTCTGCCAATGACTCTCCTATCTTAAATGCCTGAATATAAATCTATAAAGAAAGCATCAACATATAAAAGGTAACAATCTAGTATGTGATTTTGGGAAACTCAAATCAGATCTAATTCGAGTTATGTCTTCCCGAATCAACATGAATTATACCTTTCTTGTCGTGAAATAAATTGAAGTCTCGAAGCCGGAATATCAACTCTGTCAATCTTAAATCTGAAATGGCAATATATAGATGTATTCTATCAATATACAACTCAAACAAGTCTTGTACAAATCATTATTCAATCTCGGTACAATTCGACGGCATATCGGCGTGATCTTGCAATACCGATCAATTCAAATCTCAACATATATCAACAAGTCAAATTCTCAACTCATAAACAGCACAATATACTCATTATCATCTTAAAATCTGCATATTACAACTCATACATGCTGAAAACTGTAAAAATCGCATATTATATCCGTTTTTCGATCCGGTTGCGAATATACGTTCACAATAATCATAAAAACACATAATCTCAATCATATCAAATTTCCCCAACATCTAAACTTCACTTCAGATAGGAAATAAACAAGACTTACATCCTTACGAAGCTATTGAAGAGAGGAGCGCAAATCTAGTCTCGGATCGCAATTTGGTTAAACGGATTTGTCACAACCAAGTGTTGAAGAGAAGAGAACAAAACTTGGAGCTCTCGTTGCTGGTCTGCTGAATGAGAAATGAAGGAAAGATTGAAGACTCAGCACCTATATTGCATGGCAAGGACACATGTTTTATTTTTCACTCAACACGTCTCACCGCGGGTGCGGTAGCTTTTCACCGCGGGTGCGCTCAGGCTACGGCATTCCATCCAAAATTCTGGACTCGACGACCGCGGGTGCGCTCACTTCTGACCGCGGGTGCGGTGACCCTACTGTAATTCTCCACATTTCATGAGTTACAACCGCGGGTGCGGTATGTCTTGGACCGCGGGTGCGGTCTCTCTTTTAGTCAAAACTCTACTTTCTGCCCTTACACCGCGGGTGCGGTAGAAACTGGGGCGCGGGTGCGGTCTATTCTTCAAGCAACACTTCATCATTTCATTTTATCCACCTAAAATCTCGGGCATTACATTTCTCCCCCTCTTAATTATGAGTTCGTCCTCGAACTTGCAGGTAATCAAGTAATGGGATAGAAAAGAAGCAATATGATCAAAAGCCGAATAAAACTCACATTATGCAAATAGTTCTGGATATCTCTGTCTCACCTCTGATTCTGTTTCCCAAGTCGCTTCTTCAATGCCATGACGACTCCACTGAACTTTCACTAATGGAATAGTCTTCGTTCTGAGCTGTTTCTCTTTCCGATCAAGAATCTGAATCGGCTGCTCAACGTAACTCAAAGTCTGATCTAACTCGGCTTCTTCAGGCTGAAGGACATGAGAACTATCTGGCATATATCTACGCAACATCGATATATGGAAGACGTCATGTATCCCAGATAGAGAAGGAGGAAGAGCAAGTCTATACGCACGATCGCCAATCTTTTCAAGAATCTCGTACGGACCGACGTATCGAGGAGACAATTTCCCACGTTTGCCAAATCTGACAACTCCTCTGAAAGGAGAAATCTTCAAGAATACTCTGTCTCCCTGCTCAAACACTAACGGTCTACGTCTGATGTTCGCGTATTTTGCCTGTCTATCTTGTGCCGTCTTCATTCGCTTCTGAATTATCTTGACTTTCTCAGTCATCTCACGAATCATATCAGGCCCAAGTTCTGGTACCTCTGAGATGTCATCCCAGTACAACGGAGATCTGCACTTCTTTCCGTATAAAGCTTCGAACGGTGCCATCTCGATGCTAGTCTGGTAGCTGTTGTTGTACGAGAATTCACAAAGAGCTAGTGAATCTTGCCAACTAGTACCAAAATCTAGTACTACAGCTCTCAGCATATCTTCTAAAGTCTGGATAGTCCGCTCTGACTGTCCGTCTGTCTGGGGATGGTAAGCAGTACTCAAGTGTAAAGTCGTACCTAGAGCCTGCTGTAGACTGTGCCAAAAGTGTGAAGTGAATCGTGGATCACGATCTGATACGATCGACTTCGGCACACCATGTAATCTGACAACCTCTCTGACATATATATCTGCCATCTGATCATGTCGGTATGTCATCTTGTAAGGAATGAAGCATGCTGATTTGCTCAATCTGTCTATTACAACCCAAATCGCATCACAACCCCGAGATGATCGTGGTAACTTCGTAACAAAATCCATGGAAATTTGATCCCATTTCCATTCAGGAATAGATAAACTCTGAAGTAACCCTCCGGGCTTCTTTCTCTCGGCCTTCACTTGTTGGCAAGTCAAGCACTTAGACACAAATTTTGCAATATCTGTCTTCATCTGTTTCCACCAGAATTGTGTTTTTAGATCATTGTACATCTTCCTGCCACCAGGATGAATACTGAACCGACTACAGTGTGCTTCTGACAGTATCTGTTGTTTCAACTCTGAAACCTCTGGCACTACAAGACGGTTATTCACATACAACACATGATCATGTACCTGATACTCAGAAATATGTCCTGATCTGACCATATCAATCGACTTCTGAACACTCTGATCGGTTCTTTGTGCCTCTTTGATGCGAACAATCAAATCTGGTTCACACTGAATAGTGGCAAGTCGCAACGATCTACTATCTGTATCAAATGCTAATCCAGAAAAGCAACAATCTTCTATCATATTCGAAACACCTATCGTCGACAAGGATAAGGAACATACATTTCGACTCAAAGCATCCGCTGCTGCATTCGATTTCCCTGGATAGTATTTGATTTCACAATCGAAATCCTTCAGTAAATCGAGCCATCTACGCTGTCTCATGTTCAACTCTGACTGAGAAAATAGATACTTCAGGCTTTTGTGATCAGAGTAGATCTCAAATTTCTCGCCATACAGATAGTGTCGCCATATCTTCAATGCAAACACGATAGCCGCCAATTCAAGATCATGAATTGGGTATCGAGTCTCGTGTGGCTTCAACTGTCTCGAAGTATAGGCAATAACATGCTGTCGCTGCATAAGAACACATCCTAATCCTCTGTGTGATGCATCACAATATACAACGAAATCATCTGTACCTGAAGGTATCGTCAACACTGGAGCACTGGTTAGTCGTTTCTTCAACTCTACGAAGCTCGACTCACATGCTTCTGACAAGATAAAAGGCGCATTCTTCTGAGTCAACTGAGTGATTGGCTTCGCAATACTGGAGAAATATTTAATAAATCGTCGATAGTACCCTGCTAAACCCATGAAACTGCGTATCTCTGGCACAGAAGTCGGTCTCGGCCAACTGATCACAGCTTCCACTTTACTCGGATCAACAGAAATACCGTCTCAAGATATGATATGACCCAAGAAGACAACCTGTCTCAGCCAAAACTCACACTTTGACAGTTTAGCATACAGTTGCTCATTTCTTAACGTCTGCAACACAATCCTCAAATGCTCAGCATGATCAATCTCATTTCTCGAGTAAACCAAAATATCATCTATAAAAACAATCACAAATTCATCTAGATACCTCTGAAAGACACGGTTCATCAGACTCATAAACACTGCTGGCGCATTTGTTAAACAAAAAGGCATGACAATAAACTCATAATGTCCATACCTGGTTCGGAATGCTGTCTTCGTATATCAACATCTTTAACTCTCAGCTGGTGATATCCAGATCTCAGATTGATCTTGGAATAGACAGAGGATCCTTGCAACTGATCAAACAAATCGTCGATACGAGGCAATGGGTACTTGTTCTTTACTGTTGCCTTGTTCAGTTGCCGGTAATCGATACACAATCTCATCGAACCATCTTTCTTTCGCACGAATAGCACTGGTGCTCCCCAAGGAGATACACTCGGTCTGATATATCCCTTGGCCAGCAAATCTTCAACCTGTTCTTTCAATTCTTTCAACTCTATCGGTGTCATTCTATAAGGAGCTCGAGAAATAGGAACCGTACCTGGTACTAGGTCGATGCTAAAATCTACCTCTCTGACTTGAGGCAATCCCGGAATCTCGTCGAGAAACACATCTGCAAAATCGTGAACCACTGGCACATCTGCCAAGGCAGGACTCGATTTCAGTAAATCAACTGAATAGACAAGGAACCCCTCTGCTCCTTTCTGTAGTAATCGAGTCACAGATAATACTGAAATCAAAGGAATCCTAGCTCTAGACCCTTTGCTGTAGAACTTCTACTCTTCAGCCATCTCTGGTCTGAATTTAACAATCTTGTGGAAACAGTCTACTGTCGCTCTGTACTTGGTTAGCATGTCGATACCAATAATGCAATCAAAATCAGATAACCCAAGTACAATACAGTCTAAATCTATCTCATGCCCATCATACTGTAGTAAACATGATCTAACAGATGTCACTGATATCAACCCTGTACCCAAAGGAGAAGAGATAGACACTACAGTAGACAACGACTCAATAGGCAATGCATGTGTCAATGTAAAACGCTCAGATAAGAATGTATGTGATGCACATGTGTCTATCAACACATAAGCAGGATAACCGCAAAGAAAACAGTTACCTGCAATCACATCATCTAGCGCATCTTGGGCCTGCTCTTCTGCTAGTGCAAATACTCGAGCCTGCTGTCTAGGAGGTTGGCTCACTGTCTGGCTACCTCTAGCTCTAGGCTGTGTCGATGTAGAGGCTGGCTGGAATGAATGAACAGATGAAGCTTGCCTCTCAGGCTGAGCTACAGAGCTAGATGCTCCTACACTCTGAGGCTGCTGTGTACCTCTCTGTGGACAGACCCTGGCGAAATGGCCCTGCTGTGTGCAAATGTTGCAGCGACCCATCACGCCCTGACACTGCTCGGTGGCATGTCTACCTCCACAGGAACTACAGTAAAACCCTGTACACTCTTATCTCTGGCCCGACCCTATCTGTCTCGGCCCACTGGAGCTCGACGAACTGCTCCCTGATTTCTTGAACTGCTTCCCCTTCACTTTCAAACTATCTTTCCTCCCACTGCTGCTACCACCACTCTCGAATCTGGGAGGTGGTTGCTGATACTGACCCGAGGGCTGGGGTGGTCTAGGAGACGGAGTGGTATAAGAAGTGCTTCGTTGCCTAAGCAACCCGGCTTCTGATCCCTTCGCCCTGTTCAAGGCATCAGAAAAAGTGTTGGGTTGTCCCGTGTTCACCAAGGTGAATATCTCAGGATTCAGGCCATTGATAAACTGATCCGCAACAGCCTCGTCGTTCCCAGCAATGTGGGGACCAAATCGGAGCAAGGTGGAGAACTTAGCGACATATTCTTCGATATTCAGCTGTCCCTGTCTCAGGTTGGCAAATTCTGCACCTTTGTCCTTTCGGTAGGATACGGGAAAGAATCGCTGATAGAACTCTGTCTTGAACACCTTCCAAGTGACCTCTGTACCACGATGCTCCAAGGCCCTCTTTGTGGTAAGCCACCAATTCTTGGCAACTTCTTGCAGTTGATGCCCAATCAGTTTAACTCGTCGTTCATCGGTGTAGTCAAGAGAATCAAATAACATCTCGATGTCATCTAACCAGCTTTCACACTCAACTGAATTCTCTGTGCCCTTCACTGTAGGTGGTCGGAATGACTGAAACCGCTTTAACAAGGTCTCCATAGGTGTAGCGGTCACATCCATCGGATCATTGGAAGTACTGCCCTGTTCTGGTGCCCGACCTGCTACTGGTTGCTGTACTCGTCGAGGAGGCATATCTGATTATCAAACGGATTAGTACACAATCTATATAATCTGTCTCAGCCCGCCTCTGATCATATACCTCTGATCCAGAATCGGTTCTGATTCAGTCTTTGCAATTACATGCTGTAATCAACGCAGATAACAAGACAACATGTAATAGGGAAAGCAATAAACCATGCTAGCACAAAACAAGCAAGGAAGAGACTCAATTTACCCCGCTCATTCTATTCTATCTCAGTCTAAAGGATCTATCGCTCTGATACCACCTGTTGTGGGGACCCGGGCTCTAACTCGATTATCTTTGGGATTAATTGGATCTTTGCTAGAAAATGTGGGTCAAAATTTTGCTTTTAACATTATTCAAATGTATATGAACAAGCACAAGACATTATATAAAATACTGTCATCTTATTCAACTACAATTAACATTCACATGTTCGTCTACAATTAACCTACTAGTGTTTAACAATTCAGTACATGTCTAGTAAGAAACCACTAGTGATCTTCTACGCCCGTAATCTCCACGCTATCTCGATCTCTCATCCTCTGCGTGACCCTGATCCTGTCCCACCTGTTGTCATGCACACATACAGACACAACAACAGCCGGATACTCCGGTGAGAACAAATCCCAGTATAAAACATGTATACATGCATGTCATGCAATAAATACAAAATCATGACACATAAATCAGTAATTATGACACACTAGTGAATACAGATAAAAATCTTCGACTCTTATTCTTTAACTCGACTCATATCTAAGTCTAGGGATCCCGGTGTGAATAAGACGTAACAAGTCTCCCACCTACTCTCCCAATCGTGGTGGCGGTACGTCTTACTCCTAGACTTCGGTCCTGTCTGTATCGAGTATCTACAATCGGAGGAAATCTGTTCCGATGCGTCGATATCACCGAACGTCTAGTTTGGCAAGTCTGCCAATGACTCTCCTATCTTAAATGCCTGAATATAAATCTATAAAGAAAGCATCAACATATAAAAGGTAACAATCTAGTATGTGATTTTGGGAAACTCAAATCAGATCTAATTCGAGTTATGTCTTCCCGAATCAACATGAATTATACCTTTCTTGTCGTGAAATAAATTGAAGTCTCGAAGCCGGAATATCAACTCTGTCAATCTTAAATCTGAAATGGCAATATATAGATGTATTCTATCAATATACAACTCAAACAAGTCTTGTACAAATCATTATTCAATCTCGGTACAATTCGACGGCATATCGGCGTGATCTTGCAATACCGATCAATTCAAATCTCAACATATATCAACAAGTCAAATTCTCAACTCATAAACAGCACAATATATTCATTATCATCTTAAAATCTGCATATCTCAACTCATACATGCTGAAAACTGTAAAAGTCGCATATTATATCCGTTTTTCGATCCGGTTGCGAATATACGTTCACAATAATCATAAGAACACATAATCTCAATCATATCAAATTTCCCCAACATCTAAACTTCACTTCAGGTAGGAAATAAACAAGACTTACATCCTTACGAAGCTATTGAAGAGAGGAGCGCAAATCTAGTCTCGGATCGCAATTTGGTTAAACGGATTTGTCACAACCAAGTGTTGAAGAGAAGAGAACAAAACTTGGAGCTCTCGTTGCTGGTCTGCTGAATGAGAAATGAAGGAAAGATTGAAGACTCAGCACCTATATTGCATGGCAAGGACACATGTTTTATTTTTCACTCAACACGTCTCAACGCGGGTGCGGTAGCTTTTCACCGCGGGTGCGCTAAGGCTACGGCATTCCATCCAAAATTCTGGACTCGACGACCGCGGGTGCGCTCACTTCTGACCGCGGGTGCGGTGACCCTACTGTAATTCTCCACATTTCATGAGTTACAACCGCGGGTGCGGTATATCTTGGACCGCGGGTGCGGTCTCTCTTTTAGTCAAAACTCTACTTTCTGTCCTTACACCGCGGGTGCGGTAGAAACTGGGGCGCGGGTGCGGTATATTCTTCAAGCAACACTTCATCATTTCATTTTATCCACCTAAAATTTCGGGCATTACAGTCCTTCCTTTTATTTCGTGTCTTGAGGCTAAAAAGTTGTTGTTTAGAGGTTGTGATGGGTTTTTGGCTTCGATTGTTGATACGGATAGAATTGTGAAGTTGAATATTGATGATATTGATGTTGTGAGAGAGTTCTCTGATGTATTTGAGGATGATGTGCCGGGTTTACCGCCGGACAGAGATGTAGAGTTTGTGATTGATCTAGTTCCGAGTACGGTTCCTATTTCTAAGGCTCCGTACAGAATGGCCCCAACAAAGATGAAAGAATTGAAGACGCAGTTGCAAGATTTATTAGATAAAGGTTTTATTCGACCGAGTTCTTCGCCTTGGGGAGCTCCGGTTCTTTTCGTCAAGAAGAAAGATGGGTCTTTGCGGCTGTGCATTGATTACAGAGAATTCAACAAAGTGACTGTCAAGAATAAGTATCCGTTGTCACGGATAGATGACCTTTTTGATCTGCGATCTGGTTATTATCAGTTGAAGGTTAGGGAGTCTGATATCCCTAAGATGGCATTTCGGACCAGGTATGGTCATTATCAATTTCTTGTTATGTCGTTTGGTCTGACCAATGCTCCTTCAGTCTTCATGGATCTTATGAACCGTGTGTTCAAGCCATATTTGGATAGCTTTGTCATTGTTTTTATCGATGACATTTTGATTTACTCGAAGACCAGAGAGCTTCATGCAGAGCATCTCAGAGTTGTTCTTCAGTTGCTGAGAGAGAAGAGAATGTATGGTAAGTTGAAGAAATGTGAGTTCTGGTTGGAGCAGATTTCTTTCTTAGGCCATGTTGTCTCGAAGGATGGGTTAGCTGTTGATCCATCGAAAATAGAGACGATACAGAAGTGGCCTATTCCTACCACTGTACAAGAGGTACGCAGTTTTCTTGGTTTGGTGGGTTATTATCGTCGTTTTATTTCAGACTTTTCCAAGATTGCCCTGCCGTTAACTAATCTGACGAGGAAGACTCTGAAGTTTGAGTGGTCCAATGAATGCCAAAGAGGATTACAGGAGTTGAAAGATAAGTTGACGACAGCTCCGGTACTTGCATTGCCCAGTGGTTCAGAGGACTTTGTTGGTTTTATCGATGGGTCGAAGAAGGGTCCTGGTGCAGTGCTGATGCAACGTGGAAAGGTTGTAGCTTATGCTTCTCGTCAGTTGAAAGACTACGAGAAAAATTATCCTACGCATGACCTGGAACTGGCAGCTGTAGTTTTCGCCCTGAAAATCTGGAGACATTATTTGTATGGCGAAAAGTGTTAAATTTTCACAGACCACAAGAGTTTAAAGTATTTGTTTTCGCAGAAAGAACTCAATATGCAACAGAGACGGTGGTTAGAGCTTGTCAAAGACTATGATGTGACTATTAGTTACCACCAGGGAAGGCGAATGTTGTAGCGGATGCATTGAGCCGTAAGTCGAGTTCTTCTTTGAGTTCTATGATTCAGCAGCCGTTGTTGTTAGATTTGCAGCGAGAAGATATAGTTTTGGTGGTTCCTGGAACCATTTCTCGTTTTTCAGTGTTGGTTATTCGGGCTACATTGACGGACAGAATCCGTAGAGAACAGGCTATTGATGTTCAGTTGTTAGAGTTGAGAGCTAGAGCAGAGGAGAGAGGTAATTCAGAGTTCGGGACGAATGGAGATGGTTTGGTGACATTTAGAGGCCGTATTTGCATTCCTGCTGGTGATGATATTCGGCGAGACGTCTTGACAGAGGCACATACCGCGCCATACTCGATACATCCAGGCAGCACTAAGATGTATCAGGATCTTCGTAGACTCTATTGGTGGCCAGGTATGAAGAAAGATATTGCCATGTTTATTTCTCAGTGCCTAACTTGTCAGCAGGTGAAGATCGAACACCAGAGACCTGCTGGGACATTGCTATCATTGCCGATTCCTCAATGGAAATGGGAGCACATTACGATGGATTTCGTGACTGGTCTTCCCAGAACGCAGAAAGGTTTTAACTCTATTTGGGTTATTGTTGATCGGTTGACCAAGTCAGCGCATTTTCTGCCAGTTAAGACGACGTATTCCATGAACCAATATGCCGAAGAGTACGTAGCTGAGATTGTTAGACTTCATGGTGTTCCTGTGTCGATTGTGTCTGATCGTGACCCTAGATTTACTTCAGAGTTTTGGAAGAGTTTGCACAGAGCTATGGGTACACGGTTAGCATTTAGTACAGCATATCACCCTCAGAGCGACGGTCAATCAGAGAGAGTTATTCAGATTTTAGAGGATATGCTCAGAGCTTGTACTATCGATTATCCTGGTAGCTGGGATTCTAAATTGCCTCTTGTTGAGTTCACGTATAATAATAGCTACCAAGCGACGATTGGCATGGCACCGTATGAAGTACTTTATGGCAGGAAGTGTAGATCTCCCTTGTATTGGGATGAGATTGGTGAGAGGAAGATGTTGGGTCCAGAGTTGGTCCAACAGACTGCTGATGTTGTTGCTGTTATTCGAGAGAGAATGAAGACAGAGCAGTCGAGACAGAAGAGTTATGCCGATGTGCGTCGTAGGCCATTGCAGTTTGAGGTTGGCGATCATGTGTTCTTGAAGATAGCACCTCTTAAGGGTGTGATGCGGTTTGGCAAGAAGGGAAAGTTTAGT
>NC_133311.1:6574879-6649883 GCF_012295235.1 Primulina huaijiensis
GTGATTATTGGGTTATTGATGGTGCAAATTATGGTTTATTGTTGTAGGTTGTGTACCAAGGGTATAGATTCAAGGTTCCAAGTGTTGTAAGTGGAATTCATTTCCTTGTGCTCACATGATAATATATGTATTGTGTTTCAATGGTTTTAAAGTGTTATTCCCTTCCATTTGATTCATGCTATGTATTAATACACCTTGTTGTATATTAGAGACATTCTTATGTCTCAATTATGTTAAAGGGAATACAAAAGAAAATAGAGTCTTCAAAGTGTTTGTTTTAATGCCAAAGAGAGAATTCAAATGTTTTATTGGATTGATAGATACATAGTCAGAGATTGCATGCAATTAGTTGATCAACGACCATAGGCTTATATCCCTCAGAGTTATCGATGTATATCGATGGGATATAGGTACAGAGACAGAGTTACAATATAGATATCAATCCAACAGAGAAAAGAGAAATACCATCTTATTGTTATATTATGCTATGTTATCCATGTTTTATAGAGTATGATATGTATTCATTGCTATGTAAGTGTTCCACTTGCTGAGTTTTATACTCATTTCAGTTATTCATGTGATGCAGATAAGAGCGACGAGCCAGGACGTTGATTGGAGCCGAGGTCATATGTATGAAAGATGGAAGGAAGAAAGATATTTTGATATACATGATCAAAATGACATTTTGTATTTTGTTGTATCATTTGATTGATCATGTGTATACTTTTGATTATATATATGGAAATGTATTTTTAAACCTTCTTTCCTTCAAGAAAAATTTTAAATTCCGCTGTTATTTTATGAAATGGGTCAGAGCGTTACATTTCATATTTCGGGTTTTGTCCAAATCATTGTGGAAGACCAGCCAAAAGTGCCCCGAAGTGTGTCGTGTGTATCGTCATTCCTACAATGACACATTTTGGTAGATTAAGCATAACGTTTTACTCAGACCTTCAAATGACCTGAAACTAATTGGAGATTCAAGCCAAGACATAGGGCTACAACTTTTATGTTTACCACTTTTTCAGATTATGAACGGAAGAGACGTTTCTGGAGCAATCTTTGATGAAGTAGTGCGCAGAGGCAGAACTTGTGGCGCTCGAGCGGTAGAAAATGACCGCCCGAGCGCCGGTTCACTTCAAGCTTAGCAATTTTACAGAACATTCCGCGCCCGGACGGTAGAAAATGACCGCCCGAGCGCCGCCTTGCATATAAGATGATAAGTTTCGACTTTCTAAGCCATTTTATCAGCTCTCCACTTCTATACCAGCAACAAACTGGAGATAAATCTATAGAAATCTTCCTCCAAAGCTTTCTTCTTCATTCCTTTCAAAGTTTTGAAGTTAGAACTTTGTTCCCCATCACAAGAACTTCATAAGGGTGTAAGTTTTCTTATCTTTTAGTTATTGTACATGTAGAGGACAATAAAGGAATGATTTTTATCTAGTATATACAATAGTGACTGAATTATTGGTATATTTGACAGTATAGGAGCGAGAAACACCATCTCAAACCAGTGTTCTTAAGCTTGGACTGTAAGTTGGCATGTTCTTGAAGTAATACATGAGTAATATTATGATTTCAAATACTTCCCATTGATTATTGCTATATGTACATTGTTAGTATCTTATTGATGAAAATATAGCACCATATTCCATTGTTATGTATTAAATATGTAAGAAACTCATGAATATTGATGATGGGTGCTATGTTATGAACATGAACATGAACATGAAAAGAAAAGGATTGATTTTTACATGATATAGAGCTTGTTGACATCATGGGTGGTTTTAAATCCACCAAAGCTATTGGTCAATATATGTTCATGGGGCGTGGGGTTGCCAAAGGTTACTCCCTAACGTCCAACACAGTAGTAGCTATATAATAAAGCAAGCACGGTAGTACAGGTCAACTAATGAGGCTCAAGTACAAAAATGAACATGAGTATATTCTATGATATGACATGGTTTAAAGATTCATTGTTGTCACGACTTGATATGTATGTTTTTTCGACGCATATTGATACGTACAAGTGCCAAGTTATTGAGTTTTATAAACTCACATAGCTCATGTATTACAGGATCAGGTAGTGAAGAGACGTATGATGCCAGTTCGCCAATGGATGCATGTGACGTGCCTTACCTCGACAAGAACCGGGACTTCTTATTGTATAGCTTCCGCATATGTATTGTACGAAAATATGTCAGGGTTTGAAACAAGTTTTACAATGTTTATGTTTAGGTGTATGATGATACAGAATATGTTTGTATGTAAGAATACGATTATATATATATGTTGATGTTAATGTTTGAGTTGAGTTTTTAGTTTTTGCAAGAATGTAGGAACATCATGCCAAAATTTTTATAAACCGTCAAAGTGATGCCCTTGTCTGATTTGCTTCATACTACAGTTATATCAGTCAAACCCTATTTTGATTATGATAACTATGCTAAGTATAGAGTAAGGGTGTGACATTTCAGTTGGTATCAGAGCCCATGGTTCTTCGACAGGGAAGACACTGCACTTCATCCACATGGAGAACTCGGCAAGTAAGTATCTTTGTATCCCATAGTTATGCTAAGTTATGTGTCTATGTGATCGATATGTAGGTTAAGATAAGCGATGATGCCACCTAAACGTAAGGTACGTGAAGGAGAGTCATCTAAGGGCAAAGCCCAGCGGTCGAAGGTGAGGGCAGTGCACCACGACCTATAGATGATTTTGCTCAGCTGCTCCAACAACAAGCGAAAGTCCATGGGGAGCAGATACAGCAATTACTGGAGATGCAACGAACTACACATGAGTAGGCACATGCACAAGCCATGATCCCCAGACAAGGGCCTGTTCAAACTGATGTGTATGATCGTTTTCGACGTCTGAATCTTCCTGAATTCATGGGAAGCACCGATCCAGCAGTAGCAGAATAGTGGATTAAGTCATTGGAGTCCATCTTCTCCTACCTTCATATGGAAGATGTTGACAAAGTAACTTGTGCCATCTTTTTGTTAACAAAACATGCAAGAATATGGTGGGAGAGTGCAAGGGTTGCATTACCGGTTGGACCATTGACATGGGAAACTTTCAAAATCGTATTTTACAACAAATACTTCAGTAAAGATGTACGATCCAAGAAAGCCAGCGATTTCCCTAACCTGAAGCAAGGAACCATGTCAATGACAGAATACATACAACAATTTGATGCTGGAGTCCAGTATGTACCGTATATTGCACAAGATGAGACAAGTAAGGGTGAACACTTCATGCGGGGACTTCGCTCTGAAATTAAAAGAGATGTACGGATGTCGAAAGTTGCTACATACGGGGAGATAGTAGAAAGAGCACTTATTGCAGAACAAGATGAACATGACATTGACAGGGATAGGCAACAACGAAGGCAACAGTACTTGCAGAAGAGCCAAGGAACGGGACAAGGCAAAAAGACTGATAACAGTGGTACTAGACCAGAGGAACCCCGTGGCAAGGGTCCCCCTCCACGTAAAGAACAGGACAGACCACCTTGTCCTAAATGTGGCAAACTTCATGGCGGGGAATGTATGCAAGGTTCCAAGGTTTGTTATCGTTGCAAAAAGCCAGAGCATCTCGCCAGGAACAAGACAAGGCAAAAAAGACCGATAGCAACCACGTGACAAGGGCCCCCTCCACGTAAACTCGTCCTAAATGTGGCAAACTCCATGGCGGGGAATGTATGCAAGGTTCCAATGTTTGTTATCGTTGCAAAAAGCCAGAGCATCTCGCCAGGAATTGTCCAAGGAGTTCTGAGAAAGTACAGGGACGCCTTTTCTCCATGGCTAAAGAGGAAGTGGATGCGGATACATCGATGATCACTGGGATGTTCTTGATTTCTGATATTACTGCTATTGTTTTACTAGACTCAGGAGCCACGCATTCCTTTATTTCGGAATCGTTTGTAAGGAGACTGGGCATTGCAGCAAATACAACAGAGGCACAACTCGCCATAGCCTTACCTTCCGGGCAAGAATTACAGACAGATCAGATTGTGAGAGGGTGTCCAATATATGTCCAAGGCCATCAGATGTATGCTGATTTGATAGTTTTGAGGATGACAGATTTTGATGTGATATTGGGAATGGATTGGCTCTCGAAGTACAGAGTTACAATTGACTGTGGCATAAAGATGATCAAATTTGCGCCGATAGGGGCTGAACCATTCACAGTAGCAAGTGCAGGTATATCCTTACCTCTTCGGATAATCTCTTGTATGAAGGCTTGTAAATTGCTACAGAAAGAGTGTCAAGGATATTTAGCATCTGTGTTAACTATTGACCCACCTGTTCATGAATTAAAAGATACAGATGTTGTTTGTGAATTTCCAGAGGTATTTTCCGATGATGTTACAGGCTTACCCCCAGATATAGAGATCGAATTTGTAATTGATGTTGTGACAGGAACTCATCCGATCTCAAAAGCTCCTTATCGATTAGCTTCTACAGAAATGAAAGAATTGAAAGAACAGTTACAAGAGTTGCTTGATAAAGGGTTTATTAGACCGAGCTTTTCACCGTGGGGTGCACCTGTTTTATTTGTGAAGAAGAAAGATGGTACCCTCCGTCTATGTATTGATTATCGGGAGTTGAACAAAGTGACAATCAAAAATAAGTATCCACTCCCCAGAATTGATGATTTGTTTGATCAATTACAAGGAGCTGCAATCTTTTCGAAGATTGATTTACGATCAGGCTATCATCAATTAAAAGTTAAATCAGATGATATCTCAAAGACTGCCTTCCGAACCAGGTACGGGCATTATGAATTTCTTGTAATGCCATTTGGACTAACGAATGCACCAACTGCTTTTATGGATTTAATGAACAGAATTTTCAAGCCATTTCTAGACAAGTTCGTGATTGTATTTATAGATGATATTCTCGTCTACTCACGAACTACAGAGGAGCATCGAGAACATCTGCAATTAGTTTTGCAAACTTTGAAAGATAAACAGTTATATGCCAATTGGAAGAAATGCGAATTTTGGCTTAAACAAGTATCATTCTTGGGTCATATCATTTCAAAAGAAGGCATATCCGTGGATCCAAGCAAGATTGAAGCTGTTAATAACTGGCTACGACCAACTACTGTTACTGAGGTACGTAGTTTTCTTGGGCTAGCTGGTTATTACCGTCGGTTTATAGCGGGATTTTCTAAGATAGCATTGCCTTTGACTGCTTTAACTTGAAAGAATGTGAAATTTGTATGGGACGAAGCATGTGATCGCAGTTTCCAAGAGTTAAAGGCAAAACTGACATCAGCACCAGTCCTTGCTATTCCAGAAGGATCAGGAGATTTTGTGGTATACAGTGATGCTTCGAAACAAGGATTAGGAGCAATTTTAATGCAGCATGGGAAGGTCATTGCTTATGCCTCAAGACAGTTGAAAGAATATGAAAAGAACTATCCTACACATGACTTAGAACTGGCAGCAGTGGTATTTTCGTTGAAAATATGACGCCATTATCTGTATGGTGAACGGTGTGAAATATACACGAACCACAAGAGTTTGACATATTTATTCACGCAAAAAGAACTAAATATGCGACAACGACGTTGGTTGGAATTAGTGAAAGATTATGATTGTGTTATTAATTATCATCCAGGTAAAGCCAATGTTGTTGCAGATGCATTAAGTCGAAAGTCCAGTTCTATTGCTACAATGCAAGTACAAGAACAAATTTTATGGGATTTACAGAATATGAAGATTGATGTTATGCCAAAGGGAACTGCAATCCAATTATCATCTCTCATGGTTCGACCAACACTTGCAGATAGAATCAGGGCCGAACAAAGTGTAGACAATGAATTACAACAACTGAGGCAGCGAGATGAAGAAAAAGGCAATTTGAACTTTGAATTGAATGGAGAAGGAATGTGGACATATCGAGGTAGATTGTGTGTGCCAAAACAAGGAACAATCAGAAATGACATTCTTATTGATGCACATGCTACACCCTACTCGATCCATCCAGGAGGCACGAAAATGTACAAAGATTTGAAACCATTATTTTGGTGGCCAGGTATGAAAAAGGACATTGCTCAATTTGTTGCACAATGTCTAACTTGTCAACAGGTCAAGATTGAACATCAAAGACCAGCAGGGCTCCTGAAACCGCTACCCATTCCTGAGTGGAAATGGGAACATATCACAATGGATTTCATCCTTGGTTTGCCAAGAACACAAAGAGGATTCAATGCTATATGGGTTATTGTGGATCGACTTACGAAATCAGCTCACTTTCTTCCGGTGAAGACCACATACACGATGAATCAATATGCTGAAGAATACATCAAGGAGATAGTGAGGCTTCATGGCATCCCAGTGTCCATTGTATCTGATAGAGATCCCAAATTTACGTCTGCATTTTGGAAGAGTTTACATCATGCTATGGGAACTCGATTGGCATTCAGTACAGCATTTCACCCTCAAACTGATGGACAATCAGAACGAGTAAATCAGATCTTAGAAGATATGTTGAGGGCCTGTACTATTGATTTTCCAGGCAGTTGGGACAGTAAACTACCGTTGGCTGAATTTACCTACAACAATAGCTATCAGTCAAGCATTGGAATGGCACCATATACTGCATTATATGGTAGAAAATGTCGATCTCCAGTACATTGGGATGAAGTTGGAGAAAGAAAGTTATTAGGCCCTGAATTGGTACAACAGACAGCCGAATTGGTGACCAAGATCAGAGAAAGAATGCACACTGCCCAGAGTCGACAGAAAAGCTATGCTGATGTGCGACGTCGACGATTGGAATTTCAGGTTGGTGACCATGTATTTGTAAAGATATCACCATTGAAGGGCATATTACGTTTTGGTAAGAAAGCAAAATTGAGTCCAAGATATATTGGTCCATTTGAAATCTTGGAAAGAATAGGAGACAGAGCCTACCGAGTTGCTTTACCACCAAACTTGTCAAACGTTCATAATGTTTTTCACGTTTCCATGCTACGAAAGTATTTAGCTAATCCTTCTCATGTTCTTTATTATGAACCGTTGGAGCTTGCATCGAATCTCTCATATGAAGAACGACCGGTACAAATCCTCGATAGGAAATCAAAAGTGTTATGAGGCAAGGAAATACCCTTAGTGAAACTGTTATGGCGTAATCATACAATTCAAAAAGCAACTTGGGAGCGAGAAGACGAGATCCAACAGAGATATCCTGAACTATATGGTATGTCAAATTTCGAGGACGAAATTCTTTGAAGGAGGGGAGAATTGTAATGCCCGGTTACTCGTACAAATGATTAGTAATATGCTTATGTCATTATAGATAGTTATTTAGCTCATTATGTTTTACATATTGATTGAGGTATCAATATTGAGATTGAACATGACTTTTATATTGTTCATGGTGTAATGAGAATGAAAATATGTCTAAATAGTTATAGTAAGATGTGAAGGTATAAGTAGTGTTATGAAGTTGATAGGAAATGAGATGAAATTGTGGTAATTTTTACGAGTTTTAGCATAATGATTTGAATATTAATCCAAATTGTGTGAGGTTATAACCATTAGAAAGCAAAGATATAATGCTAAAACTTTCATGTCTTGGGTTTTGTCCAAATCATTGTGGAAGACCAGCCAAAAGTGCCCCGAAGTGTGTCGTGTGTATCGTCATTCCTACAATGACACATTTTGGTAGATTGAGCATAACTTTTTACTCAGACCTTCAAATGACCTGAAACCAATTGAAGATTCAAGCCAATACATAGGGCTACAACTTTTATGTTTACCATTTTTTCAGATTATGAACGGAAGAGACGTTTCTGGAGCAATCTTTGATGAAGTAGTGCGCAGAGGCAGAACTTGTGGCGCTCGAGCGGTAGAAAATGACCGCCCGAGCGCCGGTTCACTTCAAGCTTAGCAATTTTACAGAACATTCCGCGCCCGAGCGGCAGAAAATGACCGCCCGAGCGCCGCCTTGCATATAAGATGATAAGTTTCGACTTTCTAAGGCATTTTATCAGCTCTCCACTTCTATACCAGCAACAAACTCGAGAGAAATCTATAGAAATCTTCCTCCAAAGCTTTCTTCTTCATTCCTTTCAAAGTTTTGAAGTTAGAACTTTGTTCCCCATCACAAGAACTTCATAAGGGTGTAAGTTTTCTTATCTTTTAGTTATTGTACATGTAGAGGACAATAAAGGAATGATTTTTATCTAGTATATACAATAGTGACTGAATTACTGGTATATTTGACAGTATAGGAGCGAGAAACACCATCTCAAACCAGTGTTCTTAAGCTTGGACTGTAAGTTGGCATGTTCTTGAAGTAATACATGAGTAATATTATGATTTCAAATACTTCCCATTGATTATTGCTATATGTACATTGTTAGTATCTTATTGATGAAAATATAGCACCATATTCCATTGTTATGTATTAAATATGTAAGAAACTCATGAATATTGATGATGGGTGCTATGTTATGAACATGAACATGAACATGAAAAGAAAAGGATTGATTTTTACATGATATAGAGCTTGTTGACATCATGGGTGGTTTTAAATCCACCAAAGCTATTGGTCAATATATGTTCATGGGGCGTGGGGTTGCCAAAGGTTACTCCCTAACGTCCAACACAGTAGTAGCTATATAATAAAGCAAGCACGGTAGTACAGGTCAACTAATGAGGCTCAAGTACAAAAATGAACATGAGTATATTCTATGATATGACATGGTTTAAAGATTCATTGTTGTCACGACTTGATATGTATGTTGTTTCGACGCATATTGATACGTACAAGTGCCAACTTATTGAGTTTTATAAACTCACATAGCTCATGTATTACAGGATCAGGTATGAAGAGACGTAGGATGCCGGTTCGCCAATAGATGCTTGTGACGTGCCTTACCTCGACAAGAACCGGGACTTCTTATTGTATAGCTTCCGCATATGTATTGTACGAAAATATGTCAGGGTTTGAAACAAGTTTTACAATGTTTATGTCTAGGTGTATGATGATACAGAATATGTTTGTATGTAAGAATACGATTATATATATATGTTGATGTTAATGCTTGAGTTAAGTTTTTAGTTTTTACTAGAATGTAGGAACATCATGCCCAAATTTTTATAAACCGTCAAAGTGATGCCCTTTTCTGATTTGCTTCATACTACATTTATATCAGTCAAACCCTATTTTGATTATGATAATTATGCTAAGTATAGAGTAAGGGTGTGACATTTCATAAAATGAGCACCCTTGTCTTTGTCATTGGAGGCAATATATGGGGCAAACAGACAGCCCTCCTCGAACTTCAAAATGTACTCGTCAACATTTATATCTCCCTGGCGCAGCTCTAAAAACTCGGTCACCTTCCGGGCTCGAAGTGCATCTGGGAAGTACTTGTCATAGAAAAGATCCGTGAAATCTTGCCACTTTAATGCCGGAACATCAACACCTACCTTGGTAGCATTCCACCAAATACTTGCAGCTTTAACTAGCATGAATACTGCACAACCAACTTTGTTCTTGTCTTCATACTTGAGATGATCAAATATCGCCTCAAGTGCTTTGATCCACTCTACTGCCACCAATGGATCAGTGCTTCCTGCAAACTCAGGCGGATCCATTCTCTTAAAAGCAGTAAAGATCCCATCAGTTCCAACTGCTTGAACCACTTGGCCTCTACCTTGACCTGTACCTTTCAAACGGAGCAACTGCTGAATCTGTTCACTATGAACCTTGGCTTGCTCTTTCAATAATTTTCCGAACTCGTCGACAACTCTCGATGAGGAGCTATCCTCACCCTCTGAAACCTTTCTCTTGGGAGGCATTAAATCCTACAATGTGCTCACACAATACATATCAACCAATAACAATACGTAGATGTAGAAGAAGACATACCCGGACTATTGAAAGTAGACGAAGTCATATACATTGGTCCGAAGAACGTTGCTCTGATACCACTAAATGTAACGCCCTCTTGATCGATTTCATAAAAAAAAACAGCGGAATTTAAAATTTTCTTAAAGGAAAGAAGGATTTAAAATACATTTCAATATATAATCAAAAGTATATACATGATCAAATAAGCGTTGCAACAAAATACAAAATATCATTTTGATCATGTCCAAAAGTGCTAACAAAATAGCCTTCTTCCTTCCATCTTCTATGCATATGACCTCGGCTCCAATCAAAGTCCTGGCCCGTCACTCTTATCTGCATCACATGAAATAACTGAAATGAGTATAAAACTCAGCAAGTGGAGCTCTTACATAGCAATATACATATACCGTACTCTGTAAAACGTGGCTTTGAAATCATTATTACCATATAACTCTTGAAACATGAATAATATAGTAGAACATGAACAATAACGATGGTATTTCTCTTTTCTCTTGTGGATTGATATCTAAATAGTATCTCTGTACCTATATCCCATCGATATAAATCGATACTCTGTCGGGATATAAGCCTATGGTTGTTGATCAACTAATTGCATGCAATCTCTGACTATCTATTTATCAATCCAATAAAACATTTGAAATCTCTTTTGGACATTAAAACAAACACTTTGAGTACTCTTTTCTTTGGCATTCCCTTTTATAAAATTGAGACATATAAAGCCTCTAATATACAACAAAGTGTATCCATACATAACATGAATCAAGTGGAAGGGAATAGCATGTTAAAACCATTGAAATACAATACATATACTTCATGTGAGCACAAGGAATGAATTCCACTACAACCAATGGAAAGCTTGATTCTAATCTCTTGGTACAATTCCTACAACAATAAATCATGTATTGAACCATCAACATCTCAATAATCATTGAACTTCTTCAGTCTTCCTCTCGTGATTGGTCCCTCCGGCAACTCCAAAGGATCCCATGCTTTCCTTGGCGCTCCACCACCCGTGTTTGCATCAGTTGAAGGCTATAACATATATGTCTATCCAAAATTCAACCCAAGAAAATAAGTTTTTAAAATGCCAAAAGTTTCCCTTCATCATGCCATATGACTTCTTCTGCCTTAGACAATCCACTTCATTCTTTCTTTCTACCTGCATCTCATGACATTAATTGGAATGAGATAAAACTCAGTAAGTAGAAAGCTATATGTAACACTCGTGACTAAAATGCATAATCAGTGTGGAAGCTTTGAAATATAATTTGGAGAAAATGTGTACTGTTAAAAAAATTTGGGCAGCATCTCCCCGCAAATAGGACATGCCACATACCTCAAGCAATACATAAACACATGCAAAAGATTTCCATATACATCAGATACAAAATAATAAAGTATCTACACGTATTGCTGATTTCAAATACCAAAACAAGATTTACAATATTTCCCAAAATAACCAAAATCATAACACATGAAAATAGCATCCAATTGAAATCTCCAGAGTTTGGCATATGCCCTTCTCTTGCTTTGACAATTCCGGGATGATCAGTCTTTCTTACCTGTGCCTGCATCATATGAACATAACTGGAATGAGTATAAAACTCAGCAAATGGAATCAATACTAACAAGATACATATATATCATTTTATCGTAAAACATAAAATTGATAGCCTCAATTTCATTTTATTGAAAACATTATCCATCTCATTTCATAAATGTCGAATCATCATTAATATCATCCGTCAAGAATCATAATACAACAATACATAGGGATGATAATCATTTCATTGATTAATTGAAGACTTGATAGTTCGTATAAGATAGTTCATTCATTGCTAACCCTCTTCGTAAAGGAGGGACATGTACCTCTGCATAAAATGCATCTTATAAGAGAGTACATGTTTTTATCGTTAATTGTCCAATTACATTGTGGATTTAGAATTGCCAGAGGCAACACCGCTACTATCACTATCAATCCAATCATTCAATCATATAAAACTTCATTCAAGCATTTTATCGAACATCTTAGAGGCATCATTTAAAGTTTAACTCCTTTCAATAAAAAATGCATATAATTGAATTACCATGTATACATATTTACATATATAAAAACCCAATAACTAATCAACAACACCCAAATAATAACCTTAAATAACCATTTTATCTAATACATCAATGAAAACTACCATCCCCCAACTTCACAGTAATAGCCAAACCTTTATCATGTTAATCTCTATGGTTTATTATAGTTATGATCATGTTTATGATTTAATGGTTGAGATTATGTTAAAGGGTTATTGTTTATGGTGTTGTTTATTGATATGGGATTAGAATGGTTACGGTTATGTTTTTTGGAATAGTTGTTGGAGTTATGTTGATATGAATTTGGCCGGGCATGGCGTTCAAATGATTGGAAGGATCTTTGTGCGAGTATTAGACGAAGTGGGAAACAGAAGCCTCCGCGCCCGAGCGGTCAAATTCTACCGCCCGAGCGCCAAAGTCAATGTCCAGAACGTGAACTCCAGAAGCATCGGCGCCCAAGAGGTAACATTTTACCGCCCGAGCGCTACCTGTCCAGAAGAGCTCGCGCTCGAGCGGTAGAAACCCGCGCCCGAGCGCCGCCCAATCCCGAGAAAATCTTTAGTTTCCTATTTTTGAGTCCTAATTGTTTTGGTATTTAGATTTTTCATATCTTTTTGATTTTGTAACAATATATGGACGAAAATCCATCATTGTAAACATTGAATTATTGAGTTTATAAAATTTTTCTTTGAGAATTCTCTCAAAAACAAGCTTAAGTTTCGTTACAACTTTTGCGTCGTATCAAATCAAACTTATCAAAAGATTTATCTTTTGTGGCGTTTGTCAATCGAATATCACGAGGGTTGCCAAGGACGGTTTCTTTGGAACAATCGCGTTCAAGAGAAGTTGATTGCATGGAGTGCCGAAGTCGATTGTATCAGACCGTGATCCTCGGTTTACCTCGCACTTTTGGCAGAGTTTACAGTAGGCTCTTGGTACGAAGTTGCATCTGAGTACCGCATCTCATCCACAGACTGACGGACAGTCAGAGCGGACTATTCAAACACGGGAGGATATGCTGAGAGCTGTAGTGCTTGATTTTAGCAATAGTTGGCAAGATGCATTGCCACTTTGTGAGTTTTCATACAACAACAGCTATCAAATGAGTATTGAGATGGCACCATTTGAAGCATTGTACGGGAAGAAATGCAGATCCCCTCTTTATTGGGATGATATCTCCGAGGTTCCTGAGATTGGACCTGACATGATCAGAGATATGACTGAGAAAGTGAAGCTGATTCAGAAGAGAATGAAAGCAGCTCAGGACAGACAAGCCAAATATGCCAACATCAGACGACGACCATTGGTATTTTCGGCAGGAGACCGAGTATTCCTGAAGATTTCACCGTTTAGAGGAGTTGTCAGATTTGGAAAGAAAGAAAAGTTGTCTCCACGATATATTGGGCCGTACGAGATTCTCGAGAAGATAGGAGATCATGCCTATCGACTCGCATTACCACCTTCTTTATCTGGAATACATGATGTCTTTCATGTATCTATGTTGCGGAAGTATCTCCTTGATGATTCTCACATTATTCAGCCAGACGAAGCCGAGCTTGATGAAAGTCTGAGTTGTGTAGAAAAACCGATTCAGATTCTTGATTGTAAAGAAAAACAACTCAGAACGAAGACTATTCCACTGGTGAAAATTCAATGGAGTCGTCATGGCATCGAAGAAGCTACCTGGGAGACTGAGTCAGATATGAGGCAGAGATTCCCAGAGTTATTTCGCTGATGTGAGTTTTCTATTTAGCTTCTGTTATACATTTCTTTCTGATATGATTTGATTGTCTGTGATTTCGGGGACGAAATCGTATCTTAGGGGGGGAGAAATGTAATGCCCGAGATTTAATTACTGTAGTCAGAAGTGGATTAATTAACAGTATGGAGAGTGTAAGAGCTCAAGTGGAGAAGCCAGGCGTCGGTACATCACAAGACTAATATTTTGTACAGAACCTTTGGCGCCCGAGCGGTAGAAAAGGACCGCCCGAGCGCCAGTGCAGGACAAGGTTTACATGGACAGAACTTCTGGCGCCCGAGCGGTAGAAAGTGACCGCCCGAGCGCCAGTGGAGGATAAGTTAAGGCTCGGACAGAACTCGCCGCGCCCGAGCGGTAGTTCTTGACCGCCTGAGCGCCGCTTGGATTTTATTAAAATGAGACGTTTCTTTGACATGCAAATGGATGTATATAAGCTGACTTTCCTCATAAAATGGTGACAAGAATCGAAGGAATTTTAGAGGAAGCTTCAAACTCTTTCGTGGCTGGGAATAGTGATTGGGAAGGAACCGATTATCAGAATTTCAATCCAAGTACAGTTCTGAGATCCTCGTGACAAGAGATTCACCTGGACGTAAGTTTTCTTATGTTTTGGTATGATTTGAAAATATGCTATGGAAGGAATCTTGATATGATCGATATTATGTGTTCTGGATATACTGATCAGTATATAATTGAAGTTAGATCGAAGAACAGATTATTTATACAATTGTTATAATTTTTCAGATATTGAATTGAGATTATTCAGATTTTTGAGATTAGGGATTAGTTCGACTATTGATTATGGCTTGCTGTTGATATCTATTGTTGTCTGAGTTGACGGGGATATCAAGACTATACCTTTATGCCGTCGATACTGAAGGAGATTGAATATTGATCCGAACAGATCTGAGTTGAGTTGAATATTGATATTGTCCCTATTCGATATGTCATTTCAGATCGATATTGACAGCTTTAAAGTCGAGACTTTGACCGAGTCAGAAACCAACAACAGAAAGGTATAAGTCAATGTGGTATTGGGAGATCGACACAAGTAAGATATACTTGTGTTTCCCTAAATCACATACTATTTGTTATTATTTGCATTAATTTGATTTGATATGCTTGTTCTATTGATGTATAGAGTGCATGTGTTAGACAAATATTAGATGAGTGATCTTGTGACAGAAGTACCTGATAGTGGCGAGATCGCCACGGGCACATTGCACGATGTCACAAGATAGTGTATTGGCGATAGTGCCACAGTCTGTGACGGATAGGTCAAGACACTGGATGTTTGGTTATATCGACGTGGATAGAATCAGAGTCTCTTCTATTACTGTTGGTCGATATAAGAATACCATCGTCTGGAAACCGGGATCCCTAGACTAGGATTGAGTCTAGTCTGAGTCGTGGAGTCACGAGTATGATTGATAGTTTGATATTACTTATGTTTCAGATTTTGATATATATTTGATATCTGCTTCATGCTTTATATTAATGATATGATTGCATGTTTCGTTGATTTATACTGGGATTTGTTCTCACCGGAGTTATCCGGCTGTTGTCGTGTTTGTATGTGTGCATGACAACAGGTGGGACAGGTTCAGGGTCGAGGAGATGAAGAGAGAGATCGTGATTAGAGTGGAGACTACGGACTTGATCTGAGATAGGGTTGAACACTTGATATTTAGTAGTTGAACCTTAGTTTGTAAATGATTGTATATAGTACAAAACTTGTACTTGACTTTTATACTGATATGTATAGTAGAGTGATTCCATTACGTTCCGCATTTGATACTATATTGAAAAAAAAAATTTAGACCCTGTTTATTATAATTGATTAATTAGTCCCAATGACGATTAAGAACATGATTAGCGTCCGGGTCCCCACAACAGGTGGTATCAGAGCGATAGATCCTTTAGACTGAGATAGAAGAAGAAGTGAGCGGGGTAGATTGAGTTTGCTTTCCTGCCTTTGATTGCTAGCACGTCTTACTGCTTTAATACATGTTCCTTGAATTATCTGATTTGATATGGTAATATGTTTATTGAGAACAAAGCAGCACCAATTCTAGATCAGCAGTAAGATGATCGGAGGAGGACTGAAACAGAATGGTTGGTTGGGGTTACTAATCCTTTTGTTAATCAGATATGCGTCCTCGAAGAATACCAGAACAGGGTAGCACTTCAAATCCTCCAATGGACGTGACAGCAACGCCAATGGAGACATTGTTAAAGAGATTTCAGTCATTCCGTCGGCCGACTTTGAAGGGTACTAAGACTTCCGTGGATTGTGAGAGTTGGTTGGACGATATTGAAATGCTGTTTGAGTCCCTGGACTACACCGATGAGCGGAGAGTGAAACTGATAGGGCACCAGTTGCATGACGTGGCAAAGAACTGGTGGATTAAAACCAAGCGGGCATTGGAGCATCGAGGTACTGTTATTACCTGGAATGTGTTTAGAACTAAATTTTATCAGAGATTCTTTCCAGTGTCGTACAGGAAGGACAAGGGAGCTGAATTTGCAAACTTGAGACAGGGCCAGCTAAATATTGAGGAATATGTGGCCAAGTTCTCTCCACTGCTCCGATTTGCTCCACATGTGGCCGAGAATGACGAGGCCGTTGCCGACCAGTTTATAAATGGCCTGAATCCGGAAATCTTTACTTCGGTGAATACCGGGAGGCCAAATAATTTTACTGATTCCTTGAACGGAGCTAAGGGAGCCGAAGCCGGTCTGATAAGACAGAGAAGAGCTTCGTTTGTGCCACAGGCACCGAGACCCCAGATGCCTACACCATCTCCCCAACTTGAGAGTGGCAGTGGTAGTGGAAAGAAAGGATTCCTGAAAGCTAGGGGGAAGCAATTTAAGAAATCTGGAAGTAGTTCATCCAGTTCTAGTGGCTCGAGACTGACCGGTCAGGGCCAGAGTTATACAGGACCCTATTGCAACACTTGTGGAGGGAAGCATTCCACAGAGCAGTGCCGAGGAGGGTTTGGCAGTTGCCGTATTTGTAGGCAACAGGGACATTTTGCTCGAGTTTGTCCCCAGAGAGATAATCAGAGGTCACAGGGTGCCGAGTCATCTGGATCCATAGTTCAGACTGGTAGACGACCAGCTGCAGTCCACTCCTTTCAGCCAGCACCATCCCAGTCACAGCCGAGGCCAGGAGGAAGCCAGACCGTTAGCCAGCATCCTAGACAGCAGGCCAGAGTGTTTGCTTTGACTGAGGAGCAGGCTCAGGAAGCACCAGATGACGTTGTTGCAGGTAACTGTTTTATTTCTGGTTATCCTGCATATGTATTGATAGATACTGGTGCATCGCATACCTTTATTTCTGAGAGATTTGCATTGATACATTCCTTGCCTATTGAGTCATTATCTGCTGTAGTGTCTGTCTCTTCTCCGTTGGGGACAGGTTTGATATAAGTGAAATCTGTGAAACGTTGTATGCTACAGTATGATGGGCATGAGGTTGAGTTAGATTGTATTGTGCTTGGGTTATCGGATTTTGATTTTATTATCGGTATCGATATGTTAACCAAGTACAGAGCTACCGTTTATTGTTTCCACAATATTGTGAGATTCAGACCTGACATGGCTGACGAGTGGAAATTCTACGGTAAGGGTTCTCGATCTAGAATTCCTTTGATATCCATATTGTCTATGACTCGATTGTTGCAGAAAGGAGCGGAGGGATTCCTTGTCTATTCAGTTGATTTACTGATATCGAGTTCATCATTGGCGGATTTGCCAGTGGTTTGCGAGTTTGCTGATGTCTTTCCAGATGAGATTCCTGGGTTACCTCCGATTCGAGAAATAGACTTCAGTATTGAATTGATACCAGGTACAGTTCCGATTTCGAGGGCTCCATACAGAATGGCACCGATTGAGTTGAAGGAGTTGAAAGAACAATTGGAGGATTTACTGGCCAAGGGGTATATCAGACCGAGTGTGTCTCCTTGGGGTTCTCCAGTACTTTTTGTGAGGAAGAAAGACGGTTCGATGAGACTTTGTATCGACTACCGTCAATTGAACAAAGCAACGGTAAAGAATAAATATCCCTTGCCTCGTATAGACGATTTATTTGATTAGTTGCAAGGTTCATCTGTATATTCTAAGATTGATTTGCGATCCGGATATCACCAGCTGCGAGTTAGAGATTCTGACATTCCAAAGACAGCATTCCGAACCAGGTATGGCCATTATGAATTTATTGTCATACCTTTTGGTTTAACGAATGCGCCAGCTGTATTCATGGGGTTGATGAACCGTATCTTTCAAAGATATCTGGATGATTTCGTGCTCATTTTTATTGACGATATCTTGATTTATTCGAAGAATATGATTGAACATGCTGAGCATTTGAGAACTGTTTTAAGAATTCTGAGGACTGAGAAATTATATGCTAAACTGTCGAAATGCGAATTTTGGCTGAGACAGGTTGTATTTCTGGGTCATATCATATCCGGAGATGGTATTTCTGTTGATCCCAGTAAAGTCGAAGCCGTGATTTCTTGGCCGAGACCGACATCAGTACCCGAGATACGCAGTTTTATGGGTTTAGCAGGATATTATCGACGATTCATTAAAGATTTTTCCAGTATTGCTAAACAGATTACGCAGCTGACTCAGAAGAATGCTCCATTTGTTTGGTCCGAGGAATATGAATCAAGTTTCTTGGAGTTAAAGAAGAGATTGACCAGTGCTCCGGTGTTGACTATCCCGTCAGGTACTGGTGATTTTGTGGTTTATTGTGATGCATCTCACCGAGGATTGGGTTGTATTCTGATGCAGCGAGGGCATGTTATCGCCTATGCCTCAAGACAGTTGAAGCCACACGAGATTCGTTATCCAATTCATGATCTTGAATTGGCGGCTATTGTATTTGCTTTGAAGATATGGCGACATTACCTCTACGGTGAGAAGTTTGAGATTTATTCTGATCACAAGAGTTTAAAGTATCTGTTTTCGCAGTCAGAATTGAATATGAGACAAATAAGATGGCTTGGTTTGCTGAAAGACTTTGATTGTGAAATCAATTACTATTCGGGAAAGTCGAATGCAGCAGCTGATGCACTGAGTCGAAAGGTATGTTCTTTATCCTTATCGACAATAGGTGTTTCCAATTTAATAGAAGATTGTTGTTTGTCTGGATTGATATTTGAGACAGATAGTAGACCCTTGAGACTATGTGCTATTCGGGCTGAACCAGAACTGATATTGAGAATTAAAGAAGCACAGAAAGTTGATCAGAATGTGCAGAATTCGATTGCTATGGTCAGAGCTGGACATCAATCGGAGTATCAGGTTCATGACAGGGTTTTGTATGTGAATAATCGTATTGTCGTGCCGAATGTTTCAGATTTGAGACAGCAGATATTGTCAAAAGCGCATAGCAGTCGATTCAGCATTCATCCTGGTGGCAGAAAAATGTATAATGACTTGAAAAGACAGTTCTGGTGGAAACAAATGAAAGCTGATATTGCAAAGTTTGTATCCAGATGTCTGAATTGCCAGCAGGTGAAAGCAGAAAGAAAGAAACCAGGAGGTCTACTACAAAGTTTGTCCATTCCTGAATGGAAATGGGATCACATTTCCATGGATTTTGTGACGCAGTTACCGAGATCCTCCCGAGGTTGTGATGCGATTTGGGTCGTGATTGATAGATTGACCAAATCAGCATGTTTTATTCCGTACAATATGACGTACAGATATGACCAGTTGGCCGAAATTTATGTGAAGGAAGTGGTCAGATTGCATGGAGTGCCGAAGTCGATTGTATCATACCGTGATCCTCGGTTTACCTCGCACTTTTGGCAGAGTTTACAGCAGGCTCTTGGTACGAAGTTGCATCTAAGTACCGCATATCATCCACAGACTGACGGACAGTCAGAGCGGACTATTCAAACACTGGAGGATATGCTGAGAGCTGTAGTGCTTGATTTTAGCACTAGTTGGCAAGATGCATTGCCACTTTGTGAGTTTTCATACAACAACAGCTATCAAACGAGTATTGAGATGGCACCATTTGAAGCGTTGTACGAGAAAAAATGCAGATCCCCTCTTTATTGGGATGATATCTCCGAGGTTCCTGAGATTGGACCTGACATGATCAGAGATATGACTGAGAAAGTGAAGCTGATTCAGAAGAGAATGAAGGCAGCTCAGGACAGACAAGCCAAATATGCCAACATCAGACAACGACCATTGGTATTTGCGGCAGGAGACCGAGTATTCCTGAAGATTTCACCGTTTAGAGGAGTTGTCAGATTTGGAAAGAAAGGAAAGTTGTCTCCACGATATATTGGGCCGTACGAGATTCTCGAGAAGATAGGAGATCGTGCCTATCGACTCGCATTACCACCTTCTTTATCTGGAATATATGATGTCTCTCATGTATCTATGTTGCGGAAGTATCTCCTTGATGATTCTCACATTATTCAGCCAGACGAAGCCGAGCTTGATGAAAGTCTGAGTTATGTAGAAAAACCGATTCAGATTCTTGATTGTAAAGAAAAACAACTCAGAACGAAGACTATTCCACTGGGGAAAATTCAATGGAGTCGTCATGGCATCGAAGAAGCTACCTGGGTGACTGAGTCAGATATGAGGCAGAGATTCCCAGAGTTATTTTGCTGATGTGAGTTTTCTATTTAGCTTCTGTTATACATTTCTTTCTGATATCATTTGATTGCCTGTGATTTCGGGGACGAAATCGTATCTTAGGGGGGGAGAAATGTAATGCCCGAGATTTAATTACTGTAATCAGAAGTGGATTAATTAACAGTATAGAGAGTGTAAGAGCTCAAGTGGAGAAGCCAGGCGTCGGTACATCACAAGACTAATATTTTGTACAGAACCTTTGGCGCCCGAGCAATAGAAAAGGACCGCCCGAGCGCCAGTGCAGAACAAGGTTTACATGGACAGAACTTCTGGCGCCCGAGCGGTAGAAAGTTACCGCCCGAGCGCCAGTGGAGGATAAGTTAAAGCTCGGACAGAACTCGCCGCGCCCGAGCGGTAGTTCTTGACCGCCCGAGCGCCGCTTGGATTTTATGAAAATGAGACGTCTCTTTGACATGCAAATGGATGTATATAAGCTGACTTTCCTCAGAAAATGGTGACAAGAATCGAAGGAATTTTCAGAGGAAGCTTCAAACTCTTCCGTGGCTGGGAATAGTGATTGGGAAAGAAGCGATTATCAGAATTTCAATCCAAGTAGAGTTCTGAGATCCTCGTGACAAGAGATTCACCTGGACGTAAGTTTTCTTATGTTTTGGTATGATTTGAAAATATGCTATGGAAGGAATCTGGATATGATCGATATTATGTGTTCTGGATATACTGATCAGTATATAATTGAAGTCAGATCGAAGAACAGATTATTTATACAATTGTTATGATTTTTCAGATATTGAATTGAGATTATTCAGATTTCTGAGATTAGGGATTAGTTCGGCTATTGATTATGGCTTGCTGTTGATATCTATTGTTGTCTGAGTTGCCGGGGATATCAAGACTATACCTTTATGCCGTCGATACTGAAGTAGATTGATTATTGATCCGAACAGATCTGAGTTGAGTTGAATATTGATATTGTGCCAATTCGATATGTCATTTCAGATCGATATTGACAGCTTTAAAGTCGAGACTTTGACCGAGTCAGAAACGAACAACAGAAAGGTATAAGTCAATGTGGTATTGGGAGATCGACACAAGTAGGATATACTTGTGTTTCCCTAAATCACATACTATTTGTTATTATTTGCATTAGTTTGATTTGATATTCTTGTTCTATTGATGTATAGAGTGCATGTGTTAGACGAATATTANTATGAGTAGTACAAATCAAATCTTTTAAGCCCTCTTCAACTGTACAGTCCATTACATTGAACAGTCTCGGAATCCCTCTCATTCCCGTGTGGGATCGGTTCATTCATGTTCCCTCCACCTAGAAGCCTGCCAGGAGCCGCTCATTGTCCGTGCAACTGATGGCACCGGCGATCACCCCCCGCCCTCTTCGGCCCCGGGCCTCACATGCCCACCAGCTTCCGCTTGGTTCGTCCCCGAACCACACCGTACTAAGAGAGGTCGGCTCTGATACCAACTGTAACGCCCCAGATTCGACGACTGTCCTCACTGTACCAAGACGAGTCTTTCCAGCGTGCTTATGTCCTCACTCACACGCACCCTGGGAAACTTCCCAGGAGGTCACCCATCCCAAAATTGCCCCAAGTCAAGCACGCTTAACTTTGGAGTTCTTATGTGATGAGCTACCGAAAAGAAGATGCACCTTCGTGATATGAGTAGTACAAATCAAATCTTTTAAGCCCTCTTCAACTGTACAGTCCATTACATTGAACAGTCTCGGAATCCCTCTCATTCCCATGTGGGATTGGTTCATTCATGTTCCCTCCACCTAGAAGCCTGCCAGGAGCCGCTCATTGTCCGTGCAACTGATGGCACCGGCGATCACCCCCCGCCCTATTCGGCCCCGGGCCTCACATGCCCACCAGCTTCCGCTTGGTTCGTCCTCGAACCACACCGTAATAAGAGAGGTCGGCTCTGATACCAGCTGTAACGTCCCAGATTTGACGACTGTCCTCACTGTACCAAAACAAGTCTTTCCAGCGTGCTTATGTCCTCATTCACACGCACTCTGGGAAACTTCACAGGAGGTCACCCATTCTAAAATTGCCCCAAGTCAAGCACGCTTAACTTTGGAGTTCTTATGTGATGAGCTACCGAAAAGAAGATACACCATCGTGATATGAGTAGTACAAATCAAATCTTTTAAGCCCTCTTCAACTGTACAGTCCATTACATTGAACAGTCTCGGAATCCCTCTCATTCCCGTATGGGATCGGTTCATTCATGTTCCCTCCATGATGCGCACACGGTTGGTCAAGCCCCAAGGAGAGCATGGGACCCTTTAGAGTTGCCGGATGGACCAATCGCGAGGGGACGTCTGAAGAGGTTCAAGGAAGCATTGAATGGGTTTATGAGCAAAGAAGGCGGAGTGACAAGCGAGTTACAGAGTGATGAAAGGTTCGTGATGCATGGGGATCATGTGAACATTATTCAAGCATCCATGCAAAACGAAGCGCAAATCTGGACAGAAGATCTCGCGCACATGCGCGAAGACAAGGCGCGCATTTACGCGAGCTCGCGCACATGCGCCGCGAAAGGGCGCGCATATGCGCGAGCTCGCGCACATGCGCGAAGACAGGGCGCGCATATGCGTGAGCTTGCGCACATGCGCCGCGAAAGGGCGCGCATATGCGCGACATAGGCAGAGACTTGCGCGCATATGCGCGAGGCGCAGANCACGCATATGCGCGACATAGGCAGAGACTTGCGCGCATATGCGCGAGTCGGGGCTCGCATATGCGCGCGGCGCATATTTTTTTTTCCTAGTTTGGAATTTCAATTATTTTGGCAACTTATCTTTTTGATATCTTGTTGATTATGTATATGGACGAAAATCATGAACAATTATTGAGACATTATCATTGAGTTTTTACAATAGCTTTTGAGATTTTCTCTCAAACCTTTTCAAAGCTTTGCNCATGAACAATTATTGAGACATTATCATTGAGTTTATACAATAGGTTTTGAGTTTTTCTCTCAAACCTTTTCAAAGCTTTGCTTTGTAATCAAAATTAAACTTATCAAAGTTTTAACTTTGTGGCGTTTGTCGATCGTTCTTGTGCGGATTGTCAAGGGCTTGTTCTTTGAAGGTTCGTTATAATTTCGATTGTTTATTCTCCTTGATTATTTGTTGCTAAACTTGTCATAGTTTAGAGGTGAAAATCACACACACACTTGATTCAAAAGATCGGGACAACACATCGATCCTTGCTCGTTATTGAATAGAGGGCGCGATTCGATTTTAATCGTGTTTGCTATTTATTCGTACGAGGATTCATATCATTTGGTATCAGAGCTTTTGGCTAATTGAATTCAAGTAAGTTTATCCTTCGTTCTATTTATCAGATCTAATTATCCTTTAGTTCTGCTTTCAAATCTGTTTGGTTCTATCATTCTTCGTCGTTCGTGAATCTGTGATACACGAAATTTTGTGTCTTATTTATTTTTCTCTGAATTTTCGGAATTCTTAGAGCAAAAAAAAAATTATAACTTCAAATTTCTTGTCTACGCACTCCAAGTGAGTCGATCACATTTGTTCACAAGTTGAACTTGATTGTTTGATATACGCAAATACAAAGGTTGAGCACCTTGAGGGAACCCTCGAATTTGAGTGAAAATACTTGAGTCCGAGTGAATTTTCTTTGGAGTGAACGGTGAGTATTTGTCGTCAGAAAAAAAAAATTGAGAGGAGTGACGAGCGACTTTCTTTGGAGTGACCGTGAGCATTTGGGTGAGGAACATATTGTTTTCTACTAACGTTTTCTTGCAGGTACAAACTGAAATTAAATGGAGAGGGAGGTAGGAGATAGTTCGAACCCGGGGTTATCTAAAGTACAAATGGAAGCGTTATTTGGGCATTTTAGTAGGATGATGAGAACCGAGTTAGAGCCATTACATGAGGGGTTGGATAGGCTTGAAGTTAGTACTAGTGGAGATAAATCTAAGCCTAAAAATATGGGTAGGGGAGAAGAAGAGGAAGAGTATGATTTGGGAGGAGATGAGGAGAGCCAAAAAAAAAATTGGGGTAGGAGTGGAAGAGGAAGAGGATTTGGTAGAGGGAAAAGAGAGGCCGTAAGGGGTAGATATGATGGGAATAGGGAGGATGGAAACATGGGTAGTATTAAGATGAAAATTCCATCGTTCCATGGTAAATCTTACCCGGAGGCATACTTAGAGCGGGAAAAGAGGGTAGAGTTCGTGTTTGAATGTCACCACTACTCCGAGCAAAAGAAGGTTAGGTTGGCGGTGGTGGAATTTCTAGACTATGCTCTCATTTGGTGGGATCAACTAGTGACCACTAGGAGGAGGTATAATGAGAATCCCATTGAAACTTGGGATGAGATGAAGAGGGTCATGAGGAAAAGGTTTGTGCCCAACCACTACTATAGGGAGATGTTTAAGAGACTACAAACTTTGAGGCAAGGGGTGAAGAGTGTTGAGGACTACTATAAGGAGATGGAAGTAGTCATGATTAGGGCCAATATTGAGGAAGATAATGAGGCGACCATGGCACGTTTTCTTTGTGGTTTGAACAGGGAAATCCAAGATCAAGTTGAGCTTCGGCACTACTTGGATCTAGACGAGATGGTGCAAATGGCCATAAAAGTGGAGCAACAACTCAAAAGGCGTGGAGTTGGCCGCACCAATCCAACTGGGGGTTCATCATCTTCATGGCGATCAAATGTGGTGAAACGTGAGGAGAACAAGGTGGTGACCAAGCCCAAATTTGAGACCAAACAAGAGGCGCCTAAACAAGGAGTGCAAGGTAAATCTGAAACTCCTTCTAATCGATCTAGAGATGTTAAATGTTTTAGGTGTCAAGGGTTAGGTCATATTTCTAGTGAATGTCCTAATAAAAGGGTAATGATTTTAAATGACTATGGTGAATATGAGTCTCAAAGTGAGGGTGATGATGATGAGATGCCTGCATTAGAGGATCCTGACGAGGGTTATGAGGCAGTTGTAGGTGAAGCACTAGTGACTAGGCGAATTATGAGTGCCCAAGTCAAGGAGGAGGAGACTAACCAAAGGGAGAACTTGTTCCATACTAGGTGTTTTGTAAACCAAAAAGTTTGCAATCTAATCATAGATGGGGGGAGTTGTACTAATGTGGCTAGTGTTGAAATGGTGGAGAAATTGGGGTTACCTACATTAAAGCACCCTCAACCATATAGGCTTCAATGGTTGAATGATTGTGCGGAAGTGAAGGTTAACAAACAAGTGCTAGTGCCTTTTTCTATTGGGAAATATGTGGATGAGGTCTTGTGTGATGTGGTACCAATGCATGCTTGTCATATCTTGTTGGGTAGGCCGTGGCAATATGATAGGCGAGTGACACATGATGGGTACAAGAATAGGTATTCATTTGTATTGAAGAAGGAATCCATTGTATTACTTCCTTTGTCCCCAAAGCAAGTGTTGGAGGACCATTTGAAAAAAAAGAAGAGAGATGAGGCCGAAAAAAAGAGTGAACTAAAAAGTGAGATGGCCTTTGAAAATAAAAATGAAATGGCTGAAAAAAAGAGTGGTCAAAAGAGTGAGACAGCCTTACAAAAGAAAAATGAGAGGAAAGAAATTGAGAGGAAAGAGGCCAAAAAGAAATCATATATGGCCCAAAAAGGTGAGTTGAAACAATTGATGCACACACATGAACCACTTGTGTTGATTGTTTATAAGGAGATCCTCCTTAACACAAGTGATATAGCCGGGTCCCTTCCGAGCATTGTTGTTTCACTTTTGCAGGAATTTGAAGATGTATTTCCGGAGGAGTTACCTCAAGGCTTACCACCATTGAGGGGAATCGAGCACCAAATCGATTTCGTGCCTGGGAGTGCATTGCCAAATCGTCCCGCCTATAGGAGCAATCCGGAGGAGACTAAGGAGCTTCAACGGCAGGTAAGTGAGTTGTTAGATAAGGGTTTTGTGCGTGAGTCCATGTCCCCTTGTGCTGTGCCTGTTTTATTAGTTCCTAAGAAAGATGGCTCATGGCGAATGTGTGTGGACTGTAGAGCAATCAATAACATAACCATTAAGTATAGGCATCCCATACCTAGACTAGATGATATGTTAGATGAATTGCATGGTGCTTGTATCTTTAGCAAAATTGATTTGAAGAGTGGCTATCATCAAATTAGGATGAGGGAAGGTGATGAGTGGAAAACTGCTTTTAAAACCAAGTATGGGTTGTATGAGTGGATGGTCATGCCTTTTGGCTTAACTAATGCTCCTAGCACCTTTATGAGGTTAATGAATCATGTCTTGCGTGCACATATAGGAAAATTTGTTGTTGTCTACTTTGATGATATCCTAGTGTATAGCAAGAATCTACAAGAGCATGTACACCACTTGAGACTTGTGCTAATCTCACTACGGGCTGAAAGTTTATATGCTAACCTTAAGAAGTGTGATTTTTGTACAAACAAACTTGTCTTTCTTGGCTTTGTTGTAAGTTCACAGGGGATACAAGTTGATGAAGACAAGGTAAGTGCTATTCGGGATTGGCCAACGCCTACTACTGTTGGCCAAGTTCGAAGTTTTCATGGTCTTGCAAGCTTTTATAGGAGGTTTGTAAAAGATTTCAGCACCTTGGCCGCGCCGATGACGGCAGTAATAAAAAAGAACGTCCCATTCCATTGGGGCGAGGAGCAAGAGAAGTCTTTTAATACTATTAAGCAAAAATTAATTAATGCTCCTTTACTTGTTTTGCCTGACTTTGCTAATACGTTTGAAATTGAATGTGATGCTTCAGGTATAGGTATTGGCGGAGTTTTGATGCAAGGAGGGCGGCCAGTGGCATACTTTAGTGAGAAGCTCAATGGAGCCGCCTTGAACTATCCCACGTATGACAAGGAGTTATACGCGCTTGTGAGGACTCTAGAGACGTGGCAGCACTACTTGAGGCCTAAGGAATTTGTGATTCATTCGGATCATGAGTCCCTAAAACACCTCAAGGGGCAACATAAGTTGAACAAGCGGCATGCAAAGTGGGTGGCATTCATTGAAACGTTCCCATACATCATCAAGTACAAACAAGGTAAGGAAAACATAGTAGCCGACGCACTATCCCGGAGGTACGTACTAATCTCTACCTTGGAATCAAAAATTTTGGGATTTGAGCATGTGAAAGAGTTGTATGTGCTGGATGAGGATTTTAAGAGTGTGTTTGAAACTTGTATGCATGGACCACACGAAAAATTCTATTTGCATAATGGTTTCTTGTTTAGAGAAGATAGGTTGTGCATCCCTAAATCATCCATTCGTGAATTACTTGTTAGGGAGGCACATGGGGGTGGTTTGATGGGACACTTTGGTGTGGCAAAAACCTTGAATGCTTTGCATGAACATTTTTATTGGCCACATATGAGGCGTGATGTTGAGCGAGTTTGTGATAAGTGCATAACTTGTAGGCAAGCTAAGTCTAGGACACAACCACATGGATTGTATACACCACTTCCTGTTCCTAGTGAACCTTGGATTGACATTTCTATGGATTTTGTTTTGGGGTTGCCTAGGACTAAGAAGGGGAGGGATTCGATATTTGTTGTGGTTGATAGATTTTCTAAGATGGCACATTTTATTGCTTGTCACAAAACTGATGATGCCTCTCACATTGCGGATTTGTTCTTTAGAGAAGTCGTTAGGTTGCATGGCATGCCTAGGACTATTGTGTCTGACCGTGATGTTAAGTTTTTAAGTTACTTTTGGAAAACTCTATGGGCTAAACTTGGCACAAAATTGTTGTTTTCTACTACTTGTCATCCTCAAACGGATGGGCAAACTGAAGTTGTTAATAGGACTTTAGGAACACTTTTGCGTGCTATACTTAAGAAGAACTTAAAGAATTGGGAAGATTGTTTGCCATTTGTTGAGTTTGCTTATAATCGCTGCATGCATTCTACTACTAATTATTCGCCATTTGAGATTGTGTATGGTTTTAATCCTTTGACTCCGTTGGATTTGATGTCTTTACCTGTGAGTGAAAGGTTGAACATGGACGGCAAAAAGAAGGCTGAATTTGTTAGAGGGTTGCATGAAAAGGTCAAGGCCAACATTGAGAAGAGAAATGAGCAATATGCCAAGCAAGCCAACAAAGGGAAGAAGAAGGTGATATTTGAGAAAGGTGATTGGGTGTGGCTCCACTTGCGGAAGGAAAGGTTCCCCGAGAAGCGTCGTTCAAAGCTACTACCTAGGGGCGATGGACCATTTCAAATTCTAGAAAGGATCAATGATATTGCCTACAAACTCGATTTACCAGGTGAGTACAATGTGAGTTCCACTTTCAATGTTACTAATTTGTCGTTGTTTGATGTAGGTGATGAACAAGATTTGAGGACAAATCCTTTTCAAGAAGGAGAGGATGATGCGAACACGTTTGGTCAAGCCCCAAGGAGAGCATGGGACCCTTTAGAGTTGCCGGATGGACCAATCACGAGGGGACGTCTGAAGAGGTTCAAGGAAGCATTGAATGGGTTTATGAGCAAAGAAGGCGGAGTGACAAGCGAGATACAGAGTGATGAAAGGTTCGTGATGCATGGGGATCATGTGAACATTATTCAAGCATCCATGCAAAACGGAGCGCAAATCTGGACAGAAGATCTCGCGCACATGCGCGAAGACAGGGCGCGCATATGCGAGAGCTCGCGCACATGCGCCGCGAAAGGGCGCGCATATGCGCGAGAAGTACAGGACACCGACGACTTTAACAGTGGGCTTCGCGCATATGCGCCAGATTAGGGCGCGCATATGCGCGACATAGGCAGAGACTAGCGCGCATATGCGCGAGTCGGGGCGCGCATATGCGCGCGGCGCAGATTTTTTTTTCCTAGTTTAGAATTTCAATTATTTTGGCAACTTTTCTTTTTGATATCTTGTTGACTATGTATATGGACGTAAATCATGAACAATTATTGAGACATTATCATTGAGTTTATACAATAGCTTTTGAGTTTTTCTCTCAAACCTTTTCAAAGCTTTGCTTTGTAATCAAAATCAAACTTATTAAAGTTTTAACTTTGTGGCGTTTGTCGATCGTTCTTGTGCGGATTGTCAAGGGCTTGTTCTTTGAAGGTTCGTTATAATTTCGATTGTTTATTCTCCGTGATTATTTGTTGCTAAACTTGTCATAGTTTAGAGGTGAAAATCCNGGAAGAAGAAGGTGATATTTGAGAAAGGTGATTGGGTGTGGCTCCATTTGCGAAAGGAAAGGTTCCCCGAGAAGCGTCGTTCAAATCTACTACCTAGGGGCGATGGACCATTTCAAATTCTAGAAAGGATCAATGATATTGCCTACAAACTCGATTTACCAGGTGAGTACAATGTGAGTTCCACTTTCAATGTTACTAATTTGTCGTTGTTTGATGTAGGTGATGAACAAGATTTGAGGACAAATCCTTTTCAAGAAGGAGAGGATGATGCGAACACGGTTGGTCAAGCCCCAAGGAGAGCATGGGACCCTTTAGAGTTGCCGGATGGACCAATCACGAGGGGACGTCTGAAGAGGTTCAAGGAAGCATTGAATGGGTTTATGAGCAAAGAAGGCGGAGTGACAAGCGAGATACAGAGTGATGAAAGGTTCGTGATGCATGGGGATCATGTGAACATTATTCAAGCATCCATGCAAAACGGAGCGCAAATCTGGACAGAAGATCTCGCGCACATGCGCGAAGACAGGGCGCGCATATGCGAGAGCTCGCGCACATGCGCCGCGAAGGGGCGCGCATATGCGCGAGAAGTACAGGACACCGACGACTTTAACAGTGGGCTTCGCGCATATGCGCCAGATTAGGGCGCGCATATGCGCGACATAGGCAGAGACTGGCGCGCATATGCGCGAGTCGGGGCGCGCATATGCGCGCGGCGCAGATTTTTTTTTCCTAGTTTGGAATTTCAATTATTTTGGCAACTTATCTTTTTGATATCTTGTTGATTATGTATATGGACGAAAATCATGAACAATTATTGAGACATTATCATTGAGTTTATACAATAGCTTTTGAGTTTTTCTCTCAAACCTTTTCAAAGCTTTGCTTTGTAATCAAAATCAAACTTATTAAAGTTTTAACTTTGTGGCGTTTGTCGATCGTTCTTGTGCGGATTGTCAAGGGCTTGTTCTTTGAAGGTTCGTTATAATTTCGATTGTTTATTCTCCGTGATTATTTGTTGCTAAACTTGTCATAGTTTAGAGGTGAAAATCCCACACACACTTGATTCAAAAGATCGGGACAACACATCGATCCTTGCTCGTTATTGAATAGAGGGCGCGATTCGATTTTAATCGTGTTTGCTATTTATTCGTACGAGGATTCATATCACTCCACCTAGAAGCCTGCCAGGAGCCGCTCATTGTCCGTGCAACTGATGGCACCGACGATCACCCCCCGCCCTCTTCGGCCCCGGGCCTCACAGAGATCGTGATTAGAGTGGAGACTACGAACTTGATCTGAGATAGGGTTGAACACTTGATATTTAGTAGTTGAACCTTAGTTTGTAAATGATTGTATATAGTACAAAACTTGTACTTGACTTTTATACTGATATGTATAGTAGAGTGATTCCATTACGTTCCGCATTTGATATTATATTGAAAAAAAAATTTTAGACCCTGTTTATTATAATTGATTAATTAGTCCCAATGACGATTAAGAACATGATTAGCGTCCGGGTCCCCACATGTTTGTTTAAATGCCTCCATGAGATTTCCTATGATTAAAGCCAAGGGATGATAGTAATTCATGCATGTCATTGGCCAATCACATGATTATGAGTATCTCTCACAGTTTTGATATATTTATATATCAAAGAGATACCATCCCCAAGTCACAGGTATGTTTCAAGCCAAGCCTATGTATATGTATTTGTTATGTACAGCTTTTTTCTTACTGAGTTTTATCTCATTCCAGTTAATGTCATGTGATGCAGGTGATAAAAAGGATTGAAGCGGATTTTCCGAAGCAGGAGAAGTCATATAAAAGGCAATGGGAAAGATTTTGTTTGTTCATGTCACTTTTATTTTTGATAATGGTGGTCATGAGAAGTTTAACTAATTATGTATTTTGCTAAAATTAATTATGGGGTGAATGAAATTGAATTTTGGTTTTCTTTTGGGATGATACAAAAGTTAATGTTTATGTAAATTAAATTTGAAAAAGTTATTATGTTAAATGGGATATTGTTCTTTCCCTTTCAAATGTTAATGCTTCCGCGTATGTTTTTCTTTTTTAATTTAAATGCCATGAGAGGGGGTTGTTTAAATTGGTATCAGATCAAAAGTCATTCGGACCATATATGATTTCTTCTACCTAGGACAATCCGATTTGTTTTCGATCATGTATCTATTGATTTTAACATTGAGAATTGATTTTATTTCGTTGCCATTGATATACTCTTTCTTCCTATCTATGTTAAAGTGAGCATATGTGTAGGATAAGCCTCCTAAGCGAAAGATTACCGAAGGGGACGATAGGACCCCTCCCATTGATAAGACAGTAAAAGTTGTAGATGAATTTAGTATGCTATTGAAAGAACAAGCGAAGGGTCATGGTGAGCAAATCCAACGGTTATTGAGCATGTACACCTCGACTCAGGGTCGTGGTCGTGGAAGAGTTCAAGGCACAATGGAAAGTTCTTAAGATGGTGCATATGATCGTTTCAGACGTATGAACCCTCCGTAGTTTATAAGTGGTGCCGATCCACTCGTAGCTCTTGAATGGGTCAAATTATTGAAAGGGGATCGGTTACGGTGACCGGAAGCGCAATGGAAGTTTAAAAATCAAATTTTTTAAGTAAAAATTTCGGCCACCTCCATATCTTGGTGTAGCAAATACAAAAACAACAAAATGACATTCATAGTGTGTTAAGAAATGTACCTATCAATCACAAGGATTGATGTATGGCTCCAACTAAGGTGTAAACACCTTAGCTCTTCAAAGGATGACAAATCTACAAGCTTCCAACCTTCAAAATTAGGCCCACCACTTGCTAGGTAAATCCCTTCTTGTTTTGCACTAGAAAAACAAGAAGATTTTTCAATGAGAAGAATATTTCTTCCTCAACACTTGAAGAAGAAAATGAGAGAAAAACTTGGAGAGAAAAAATGAAAATTTCGGCCAAGGTGGAGAGTGGGAGGGAAGGAGTGTGTCTTAATTTCCTTGTCTTGGTTGTGAGAAAAGCAAAAAACAAAAGTTGCATGCCATGCCTTGAAAACACAAAAAGTAGTCTCCCAACCTTTCACCTCCCATGCATGTATATTATATGGTTTTTAATCAAATTAAAAACCATGGACTAAATTTAATTATCTCAAACATATTTGAGACTAATTAAACATTACTTGAATTTACCCAAGTCCCACTAGTTAAATAATTATTTTAATTGAGCTCTACAAGACTCAATATGATTTAATTAATCCAACACTTGAATTAATTTAATTATTTGGACTCTACTAGGTCCACTAGTGTTTAATTAATTCAACACTTGAATTAATTTAATTTAGTCCATAATAATGTTTATGAAAATCACAATTTTCAAATACATTATTCACTTGGCCAAATTTTAATTTAGGAACACTTCCATAAATTAAAATTTACATTTCTCTCATAGAAGTCATACTTCCATTTTCTTTACGCTTATAAACTCATTTATAAGCCGTTCAACACATTGAACTATTTTACTTCTCATCGGGATCTAGAAAGCTAGTACTTGTGTGGCCCTCAATGGTTCATTGATACAACTAGCCGCGGGTTCACATCTCCATGTGATTCGGACTAAACATGTCCTTATTCGAGCATACCCCAATTGCTCCATTCTTACTTATCAACTCCTTGATAATAAGAACGTCAGAACTCAAGTCTGATAGTACCCAACCAATCATGTTAAACGTCTAGCAGCATCGCTTACATGATTCCCTAGGTATCAAATGATAGTGCCTGCAAGAACCATTCAATTATGGTTAGCGTACAGTACGGTCCCTTCATCTCATATATCCCGACCGATTCGACAACCATTGGTTTATCGAGAGTTGTCAATGAATCGATACTATGTGTCATGTCGTAGTTGCATCGATGGTGTAATCTATGAAACCCCTTTCATAATTACCACCATACTCTGATCAGAGATTTCAAACTACATATACATGAAAAACACATAGGATATCCATACCCGTAGGTAAGCGGTGAATCCCCGACTACAATGCATCGACTCCTATATGTTTCGACAGAACACCCAACCTTGCCACCTGATGACCCCATGAGAGTCGGTAAACAAGTCAAAGTGTAATTCTAGCACATAGAGTCTCAATGTTGTCCCGGGTCATAAGGACTAATGGTGTACAACCATAAACTAGGACTTTTCCACTCGATAAGTGAGAACCACTTGGAAAGTCCTTTAATGGAGGGTTGTTCAGTGCACTCTACCAGGAGCACCTATCTGCATGCTCGGACATCACAATGTCCCCTACCAATGAAACATGGTACTCACATCGCAGATACTAGTCTCAAGCTCGAGCGGCCTATATCCTTCTTAGCGGCGGCTGAATCGACTAGGAACCGTTTAGAATATACAGTATTCCAAATATGAGTTTCATGATACTCATCATATGAGCATCCCATATTCTTTCTACTATTTGTATATTCAAGGGCTTTATCTATGCAACTAGCATGGGTATACAGATAAAGATGTGCCAAAACAATAATTTCAAATATTATTAAAATAAAGACTGTTTATACATAGTGTTTCATTGTGAACACTCGGCCAACACTTGGCTCGACGTGCACCTACTCTAACAATTATTGGAGGCTATATTTGATTACTTGAAGTTCACTGATCAAGATAAGGTTAGTTGTGCTGTCTTTATGTTTGTCAAAGCTGCTCGCATATGATGGGCAAGACAGGGAAATTTTTAGCCGATGACCATAATATTGATGTTTTTGTTGGTCTAGGCTCTTCGATGGATATTCCTATTATTTCTTGCCTTAGAGCTAATAAGTTATTGTACAAAGGTTGTATGGGTTTTTTAGCTTCAGTGGTTGATGTGCGAAAGGAAAGTAATTTGCAATTACAGGACATTGATGTGGTTCAGGATTATCCTGACGTTTTTGCTGATGATGTGCCTGGTTTACCACCTGATCGAGAGGTGGAGTTTGTTATTGACTTAATTCCAAGTACAGCTCCAATTTCCAAGGCTCCACAAAGAATGGATCCTACTGAAATGAAAGAATTGAAGACTCAATTGCAGGAGCTATTAGATAAAGGTTTTATCTGACCTAGTTACTCACCGTGGGGAGCTCCAGTTTTGTTCATAAAGAAGAAGGATGGATCATTGCGATTATGTATTGATATCGAGAACTCAACAAGGTAATAGTGAAGAATAAATATCCTTTGCCACGCATTGATGATCTCTTTGATCAATTGCAAGGAGCAGCAATATTTTAGAAGATCGACCTTCGGTCCGATTACCATCAACTGAAGGTGAAAAAGGAGGACATGCAAAAGACTGCGTTTTGAACGAGGTATGACCATTATGAATTTTCGGTGATGTCGTTTGGGATAACCAATGCTCCTTCAGTTTTTATGGATTTGATGAATCGTGTCTTTAAGCCGTATTTGGATACTTTTGTCATTGTTTTCATTGATGACATCTTGATCTACTTAAAGACACGAGACTTCATCGTGAGCATTTGAGGATTTTGTTGCGGCTGTTGAGGGATAAGCAATTGTATGCCAAGTTAATGAAATGTGAGTTTTGGTTAGAGCAGGTGGCATTTTTGGGCCATATTGTTTCGAAAGAAGGAATATCTGTTGATCCATCCAAGATTGAGTCTATTAAACAATGGTCCATTCTAAAGACAGTTTCAGAGGTAAGGAGTTTTCTTTGTTTGGCATGGTATTACCGACGGTTCATGGCCGAATTTTCAAAGATAGCTTTGCCATTGACAAGTTTTACACGGAAGGCTACCAAGTTTGAATGGACCATAGAGTGCCGACAAGCATTCCAAACACTGAAAGATAAGTTGACTTCTGCCCCTGTTTTAGTACTTCCTCATGGTACTGAAGATTTTGTTGTGTATACAGATGCTTCTAAGCAGGGTTTAGGTGCCGTACTGATGCAGCGTGGGAAAGTGATAGCATATGCCTCTTGTCAATTGAAGGAATACGAGAAGAAATATCCCACTCACGATTTGGAATTGGCGGCTGTGGTTTTTTCTTTAAAGATTTAGCGGCATTATCTTTATGGTGAGAAATGTGAAATATTTACAGATCACAAAAGTTTGAGTTATTTGTTTTCGCAGAAGGATTTGAATATGCGGCAGCGGAGATGGTTAGAACTAGTGAAAGACTACAATTGCACCATTAGCTATCATCCTTGAAAAGCTAATGTGGTTGTGGATGCTTTGAGTCGCAAATCGAGTTCTTTATTGGGTTCTATGATTTCTAAACCTTTGTAGCTTCATTTGCAAAGAAATGAGATCAATTTGGTATCTTCAGGTACAGTTGCTCGATTGTCTGCTCTAGTTCTTCACTCAATTTTATTTGATCGAATTTTGAAGGAACAACAGATGGATGCTCAGTTATTAGAGTTGAAGAGGAAATGTGATCTGACAGGAGTTTCTGAGTTTGGGTCGAATCGTGATGGGTTACTGACTTTTCGAGATGGAATATGTGTTCCTATGGGTGATGATATTCGAAAAGTGGTACTTCTTGAAGCTCATACAGCGCCATATTCTGTACATCCTGATAGTACCAAGATCTACCAAGATCTTCGACATCTTTACTGGTGGCCAGGTATGAAGAAAGATATCAAGTTATTTGTTTCTGAATGTCTAACCTGTCAGCAGGTTAAGATTGTGCACCAGAGACCGGAGGGATTGTTGCAATCCTTACCTATACCGCAATGGAAGTAGGAGCATATAACTATTGATTTTGTTGTTGGGTTTCCAAGGACTCAGAAAGGCTTCAATTCTATTTGAGTGATCGTGGATCGATTGACCAAGTCATCACATTTTCTTCCTGTCAAGACGACTTATTCTATGTATCAATATGCTGAGACGTATTCAAGAGATTGTGGGACTTCATGGGATACCCTTTACGATAGTTTCAGATCTTGATCCAAGGTTTACATCCGAGTTTTGGAAGAGTTTGCATCGAGCTTTGGGAACGAAATTGGGTTTTAGCACTGCGTATCATCCTCAAAGTGACGGTCAATCATAAAAGGTTATCCAAATTCTTGATGATATGCTAAGAGCTTGTACAATTGATTTCCCGGGAAGTTGGTATTACAAGTTGCCTCTTGTCGAGTTCACGTATAATAATAGCTACCAGTCTTCAATCGGCATGGCATCTTATGAAGCTTTATACGAAAGAAAGTGCCGTTCTCCTTTGTATTGGGAAGAGGTAGGTGAAAGAAAGATGTTGGGCCCGAAGTTGGTTCAACAGACAGCCGATGTTGTGGCATTGATCCAAGAAAGAAAGAGGACCGCTCAGTCTCGACAGAAGAGTTATGCCGATGTTCTGCGACGACCTTTAGCATTCGAGGTTGGTGTTCATGTATTTATCAAAATACCTCCTCTCAAGGGATTTATGCGATTTGGCAAGAAAGGTAAGCTAAGTCCTCGATACATTGGGCCGTTCGAGATTCTTGATATGATTGGAGAATAGCCTATCGTCTTGCATTGCCACGGGACTTGGATCGAGTTCACAACGTATTTCATGTTTCAATGCTACGTAAGTACCTTTTTTATCCCTCTAATGTTCTTCGGTACAACTCATTGGATCTATGAGATGAAGGGACCGTACTGTACGCTAACCATAATAGAATGGTTCTTGCGGGCACTATCATTTGATACCTAGAGAATCATGTAAGCGATGCTGCTAGGCGTTTAACATGATTGGTTGGGTACTATCAGACTTGAGTTTTGACGTTCTTGTTATCAAGGAGTTGATAATTAAGAATGGAGCAATTGGGGTAGGCTCGTATAAGGACATGTTCAGTTCGAATCACATGGAGATGTGAACCCACGGCTAGTTGTATCAATGAACAATTGAGGGCGCCACACAAGTGCTAGCTTTCTAGATCCCGTTGAAAAGTAAATAGTTCAATGTGTTGAACGGCTTATAAAGGAGTTTATAAGCGTAAGGAAAAATAGAAGTATGACTTCTATAAGAAGAATGTAACTTTAAATTTAAGGAAGTGTTCCTATGTTAAAAGTTGGCCAAACAAATAATGTATTTGAAAATTGTGATTTTCATAAACATTATTATGGACTAAATTAAATTAATTCAAGTGTTGAATTAATTAAACACTAGTGGGCCTAGTAGAGTCCAAATAATTATATTAATTCAAGTGTTGAATTAATTAAATAACATTGGGCCGTGTAGAGTACAATTAGAAATAATTATTAAACTAGTGGGCTTGAGTAAAATCAAGTAAAGTTTAATTGAGCTCAAATTAGTTTGAGATATTTAAATTTAAGTCCATGGGTTTTTAATTGTTAAATAACACAAATAGATTTGCATGCATGGGAGGTGAAAGGTTGAGAGACAACTTTTTGTATAACCAAGGCTTGGCATGCACCTTTTTGCTTTACCTTTTTCCACAACCAAGAAAAGTCTTCCTCCCTTGTCTCCAAAAACATGCCTTGGCCGAAATTTAGCATCACTTTTCTCCTTCATTTTTTCTCAATTTTATTCTTCAATTGTTAAGAAAACAATATACTTCTCTTTGAAAAATACCTTACATTTTCTAGTGTAAGTATAATGTGGTTCTAGCTAATTGGTGGTGGGCCTAATTTTGAAGCAAGGAGAGCTTGAAGATTAGTCATCCTTTCAAGAGCTAAGTTGTTTACAACTTGGTTGGAGCCATTACATCAATCTTTGAGATTGATAGGTAATTTTCTAAACACCCTATGTATGACATATTGTGTTTTTGTATTTGCCACACATTCTAGGCATGAGGTGTTCGAATTTCTTGTTGAAAAACAAATTTTGAAATTCCTTTGCGCATTTGAACACCTTATTCAATCCCCTTTCAAGTATTAAGATGAAAATTCCTTCGTTCCATGGGAAATCTGACCCGGAGACATATTTAGAATGGGAAAACAGGGTAGAGTTCGTGTTTGAATGTCACAACTACTCCGAACAAAAGATGGTTAGGTTGGCGGTGGAATTTCTAGACTATGCTCTCATTTGGTGGGATCAACTAGTGACCACTAGGAGGAGGTATAATGAGAGACCCATTGAAACTTGGGATGAGATGAAGAGGGTCATGAGGAAGAGGTTTGTTCCCAATCACTATTATAGGGAGATGTTTAAGAGGCTACAAACTTTGAGGCAAGGGGTAAAGAGTGTTGAGGACTACTATAAGGAGATGGAAGTAGTCATGATTAGAGCCAATATAGAGGAGGATAGTGAGGCGACCATGGCACGTGTTCTTTGTGGTTTGAACAGGGAAATTCAAGATCAAGTGGAGCTTCGGCACTACTTGGATCCAGACGAGATGGTGCAAATGGCCATAAAAGTGGAGCAACAACTCAAGAGGCGAGGAGTTGGTCGCACCAACCAAACTGGGGGTTCGTCATCTTCTTGGATATCAAATGTGGTGAAACGTGAGGAGAATAAGGTAGTGACCAAGCCCAGGATTGAGACCAAACAAGAGGCACCTAAACAAGGAGTGCAAGGTAAATATGAAACTCCTCTTAATCGATCTTGAGATGTTAAATGTTTTAGATGTCAAGGGCTAGGTCATATTTCTAGTGAATGTCCTAATAAAAGGATAATGATTTTAATTGACTATGGTGAATATGAATCTCATAGTGAGGGTGATGATGATGAGATGCCTGCATTAGAGGATCCTAATGATGGGTATGAGGCGGTTGTAGGTGAAGCACTGTGACTAGGCGAATCATGAGTGCCCAAGTCAAGGAGGAGGAGACCAACCAAAGAGAGAATTTGTTCCATACTAGGTGTTTTGTAAATCAAAAAGTTTGCAATCGAATCATAGATGGGGGAGTTGTACTAATGTGGCTAGTGTTGAGATGGTGGAGAAATTTAGTTTACCTATATTAAAGCATCCTCAACCATATAGGCTTCAATGGTTGAATGATTGTGCGGAAGTTAAGGTTACAAAACAAGTGCTAGTGCCTTTTTCTATTGGGAAGTATGTGGATGAGGGCTTATGTGATGTGGTACCCATGCATGCTTGTCATATCTTGCTGGGTAGGCCGTGGCAATATGATAGGCGGGTGACACATGATGGGTTAAAAGAATAGGTACTCATTTGTATTGAAGAAGGAACCTATTGTATTACTTCATTTGTCCCCAAAGCAAGTGTTGGAGGACTATTTGAAAAAAAAGAAGAGAGATGAGGCCGAAAAAAAAAGTGAACTAAAAAGTGAGATGGTCTTTGAAAATAAACATGAAATGGCTGAAAGAATGAGTGATCAAAAGAGTGAAACGACCATACAAAAGAAAAATGAGAGGAAAGAAAATTTGAGAAAAGAACATGAGAGGAAAGAGGCCCAAAAGAAATCATATATGGCCCAAAAGAGTGAGTTGAAGCAATTGATGCACACGCATGAACCACTTGTGTTTATTCTTTATAAAGAGATCCTCTTTAACACAAGTGATATAGCCGGGTCTCTTCCGAGCATTGTTGTTTCACTTTTGCAGGAATTTGACAATATATTTCCGGAGGAGCTACCTCAAGGACTACCACTGTCACACCCTTACTCTATACTTAGCATAATTACCATAATCAAAATAGGGTTTGACTGATATAACTTAGTATAAAGCAAATCAAACAAGGGGCATCACTTTGATGGTTTATAAAAATTTTTGCATGATGTTCCTACATTCTTGTAAAAACAAAAAACTCAACTCAAGCAACAACATCAAGCCTATTTTCATACACAACCATACACCATATTGTTATACATATACATATTCTCATATACAAGCATACTTTGTATCATCATAAACATCGTAACATCGTAAAACTTGCTCAAACACTGACATATTTTGATATGAATCTAGCCAGCCACTATGCGTTCCAAGAACCAATCTTGAGAGGACGCTTGACGATGTTGAATGTTGTCCTTCATCCAACCAATGAAAGCTTGGAAACAAGGCTCAAGGGGTTCGGGTCCCATAACAATCAAGTAGAGGATGAATTGGAAGAGTGCGTCTTAGCGCGTCGCGGGAAGCGCCTCGCGCCCGAGCGGTCACATTCTACCGCCCGAGCGCGAGCATTTTCGAGAAATATTTTAATTTCTGATTTTAGAGTTTTAATTATTTTTGCAACTAGATATTGTTATCTTTATATATGCAATTTTCTATATCTAGGTTTTAGTTATCTATATTTAAGCTAGAATACCATGTAAACAAAAAAACTTTGGTTCATTATTGATGTGATATCAAATTGTGAGATTTTCTCTCAACTGAAAGCGAGAGCTTTTATACACTTCGGTGTTTTCAAAATCAAACTTTCAAAGATGGATTCTTTTGTTCTTTCGTCTATCGATTTTCACGAGGGTTGCAAAGGACGGGTTCTTTGGAGGTTCTCTTGAACGCGATTGTTTCTTTCGTTGATTAGTTGTTGCTAGACCGCGTGATCTAGAGGCGATTATCACACCTATCAATTACTTGTTTCAAAGGTCGGGACAAATCAAAGATCTCGTGGGCGGGATCGTATCATATTTTAGTACAGTACATATGCGGAAGCTATACATTAATAAGTCCCGGTTCTTGTCAAGGTGAGGCACGTCACAAGCATCCATTGGCGAACCGGCATCCGACGTCTCTTCACTACCTGACCCTGTAATACATGAGCTACGTGAGTTTATAAAACTCAATAAGTTGGCACTTGTACGTATCAATATGCGTTGAAGGAAAATACATATCAAGTCGTGATCAACAATGAATTCGTTAAACCATGTCATACCATAGTATATATTCATGTTCAATTTTGTATTTGAGCCTCATTAGTTGACCTGTACTACCGTGCTTGCTTTATTATATAGCTACTACTGTGTTGGACGTCAGGGAGCAACCTTTGGCAACCCCACGCCCCATGAACATATATTGGCCAATAGGTTTGGTGGACTTAAAACCACCCATGATGTCAACAAGCTCTATATCATGTAAAAATCAATCATTTTCTCTTCATGTTTATGTTCATGTTTATAACATAGCACCCATCATCAATATTCATGAGTTTCTTACATATTTAATGCATAACAATGGAATATGGTGCTATGTTTTCATGAATAAGATACTAACAATGTACATGTAGAAATAATCAATGGGAAGTATTTGAAATCATAATATTACTCACGTATTACTTCAATAACATGCCAACATACAGTCCAAGCGTACAAATACTTGTTTGATACGATGTTTCTCGCTCCTATACTGTCAAATATATCAATAATTCAGTCACTATTGCTTATACTAGGTGAAAGTTACCCCTTTACATGTAGAACAACTAAAAGAGAAGAAAACTTACACCCTTAGGAAGTTCTTGGGATGAAGAACTAAGTTCTAACCTCAAAATGATGAAAGAAATGAAGAAAGGGGCTTTTGGAAGAAAATTTCTTGGTTTCCTCTCGAGCTTTGCTGTGAAAAGGGTTGAAAAACTTATGGAAGTGCTTAGAAAAGTCAAAACTTATCTTCTTATATATAAGGCGGCGCTCGGGCTGTAATTTTCTACCGCTCGAGCGCACCTATTCTGCCTCTGCGCACTACATTATCAAAGATCGCTCTTGAAATGGCTCTTCCATTCATAATCTGAAAAAGTGGTAAACATAAAAGTTGTAGCCCTATGTTATGCTCATTCTCCTAACATTTGTTAGTGACGGAATGACGGTATACACGACACACTTGGAGGCACTTTTGGATTGTCTTCCACAATGATTTGGACAAAATCCAAAACATGAAAGTTGTTGCATTATATCTTAGCTTTCTAATGGTGATAGCCTCACTCAATTTGGATCAATATTCAAATCATTATGCTAAAACTCGTAAAAACTACCATAATTTCATCTCATTTCCTATCAACTTCCTTACCCTACTTCTACCTACACATCTTACTATCACTATTTTAACACATATTCATTCATAATAAACCATGGACAACATAAAAATCATGTTCAATCTCAATATCGATACTTCAATCAACATGTAAAACATAATGAAGCAAATAACTACATAATAAATGACATAAACGTATTATTATCATTTGTACGAGTAACCGGGCATTACAACCACCATTGAGGGGAATTGAGCACCAAATTGATTTGGTACTCGGGAGTGCTTTGTCGAATCCCCCAGCTTATAGAAGCAATCCGGAGGAGACTAAAGAACTTCAATGGCAGGTAAGTAAGTTGTTAGATAGGGGTTTTGTGCGTAAGTCCATGTCACCTTGTGTTATACGTGTTTTACTAGTTCCTAAGAAAGATGACTCATGGCATATGTGTGTAGATTGTAGGGCAATCAATAACATAACCATTAAATATATGCATCCTATACCTAGACTAGATGATATGTTTGACGAGTTTCATGGTGCATCTATTTTCAGCAAAATTGATTTGAAAAATGGTTATCATCAAATTAGGATGAGGGAAGGTGATGAGTGGAAAACTGCTTTAAAACCAAGTATGGGTTGTATGAGTGGATGGTCATGCCTTTTGGCTTAACTAACGCTCCTAGCACCTTTATAAGGTTAATGCATACATAGGAAAATTTGTTGTAGTTTACTTTGATGATATCCTAGTGTGTAGCAAAAACTTGGATGAGCATGTTAATCACTTGATACTTGTGCTAATCACACTAAGGGCTGAAAATGTATATGCTAACTTAAAGAAATGTGATTTTTGTCCAAGCAAACTTGTCTTCCTTGGTTTGGTGGTAAGCTCACAGGGGATACAAGTAGATGAAGACAAGGTAAGTTCTATTCGGGATTGGCCATCGCCTACTACTGTTGGTCAAGTCCGAAGTGTTCATGGTCTTGCAAGCTTCTCTAGGAGGTTTGTAAAAGATTTTAGCACACTGGCAGCACCAATGACAGCGGTGATTAAGAAGAACGTTTCATTCCCTTGGGGCGAGGAGCAAGCGAAGTCCTTTAATATTATCAATCAAAAATTAATTAATGCTCCTTTACTTGTTTTACCTAATTTTGCTAATACTTTTGAAACTGAATGTGATGTTTCAGGTGTAGGTATTGGTGGTGTGTTGATGCAAGCAGGACGGCCGGTGGCATATTTTAGTGAAAAACTTAATGTAGCAGCGCTTAACTATCCGACATATGACAAGGAGCTCTATGCACTTGTGAGGACTCTTGAGACGTGGCAGCACTACTTGAGGCCTAGGGAGCTTGTGATTCATACGGATCATGAATCCTTAAAGCATCTTAAGGGGCAGCAGAAGTTGAACGAGAGACATGCCACGTGGGTGGTGTTTGTGGAGACATTTCCCTACATGATCATATATAAGAAAGGTAAGGAAAACATAGTGGCCGACGCACTATCACGAATGTTAAACATGGACGGCAAAAAGAAGGCTGAATATGTTAGGGGGTTGCATGAAAAGGCCAAGGCCAACATTGAGAAGAATAATGAGCTATATACCAAGCAAGCCAACAAGGGGAAGAAGAAGGTGGTATTTGAGAAAGGTGATTAGGTGTGGCTACACTTGAGGAAGGAAAGGTTTCTCGAGAAGCGACGTTCAGTTCTACTTTCAAAATGACAACGCCTACAAACTTGATCTACCAAGTGCGTATAACGTCAGTTCTACTTTCAATGTTAGTGATCTTTCTTTGTTTGATGTAGGTGATGAACAAGATTTGAGGACAAATCCTTTTAGAGAAGGGGAGGATGATGCGAACATCGATGGTCAAGCTCCAAGGAAAACATGGGATCCTTTAGAGTTGCCGGAGGGACCAATCACGAGGGGACGACTGAAGAGGTTTAAGGAAGTGTTGTATGGGCTTACGAGCAAAGAAGAAGCGTTGCATGGGCTTACGAGCAAAGAAGAAGGACTTTCAAGCGAGGTGCAGAGTGCGGAAGGCTTCATTATGTATGGGAGTAAGTTTAGGAGTCATAGGAACGTTATTCAAGTGATAAATGATGAAGAATCCAGAAACCTCGGCGCCCGAGCGGCCATATCTTACTGTCCGTACGCCACACTTACTGTCCAAGGATGATTTCGAGAAGACCTCGCGCTGGAGCGGCAAGATATTACCGCCCGAGCGCCAAAAGTCCAGAAGACCTTGCGTTCGAGCGGTAAGATCTTACCGCCCGAGCGCGCCTGCTGCGAGGTCCGTGCTTGGGTCTGTGTACACTTTGGATTTCTTCATTCTCGACTGTAATGGACACGGACCCCGTGTACAGGTCCGTGCTCGGGTCCGTGTAGGCTCTGGACTGCTTGAATAACGTTCTTTTGGTTCCCGAACTCACTCCCATGCATCACGAACCCTTCGGCACTTTGCTCCTTGCACGTAAGCCCTCCTTGAACTTCTTCAGTCGTCCTCTCGTGATCGGTCCCTCCGGCAACTCCAAAGGATCCCACGCTTTCCTTGGCACTCGATCACGCGTGTTTGCATCACCAGTTCTTTGAAGGTTCGTCTGTTTCTCAATTGTTTTAATCGTGACTATTTGTTGCCAAGTTTTATAACTTAGAGGTGAATATCACAAAACCATACTTGATTCCAAAGATCGGGACAACAAACAATCCTTGTTCGTTATCGAATTGAGGGCGCGATTCATATTTAATCGTGTTTGCTATTCATTCGTACGAGGATTCGTATCACAGGATATCGTCAATGAAAACAATAACGAAGCTATCTAGATATGGCTTGAAGACCTGGTTCATTAGATCCATGAAGACTGACAAAGCGTTCGTCAAGGATATGACGATAGCCAGTCCATTCCCAAAATAACATCAAACGCCACCATGGGAATAATAATAAGGTCAGCAAAATAGATTTTCTCATTTACTTGTACTGTACAACCTTTAAGAATATTAGAAGGCCATATTTCGTCTCCCGATGGTAACAAAATACTATAATGGATGGGTTCATAAGATGGAACAACATTCAAGGAGTGCAAGAAAATTTCAGACACAAAGGAATGTGTAGCGCCAGTGTAAATCAATGTAATAGCAGCCTTGCCTGAAATTAAGATAGTGACACGAAACCTCGTAATAATGAATAGCAAACATGATTAAATATGAATCGCGCCCTCAATTCGATAACGAACAAGGATTGTTTGTTGTCCCGATCTTTTGAATCAAGTATGGGTTTGTGATATTCACCTCTAAATTATAAAAACTTAACAACAAATATTCACGACTGAAACAATTGAACAATCAGACGAACCTACAAAGAACTTGTCCTTGACAATCTGTATGAAATCAATCGACAAACGCCACAAGAACGAACCTTGATAAGTTTTATTTTTGATAAATACAAAGCAAAGCCTTGCAAAAGTTTTTGAGAGAAAAAACTTGATGCGAACACGGATGGTCAAGCTCCAAGGAAAGCATGGGATCCTTTAGAATTGCCGTAGGGACCAATTACGAGGGGACGACTGAAGAAGTTCAAGGAAGCGTTGCATGGACTTATGAGCAAAAGAGAAGGACTTGCAAGTGAGGTACAAAGTGCGGAAGGCTTCGTGATGCATGGGAGTACGTGTGAGGGCAAAAGAGCATGATTCAAGCGACTTTTGAACGACCGAGGCTACACGGACTCGAGCACGGACCTGTACACGGGGTCCGTGTCCATTACAACCGAGAATGAAGAAATCCAGAGTGTACACGGACCCGAGCACGGACCTGTACACGGGGTCCGTGTCCATTACAACCGAGAATGAAGAAATCCATAGTGTACACGGACCTGTACACGGGGTCCGTGTACCTCACAGTGCCTACACGGACCCAGCTCCGGACGTTTACACGGGGTCCGTGTACGTGGTGGTTTTGGCGAGAATTCTTCCTTCTTTAGAGTTTTATTTTTTTGGGGAAACTAGATTTGTGATATCTCTTAATTATTAAAACATATATGGACGAAATTTGGGACACAATCAGTTTTTATTCAGTTTTATACAAACTTTTTGAGTTTTTCTCTCAAAAACTTTTGCAAGGCTTTGCTTTGTTTCATCAAAAATCAAACTTATCAAGATTCGTTCTTGTGGCGTTTGTCGATTGATTTCATACGGATTGTCAAAGACAAGTATTTTGTAGGTTCGTCTGTTTCTCAATTGTTTTATCGTGAATATTTGTTGCTAAGTTTTCTAATTTCGAGGTGAATATCACAAACCATATTTGATTCAAAAGATCGTGACAACAACTTAGATCCTTGTTCGTTATTGAATTGAGGGCGCGATTCATATTTAATCGTGTTTGCTTTTCTTACGCACGTGGATTCGTATCATTTGATATCAGACCTTAGGTTCATTGAATTCGAGTAAGTTTATCCTTCGTTCTATTATCAGATCTAATTATTCTTTCGTTCCGCTTTCTGATCTGTTTTGTTCTATCATTCTTCGTCGTTCGTAAATCTGTGATACACGAAATTTTGTGCACTATTTTTTTTATTTTTCCTTGAATTTTCGGAATTCCTAGTAAAGAGGAAGAAAAAAAAAAGAATACCAAAAATTGGAAAATTCACCATTAATTCTTTTTAGTATTTTGTTCTATTCCTTTTTGTGAGTCATATACAAGAGCCTCACACAGTCAAAAAAAAATATTTATCTTCGAATTTCTTGTCTACGCAGTCCAAGTGAGTCGGTCACAATTGTTCACGACTTGAAACTTGATTGTTTGATATACTCAAAATACAAAGCTTGAAGCCCTTGAGAGAACTCTCGAATTTGAGTGACATTACTTGAGTGCAAGTGAATTTTCTTTAGAGTGACTAGCGAGTATTTGTTGTGAGCAAAAAAAAATAAGTGAGGAGAGACGAGAGACTTTTCTTTGGAGTGATTGTGAGTATTTGGGTGAGGAATATTTTGTTTTCTACTAACGTTTTCTTGCAGGTACAAATCTGAAATTAAATGGTGAAGGAGGTAGGAGATAGTTTGAACCCGGGGTTGTCTAAAGATCAAATGGAGGCGTTGTTTGGGCATTTTAGTAGGATGATGATGGTAGAGTTGGAGCCATTACATGAGCGGTTGGATAGGCTTGAAGTTAGTACTAGTGGAGATAAACCTAAGCCTAAAGATTTGGGTAGGATAGAAGAAGAGGAAGATTATGATTTGGGAGGAGATGAGGAGAGCCAAAATGAAAATTGGGGTAGAAATGGAAGAGGTAGAGGATTTGGTAGAGGAAGGAGAGAAGCCACACGGGGTAGATACAATGACGGGAATAGGGAGGATGGTAATATGGGTAGTATTAAGATGAAGATTCCTTCGTTCCATGGGAAATCTGACCCGGAAGCATACTTAGAATGGGAAAAGAGGGTAGAGTTTGTGTTTGAATGTCACCACTACTCCGAACAAAAGAAGGTTAGGTTGGCGGTGGTTGAATTTCTAGACTATGCTCTCATTTGGTGGGATCAACTAGTGACCGCTAGGAGGAATAATGAGAGACCCATTGAAACTTGGGATGACATGAAGAGGGTCATGAGGAAGAGGTTTGTGCCCAATCACTACTATAGGGAGATGTTTAAGAGGCTACAAACTTTGCGGCAAGGGGTCAAGAGTGTTGAGGACTACTATAAGGAGATGGAAGTAGTCATGATTAAGGCAAATATTGATGAGGATAGTGAGGCGACCATGGCTCGTTTTCTTTGTAGTATAAACAGGGAAATTCAAGATCAAGTGGAGCTTAGGCATTACTTGGATCTAGATGAGATGATGCAAATGGCCATAAAGGTGGAGCAACAACTCAAGAGGAGAGGAGTTGGTCGCACCAACCAAACTGGGGTTCATCATCTTTATGGCGATCAAATGTGGTGAAGCGTGAGGAGAATAAGGTGATGACCAAGCCCAAGATTGAGACCAAACAAGAGGCACCTAAACAAGGAGTGCAAAGTAAATCTGAAACTCCTCTTGATCGATCTAGAGATGTTAAATGTTTTAGGTGTCAAGGGTTTGGTCATATCTCTAGTGAATGTCATAACAAAAAGGTAATGATTTTAAATGACTATGGTGAGTATGAATCTCATAGTGAGGGTGATGAGGATGAGATGCCTGCATTAGAGGATCCTGACGATGGTTATGAGGCGGTTGTAGGTGAAGCACTAGTGACTAGGCGAATCATGAGTTCCCAAGTCAAGGAGGAGGAGATTAACCAAAGAGAGAACTTGTTCCACACTAGGTGTTTTGTAAATCAAAAGGTTTGCAATCTAATCATATATGGGGGGAGTTGTACTAATGTGGCAAGTTTTGAGATGGTGGAGAAATTGGGTTTATCTACATTAAAGCATCCTCAACCATATAGGCTTCAATGGTTGAATGATTGTGCGGAGGTGAAGGTTACAAAACAAGTGCTAGTGCCTTTTGCTATTGGGAAGTATGTGTATGAGATCTTGTGTGATGTGGTACCCATGCGTGCATGTCATATCTTGTTGGGTAGACCTTGGCAATATGATAGGCGGATGAAACATGATGGGTTCAAAAATAGGTAATCCTTTGTATTAAAGAAGGAAACCATTGTATTACTTCCTTTGTCCCAAAAGCAAGTATTGGAGGACCACTTGAAAAAAAAAAGAGAGATGAGATCGAAAAAAGAGTGAACTAAAGACTGAGATATCCTTTGATAACAAAGATGAAATGGCTGAAAAAAAGAGTGATAAAAAGAGTGAGATAGCCATACAAAAGAAAAATGAGAGGAAAAAAAATGAGAGGAAAGAAAATGAGAGAAAAGAGGCCAAGAAAAAAACATATATGGCCCAAAAAGGTGAGTTAAAACATTTGATGCACACACATGAACCACTTGTGTCGATTCTTTATAAAGAGATACTCTTTAACACAAGTGATATAGCCGGGACCCTTCCGAGCATTGTTGTTTCACTTTTGCAAGAATTTGACGATATATTTCCGGAGGAGCTACCTCAAGGATTACCACCAGTGAGGGGAATTGAGCACCAAATTGATTTTGTGCCCGGTAGTGCATTGCCAAATCGTCCAGCTTATAGGAGCAACCCGGAGGCGACCAAGGAGCTTCAAAGGCAGGTAAGTGAGTTGCTAGCTAAGGGTTTCGTGCGTGAGTCCATGTCTCCTTGTGTTGTACCTGTTTTACTAGTTCCTGAGAAAGATGGCTCATGGCATATGTGTGTAGATTGTAGGGCAATCAATAACATAACCATTAAGTATAGGCATCTCATACCTAGACTAGATGATATGTTAGATGAATTGCCTGGTGCATGTGTCTTTAGTAAAATTGACTTGAAGAGTGGTTATCACCAAATTAGAATTAGAGAAGGTGATGAGTGGAAAACTGCTTTTTAAACCAAATACTGGTTATATGAGAGGATGGTCATGCCTTTTGGCTTAACTAACTCTCCTAGCACATTTATGAGGTTAATGAATCATGTTTTGTTTGCACACATAGGAAAGTTTGTTGTTGTTTATTTTGATGATATCCTACTGTATAGCAAAAACTTGGATGAGCATAAAATTTGTATGCTAACTTAAAGAAATGTGATTTTTGTACAAGAAAACTTGTCTTTCTTGGTTTTGTGGTAAGCTTACAGGGTATACAAGTGGATGAAGACAAGGTAAGTGCCATTCGAGATTGGCCAACACCTACTACTGTTGGTCAAGTTCGAACTTTTCATGGTCTTGCAAGCTTCTATAGGAGGTTTGTAAAAGATTTTAGCACACTGGCAGCACCAATGACGGCGGTGATCAAGAAGAACGTCCCATTCCATTGGGGCGAGGAGCAAGAGAATCCTTTAATCTTATTAAGCAAAAGTTAATTAATGCTCCTTTACTTGTTTTACCTGATTTCGCTAATACCTTTGAAATTGAATGTGATGCTTCAGGTGTAGGTATTGGTGGAGTGTTGATGCAAGGAGGGCGGCCGGTGGCATACTTCAGTGAGAAGCTTAATGGAGCAGCGCTGAACTATCCAACATATGACAAGGAGCTCTATGCGCTTGTGAGGACTCTTGAAACGTGGCAACACTTTGGCTTAACAAGAGGCATTTGAAAACAGAAGCTGAACAAGCGGCATGCCAAGTGGGTGGCATTCATTGAGACATTCCTGATATGAATCTGGCCGGGCATGGCGTTCAAATGATTGGAAGGATCGTTGTACGAGTGTTAGACGAAGTGGGAAACAGAAGATTTCGCGCCCGAGCGGTCAAATTCTACCGCCCGAGCGCCAAAGTCACTGTCCAGAACGTGAACTCCAGAAGCACTGGCGCCCGAGCGTTAACATTTTACCGCCCGAGCGCGACCTGTCCAGAAGAGCCCGCGCTCGAGCGGTAGAAACCCGCGCCCGAGCGCCGCCCTATCGCGAGAAAAACTTTATTTCCTATTTTAGAGTCCTAATTGTTTAGGTAATTAGATTTTCAAATCTTTTTGATTTGTTGTCAATATATGGACGAATTGTGGGATTGTAAACGATCATTATTCATTGAATTATTGAGTATATAAAACTTTTCTTTGAGAATTCTCTCAAAAACAAGCTTAAGTTTCGTTATAACTTTTGCGTCGTATCAAATCAAACTTATCAAAAGATTTATCTTTTGTGGCGTTTGTCAATCGAATATCACGAGGGTTGCCAAGGACGGGTTCTTTGGAGGTTCTTTGAACGCGATTGTTCTTATCGTTGATTATTTATTGCTAGGCCGCGTGATCTAGAGGCGATTATCACACCTATCAATTACTTGTTTCAAAGATCGAGACAAATAAAAGATCTCTTGGGCGGGATCGTATCAAGTGGTAACAGAGCTTTTGGTTTTTGATTCAAGTAAGCGTATCCGTTCAATTCCTCGTAGAATTTTCAATACCGCTTTTCGTGTAGCGATTTCTACGTATTTGTTGAATCTACCAAAAAAAAAAATTCGAGGTTACTGTTCATCGTCGGATTTACTGTTCATCGCGATTGGTTTTACTGTTCACGTCACTGTTCAATTCGGATTTACTGTTCATCAGCCGGATTTACTGTTCACCCGGAAAAAAAAGAAAAAGAAAAAAAGAGGAAAAAAAAATTGAATCGGTTGTTTGTTGAATTTTAGCGCTTATATTTCAGCGTTAAGTATGTCCATGTCATTTAGTCGCATTTTAGTCAATTTCCAAAGTTGCTTATTCTTGTGTGGTCTAAGTCGAATTTCAAGCGTCACAGGATTGATCTCATAAGTTTGATACGTGGAAGCCACGAGACTTAAGCGCCCCCTTGAGAATTCTCACTTAGAGTGAAAATATTTGAGTGGAGTGAATTTTCATTGGAGTGATTTGTGAGGTTTTGTGGTGAGGAAAAAAGACGAGTGCGAGTGAATTTTCATTGGAGTGATAAGTGAGAATTTGTGGTGAGGAAACTTTATTCTTTTATTGTTTTATACTAACCTTTTCTTGCAGGTATAATGGTTGACGATCGTCAATTTCAAACAATGTTAAGGGGGTTGGATAAAATGTGGGAGAAGGAGTTTAAGCCCCTTCGTGAGAAATATAGGCGGTGCGGAATGGATGATCCACGTGAAGTTGATTGGGCTAGGAGAGTCAAGGAGAGTGGAGCACCACGCCTGGTATCGGGTAATGATAGGAGGTCCAAATCGAGTGGTAGGCAGGGAAGTGACTCGTGGAAGGAGTTTTTGACATCCGCACGAAGGTCGAGTGAAGAGTAGAAGGTCAAGACTAGACCGAAGTTGGTTTTGAAGCATGATTATCAAGGTACATCTAAAATTTCAAATGGTAGTACTTATGATATTCAATGTATTTGGTGTCTAGAGTTTGGATATGATATTAGCCAATGTCCAAATGAGGAGGTGAATGTACTGGCTTCAAGAGTTGATTGTGAATCTAAGGTTGCAGTCGAGTGTGGAGTTGAAGTGAGCATTGATGTTGAACCTAAAGTGGTGGTTGAGAGAATTGAGGAGGTTGGTATTCCACTGATTTCTGACTTGATCATAGAATGTTGTGCTGTGGAGGGTGAATCCTTAGATGGTGAATTTTCTTCTAATGTGTGTGCTAAGGAGGAGGAAGAAGAAAGTAGTAATGATTTGTTGCACGCATGTTATGATTCATCATGTACACTTCTTGGTCAACCTATTTCAATTGTAATTACTGATGATCAATTGCAATTTAATTGTGATAGTGAAAAAGAATTTAAAATGGCCGAAAGAATGAGTGATCAAAAGAGTGAGGTGGCCATCGAAAGAAAAGAAAAAGAAGAGGCAAAAGAGGCCAAAAGAAGAGAAAAAGAAAATAAATTAAAGGCCCAAAAGAGTGAATATGAGCGTTATTTAATTTTGTATAAGTCTCTCCAAGTACCTTTGTACAAAGATGAGCTTTATATATCTAGTGATGATATAGCCGGTTCAATCCCGAGCAGTATTAATTCTTCTTTGCAGGACTTTGGCGCCCTCATGATGAGGAGAAGAGCAAGAGTTGATGATTTTGGAAAGCCATGGGATGATCCATATGACTTCGAGAGCAATCAAAGTGAGGTAAGGTTAGTTGCCAACGCAACAACCATGAGGTATGACTTCCGTCCTTATCTTAATTCTTTGTTGAATCTTTTCCCAAAACTTAGAGAATATCTTGCAAATGTGGTGGTTAAGGGGTCGGATGTAACTTTACCCTTATTCCTTGATTGTTATGAATTTGAGACCATGGATGAATTGCATTTACCTACTATGAATTTTGATGTCTCACTATTTACTAAGTTGGTGGAGTTTTCTTGTTACAATGGTTTGTATACCTTAGACTTAGATTTTTGTGATGAGATGAGATATTACATGGATAGTACATTTAGTGTGTTCTATTTGCATGATTTATGTGGGTTTGATGATGGTTTTGAGAGGTGCGAGGGTGAACATGATTATTTCTTTGTTCATGATGAATACCTGTTTAAAGAGAATAAATTTTTCATCCTACACCCATTGCATGAGTTGTTGTTTGATATTGAGTGGAATTGTGAAACATGCATTGCACATGAGAATTTTTATGATCATAATGAATACAATTTTAAGGAAGATAAATTTTTTTCTCTAAATGTATTGCATTATTTACGTGCTAGCGGAGCATACTGTTGCTACTTTATCATGGATATAATTCATGACTATATGTGTTGGTTGCATATGAAGAGGTATGTTAAATGGTATAGTGAAGAGTGCATTTCCTATAGGGAGAGAGCACCTGAGTTTAAAGGTAAGCATGTTTATAATATCATCCTTGTTATTACTAACTTGCTTCGTTTTTGTGTAGGTGGACAAGATTTGAGGACAAATCTTTTTGAAGAAGGGGAGTATGATATGAATCTGGCCGGGCATGGCGTTCAAATGATTGGAAAGATCGTTGTATGAGTGTTAGACGAAGTGGGAAACAGAAGCTTTCGCGCCCGAGCGGTCAAATTCTACCGCCCGAGCGCCAAAGTCACTGTCCAGAACGTGAACTCCAGAAGCACCGGCGCCCAAGCGGTAACATTTTACCGCCCGAGCGCGACCTGTCCTGAAGAGCCCGCGCTCGAGCGGTAGAAACCCGCGCCCAAGCGCCGCCCTATCGCGAGAAAATCTTTATTTCCTATTTTAGAGTCCTAATTGTTTAGGTAATTAGATTTTCATATCTTTTTGATTTGTTGTCAATATATGGACAATTGTGGGACTGTAAACGATCATTATTCATTGAATTATTGAGTTTATAAAACTTTTCCTTGAGAATTCTCTCAAAAACAAGCTTAAGTTTCGTTATTACTTTTGCGTCGTATCAAATCAAACTTATCAAAAGATTTATCTTTTGTGGCGTTTGTCAATCGAATATCACGAGGGTTGCCAAGGACGGGTTCTTTGGAGGTTCTTTGAACGCGATTGTTCTTATCGTTGATTATTTGTTGCTATGCTGCGTGATCTAGAGGCGATTATCACACCTATCAATTACTTGTTTCAAAGATCGGGACAAATCAAAGATCTCGTGGGCGGGATCGTATCAATTCCCCTACATAATCAAGTACAAACAAGGTCAGGAAAATGTAGTGGCCGACGCACTATCACGGAGGACGTACTAATCTCTACCTTAGAGTCTAAAATTTTGGGGTTGGAGCATGTGAAAGAGTTTTATGTGGTAGATGAGGATTTTAAAAGTGTGTTTGAAACCTGTATGCATGGACCACATGAAAATGTTAGAATAGGTGCACGTCGAGCCAAGTGTTGGCCGAGTGTTCACATTGAAACTCTATGTATAAACAGTCTTTATTTTTATAATATTTGAAATTATTGTTTTGGCACTTCTTTATCTGTATACCCATGCTAGTTGCATATATAAAGTCCTTCAATATACAAATAGTAGAAAGAATATGAGATGCTCATATGATGAGTATCATGAAACTCATATTTGCAATACTGCATATTCTAAACAGTTCCTAGTCGATTCAGCCGCCGCTAAGAAGGATATAAGCCGCTAGAGTTCGAGACTAGTATCTGCGATGTGAGTACCATGTTTCATTGGTAGGGGACATTGTGATGTCCGAGCATGCAGATAGGTGCTCCTTGTAGAGTGCACTGAACAACCCTCCATAAAGGACTTTCCAAGTGGTTCTCACTTATCGAGTAGAAACGTCCTAGTTTATGGTTGTACACCATTAGTCCTTACGACCCGGGACAACATTGAGACTCTATGTGCTAGCATTGCACTTTGACTTGTTTACGGACTCTCAAGGGGTCATCAGGTGGCAAGGTTGGGTGTTTTGTCGAAACATATAGGAGTCGATGCATTGTAGTCGGGGATTCACCACTTACCTTCGGGTATGGATATCCTATGTGTATGTAGTATGAAATCTCTGATAAGAGTATGGTGGTAATTATGAAAGGGGTTTCATAGATTACACCATCGATGTAACTACAACATGACACATAGTATCGATTCATTGACAACTCTCGATATACCAATGGTTGTCGAATCGGTCGGGATATATGAGTTGAAGGGACCGTACTGTACGCTAACCATAATTGAATGGTTCTTGCAGGCACTATCATTTGATACCTAGGGAATCATGTAAGCGATGCTGCTAGGCGTTTAACATGATTGGTTGGGTACTATCAGACTTGAGTTCTGACGTTCTTGTTATCAAGGAGTTGATAAGTAAGAATGAAGCAATTGGGGTATGCTCAAATAAGGACATGTTTAGTCCGAATCACATGCAGATATGAACCCACGGCTAGTTGTATCAATGAACCATTGAGGGCCATACAAGTACTAGCTTTCTAGATCCCGTTGAGAAGTAAAATAGTTCAATGTGTTGAACGGCTTATAAAGGAGTTTATAAGCGTAAGGAAAAATAAAAGTATGACTTCTATGAGAGAAATGTAACTTTTAATTTGTTGAAGTGTTCCTAAATTAAAAGTTGGCCAAACAAGTAATGTATTTGAAAATTGTGATTTTCATAAACATTATTATGGATTAAATTAAATTAATTCAAAGTGTTGAATTAATTAAACACTAGTGGACCTAGTAGAGTCCAAATAATTAAATTAATTCAAGTGTTGAATTAATTAAATCATATTGGGTCTTGTAGAGCCCAATAGTAAAATAATTAGTCAACTAGTGGCTTGAGTAAATTCAAGTAATGTTTAATTAGTCTCAAATTTTTTTGAGATAATTAAATTAAGTCCATGAGTTTTTAATTGTTAAAAACCAAATAAAATTGGATGCATGGGAGGTGAAGGGTTGGAGATTACTTTTTCAATCTCCAAGGCTTGGCATGCTAAAAAGTGGTTTTAGCTTTTCCCACAACCAAGACAACTCATCCTTCCCCATTCTACATAGCCTTGGCCGAAATTTTGAGAAAACACTCTGTCAAAAATTTTTCTCTCATCTTGTTCTTCAATAGTTGGAGAAACAGTTCTCTTCTCAAAGAAAAATGCCCTACATTTTATAGTGCAAGTGTAAGGTTGATCTTTTAAGTTTGGTGGTGGGCTTGATTTTGAAGAAAGGAGTCCAAAACCTAGGTAAAGCTTGTAGATTGTCTACCATTGAAGAGCAAAGTTGTTTACAACTTGGTTGGAGCCATAATCAATCCTTGTGATTGATAGTTAATTATCTAAACACCCTATGTATGACATTTTCGTGTTTTTCGTATTTTCTACACCACTACATGAGGTGCTCGGTTTTTGCTTGTTGAAAAACAAATTTTTAAACTTCCGTTGCGCAACCGGCACCGTAACCGATCCCCTTTCAAAAAATTCTATTTGCATATTGGTTTCTTATTTAGAGAAGATAGGTTGTGCATTCCTAAATCATCCATTCGTGAATTACTTGTTAGGGAGGCACATGGGGGTGGTTTGATGGGAAACTTTGGTGTGGCGAAAACCTTGAATGCTTTGCATGAACATTTTTATTGGCCACATATGAAGCGTGATGTTGAGCGAGCTTGTGATAAGTGCATAATTTGTAGGCAAGCTAAGTCTAGGACACAACCACATGGATTGCATACACCACTTCCTGTTTTTAGTGAGCCTTGGATTGATATTTCTATGGACTTTGTTTTGGGGTTGCCTAGGACTAAGAAGGGGAGGGATTCGATATTTGTTGTTGTTGATAGATTTTCTAAGATGACACATTTTATTGCTTGTCACAAAACTGATGATGCCTCTCACATTTTGGATTTGTTCTTTAGAGAAGTCGTTAGGTTGCATGGCATGCCTAGAACTATTGTTTCTGACCGTGATGTTAAGTTTTTAAGTTACTTTTGGAAAACGTTGTGGTCTAAACTTAGCACAAAATTGTTGTTTTCTACTACGTGTCATCCTCAAACTGATGGACAAACTGAAGTTGTTAATAGAACTTTAGGAACAGTTTTGCGTGCTATTCTTAAAAAGAACTTAAAAAATTGAGAAGAATGTTTACCATTTGTTGAGTTTGCTTATAATCGTTGCATGCATTCTACTACTAGTTATTCGCCATTTGAGATTATGTATGGTTTTAATCCTTTGATTCCATTGGATTTGATGTCTTTACCTGTGAGTGAAAGGTTGAACATGGACGGCAAAAAGAAGGCTGAATTTGTAAGGGGGTTGCATGAAAAGGTCAAGGCCAACATTGAGAAGAGGAATGAGCAATATGCCAAGCACGCCAACAAAGGGAAGGAAAGTGTAACGTACCGTACTTTTTACTACTTAAAATTTGCGGAAGAATTAAAAATTTTCTTAAATAACTTGTGAACCTTCAAAATACGATAAAATAAACTGTACGTCTCAACAGTGGACAAAAGATCTAAAAAAATAATGCTTGACAAAATATTTGTTTGAAATTTCATATCCAGTAGCGTGAAATCAGAGTATTTGACATTTCATAAAAACTTAAAAACTTGGGCGGTCCTCGGGTCTAGCCTTCCGGTCAGTCCAAGCCAGCTCCTTAGTCCCCACCTCTAGCCTCCTCAACATACTCCTCACCTGCATCAATCAAGTCTAGTGAGTCTAAAAACTCAACACGTATAAACTGGAAAGTAACGAATACTACATAATAAAACCACATGCATCTTCAAAATAGACGTACATACTTAAAAACTTGGATATGATTGCAAAGCTTGAACATTCATACATACATAGTTTGACGTGACAATCAGCGTAAAACTTTTCATAACATGCTTGGATCGTACATACATGAGCATACATGAGATCATTTTGCGTAGAGGCATGTTTCAAAGCAAGTGACCCATAACATAATCGCCTCATCAGACTAACCACAGTACTGGGCTGACAGGGACGTATCCACTGCCACATACATGAGATCCCCGTTCATGTTTTAACGGGTGGATTGGTCCCCGTTCATGCTTTAACGCTTTCGAATCCTGATCTAAACCCGTTCATAATTTAACGGGGTGGGTTGGTCCCCGTTCATGATTTAACGCTTTCCAACCCCATACATAATTTGGTCACAAGACAATTAGCATACCTCAAAAACTTGAAAATATTTTCTTTGCAAGTCGAACATACTTACTTGGCGTTGAGGGATTCGTTGTGTGGGGACCCGGGCTCTAACTCAATTATCTTTGGGATTAAATGGATCTTTGCTAGAAAACGTGGGTCAAAAATTTGCTTTTAACATACTACACATACATAAGATTTATTGCATTTCATTAAAAGCAAATACATGTCTTGTTTCATTCATACAATCAAACTAGTATTTAAAAGTATTAATACATGTCTAATACAACAACTAGTTATTCTGCTACGCCCGTGATCACCACGCTATCATATCTCAATCATCCTTGTCTCGACCCTGATCCTGCCCCACCTGTTGTTATGCACACATACAGACACAACAACAGCCGGAAACTCCGGTGAGAACAAATCCCAGTATAAAACATGTATACATGAATGTCATGCAATTAAATACAAAATCATAACACATAAATCAGTAATTATGACACATTAGTGAATACAGATAAAACTCTTCGACTCTTATTCTTTGACTCGATTCATATCTAAGTCTAGGGATCCCGGTGTGAATAAGACGTAACAAGTCTCCCACCTACTCTCCCAATCGTGGTGGCGGTACGTCTTATTCCTAGACTTCGGTCCTATCTGTATCGAGTGTCTACAATCGGAGGAAATCTGCTCCTATGCGTCGATACCACCGAACATCTAGAAATTTGACAATTCTGCCAATGACTCTCCTATCTTAAATGCTTGAATATAAATCAATAGACAAAGCGTGAACATAAAAAAAATAAACAATCTAGTATGTGATTTTGGGAAACTCAAATCAAGTCTAATTCGAGTTGTATCTTCCCGCATTCACATGAATTATACCTTTCGTTGTCGTAGTTCTTGTCGTAGTCGAAAGTTTGGTGTCGAATCAGTCAATATCAAATCTGAAATGCCAATGTATAGATGTATTCTATCAATATACAACTAAAACAAGTCTTGTACAAATCATTATTCAATCTCGGTACAATTCGACGGCATATCGGCGTGATCTTGCAATACCGATCAATTCAAATCTCAACATATATCAACAAGTCAAATCATCAACTCATAAACAGCACAATATACTCATTATGTAACGACCCATTACAGGCCCAGTGAACTGCCCATACGGCCCACTGCCCCAATCGACCCAAGGCTATCCCGATCTTGAGCTCTGCTCTATGGGCCTTGGCCTTTCTATGGAACTCTTCCCTCACGGGCTTTCCATAGGCGTCGTATGGGTTACTCATAGAACTCTCTAGCCCATGCACTGGAGTCTGTGCCTTCCCAGACTCGAACCTGAGATCACATGGATATATAGATACTCAGCACAAGTCTGGTACCAATTGAGCTAGATCGGGATAGTCTTGGGTCGATTGGGGCAGTGGGCCGTATGGGCGGTCCACTGGGCCTGTAATGGGTCGTTACACATTATTATCTTAAAATCTGCATATCTCAACTCAATACATGTTAAAAACTGTAAAAATTGCATATTATATCTGTTCTTCGATCCGGTTGCGAATATACGTTCACAATAATCATAAGAACACATAATCTCAATCATATCAAATTTCCCCAACCTCTAAACTTCACTTCAGGTAGGAAATAAACAAGACTTACATCCTTACGAAGCTATTGAAGAGAGGAGCACAAATCTAGTCTCGGATCGCAATTTGGTTAAACGGATTTGTCACAACCAAGTGTTGAAGAGAAGAGGAAAAGCTTGGAGCTCTCGTTGCTGGTCTGCTGAATGAGGAAGAAATGAATCAGCACTAAGTCTATATATATATCATGCAATGTGTCAACTTGAGAAGTAAAGGTGGATTTCTCGCACAGAGCACCGTGGGTGCGCTACCTCTACACCGCGGGTGCGCTCAAGCTACGGCAATCCTTCAACATTTCAAAATCGACGACCGCGGGTACGGTATGTCTTGGACCGCGGGTGCGGTGACCCTACTGTAATTCTTCACGTTTCATGAGTTACAACCGCGGGTGCGGTAGAATACTAGGCGCGGTTGCGGTCACTTCTTCATGCAACATTTCATATATATATGCTAATTCAAAAGTCTTCAACGAGAATCTCAGGCATTACACGTTGGAGCTCATTTTGGGGCCGCTGCTGCGCAGACTAACATGATTTTAAGATACTTAACTTGCATAACTTAGACTTAGGTACTCAAGCTCACCACAAAAGTGAATAAGTAGCTTAGGACATTCTAGTTCATTCGGGACTTGACCTCGTTTAATGATACTAACCATGACATCGAACCCCAAACAATACTTAAAATGCTGTGTGAACATTTCCCAACAATAAAAGACAAGAACTCACTATTTGAACCTACAACTAAGTGGAAACCAAACATTTCCTACAGATGGGGCCGCACTCGGGGGTAATATATTACCGCTCGAGCGCCAGGTATTCTGGACTCCTACCCTCGGACAGAAAGAGTGGCGCTTGGGCGGTACTATATTACCGCTCGGGCGCCGAGTGCATTGGACCCGCGACTTAGAAGCTGATTTTCTCCAACTTCGATTACACAGACAATGAACAACGCCTCGAGACCCATCCTAGGATACTATGGCACTGAATCATCTCCACAAAACATCCAAAACGTTTCCGAAACAACAACGCAACAAGACCCAAGAACTCGAATTTTTTTGACACAAAATGTTTTCCTACGACTTGCAATGCTACCAAGACTATTGACACAAAACGAAGCACCAAAAATCAACACAACATCCTATGCTATACACTTAAACACAGCAGCGATCACCCGACGGTTTCCAACGAAGCCTGCAACAAACAAACTTCAAGAACACATCAATACATAATTTTCTGAAAAAGGCAGTTTGAGCAGTCCCACTAAAACGGTCATAACACACTCAATTTTCATCCAAAATTTTCGAATTTTACATCAAATTGAAGGTATAAAAAAGTTATACGATTTTTGTGTTGAATTTTTTCTCGAAATCATGACAAAAAATTCGCAGTATTTAAAAAGACAGCAAAAAACGTGATTTTAGATCCAAAAACGGTTTCAAAAGTGATCTAAACATAATTGCTCAAACTTCTACACAACATTCACATGATTTTCATACAAAAATACATTTCAACGCATACTATGACATGATCGACGCAGAAAGAAACTGTATATACGTGCCTTTTGATAATTAAAAATACCGAAACTACGATACCGACGCGGGGAAAGATGCGAGGTTGATCCGGGACGAACGTGGCTCGATTTTTCTTGAAGAAAAGTGACGAAAACTTGCTGGGAAATTGAAGAGGGAGGGGCGGCTGCTCTCTTGTTATGTACCCTAGGTTTTGCTCTCTCAAAATAAAATAAAATTGAAAGTGATTGTGTGTGGGAGTTTACGTGAATGTGTGTGTGTGTTAGTGGTGTGTGTTCGTGTTTTTGGGTGATAATTAAGGGCTATAATTTACTTAATTATAAATTAATCACTAATTAGATGGTAATCACACACTAGCCTTTCTTTAAATGTAAATAATATCTCTTAATTTAAAAATAAAGTGTTAAAGCGTCAAATCTTCAAAAACTTTAAAATTATAAGATCACTTAATAATTAAATTTAGGCTTCTAAAATGGTGAAACTAAATAAATCTTTTAAAATGCCCCAATCCTTGACTTAACAATAAATTGCCACATTTTAAAATTACCAAAAATTGTCACCGGTCTTTTCCTCGATCCCGCCTCGAATGATCGCCTGAAACATGAAACTCGAAAAACATTTTAACGTGCATCACATAAACATAAATAATTTAAAGTAATGCATTTAAATAAATCATGCACCACTAAGACTCATTTTAAAATTAAATAAACGCTTCAATAATTAAATAAATGTATGTGTTATATATGTACTGAATTTGGGCACTACAGAAAGGTTTCCTGAGAAGCGACGTTCAAAGCTACTACCAAGGGGTGATGGACCATTTCAAGTCCTCGAGAGGATCAATGACAATGCTTACAAACTTGATCTACCAGGTGAGTATAACGTCAGTTCTATTTTTAATGTTAGTGATCTTTCTTTGTTTGATGTAGGTAATGAGCGAGATTTGGGGACAAATCCTTTTCAAGAAGTGGAGGATGATGCGAACACGGATAATCAAGCTCCAAGGAAAGCATGGGATCCTTTAGAATTGCCGGAGGGACCAATTACGAGGGGACGACTGCATAAGTTCAAGGAAGCGTTGCATGGACTTATGAGCAAAAGAGAAGGACTTGCAAGTGAGGTGCAGAGTGCGGAAGGCTTCGTGATGCATGGGAGTACGTGTGAGGGCCAAAGGAACATGATTCAAGCGACTTTTGAACGACCGAGGCTACACGGACCTGTACACGGGGTCCGTGTCCATTACAACCGAGAATGAAGAAATCCAGAGTGTACACGGACTCGAGCACGGACCTGTACACGGGGTCTGTGTACCTCACAGTGCCTACACGGACCCAGCTCTGGACGTCTACACGGGGTCCGTGTACGTGGCGGTTTTGGCGAGAATTTTTCCTTCTTTAGAGTTTTATTTTTTTTGGGAAACTAGATTTGTGATATCTCTTAATTATTAATACATATATGGACGAAATTTGGGACACAATTCAGATTTTATTGAGTTTTATACAAACTTTTGAGTTTTTCTCTCAAAAAATTTTGCAAGGCTTTGCTTTGTTTCATCAAAAATCAAACTTATCAAGATTCATTCTTGTGGCGTTTGTCGATTGATTTCATACGGATTGTCAAAGATAAGTATTTGAAGGTTCGTCTGTTTCTCAATTGTTTTATCGTGAATATTTGTTGCTAAGTTTTCTAATTTAGAGGTGAATATCACAAACCATATTTGATTCAAAAGATCGGGACAACAACTTAGATCCTTGTTCGTTATTGAATTGAGGGCGCGATTCATATTTAATCGTGTTTGCTTTTCTTACGCACGTGGATTCGTATCAAAACTCAAAAATATCTCATGCTTTTCTTGGAGACTGACCATCCGTGTTCGCATCAGATAGTACATGATATAACAGAGGAATCATGATTTGCGCCTTCTTTGGTCATTGCGAAGATTCTGCCTTGAACCCTGTCCTTCTCTTTCTTACCCTTTATTGGACACTTTTTGATGGCATGTCCAACACCTCCACAACGAAAGCATTGATTACTTCCAACCAAACACTCACCTGTATGCATTTTGCCACATTTTGGACATACAGGTCGATCATATGCAGGCGATGGCATAGGAGCTTTGGGTCGATGCTCCTCTTTTTCTTTGCCTCTGAACTTGCCCTTACCTTTCCATCCAGAACCTTGGCCCTTAGTAGAAAAATCTTGGCGCTTCAACTGTCTTTTTCTTTTAATTTTTTTCTCGTCCTGCTCGGCCATCCTTGCTTTTTCAACAATCTTTTTACATAAAGCAGCTTTAGACATTCGAACGTCTCTTTTAATTTCAGCCTGGAAACCTCTCAGAAAATGCTCGCCCTTTTCAATGTCATTGCTGGCCAGATATGGGGCAAAATGACACCCCTCTTCGAATTTGAGAATATCCTCTTGCATTGACATATTTTCTTGCTTCAGTTCTATAAATTCCTTCACTTTCTGACTTCGAACATCTCGAAGAAAATATTTGTCGTAGAATAAATCTTTAAACTCCTGCCACTTGAGTGCCGAGACATTAACCGATACCTTGGTGGCGTCCCACCAAATCCTCGCCGTCTTGGTAAGTAGAAATATGGCACAGTTGAACCGATCTTTATTGTGAAACTGAAGATAATCATAAATATCCTCCATAGCTTTGACACATTCAAAGGTGACCATGGGATCAGTGCTACCATCAAATTCTGGTGGCTTCATCTTACGAAATCTTTCGTATGCTCTTTCTCTACTGGGCTCGGGCCTCACTTGCTCTCTCTCTCTCCCCCTCGCCCTGCATTCTGCATCCGTAAGAGCTGCTGGATTTGCTCACCGTGTACTTTGTCCTGTTCCTTCAGTAACTTGCTAAATTCATCAACCACTCTAAATGATGAACTATCCTCCCACTCTGATGCTTTACGCTTAGGCGGCATGATCCTACGATACATATTAGTTTAAAACCATTTCCACACATATCATAATTATCGAGGCTACACATCCATATTATATCAAATAATGCAGGTACATACATACCGAATTGTCGACAGCAGAGGAAGTCATATGCCAAATCATTGGTCCGAAAATCTTGGCTCTGATACCACTAAATGTAACACTCGTGACTAAAATGTATAATCAGCAAGAAGCTTTGAAATATAATTTGGAGAAAATGTGTAATTTTAAAAAAAATTTGGGCAGCATCTCTTCGCAAATAGGACATGCCACCTGCCTCAAGCAATACATAAACACATGCAAAAGATTTCCATATACATAAGATACAAAATAATATAGTATCTACACATATTGCTAATTTCAAATACCAAAACAAGATTTAGAATATTTCCCAAAATAACAAAAATCATAACACATCAAAATAGCATCCAATCGAAATCTCCAAAGTTTGGCATATGCCCTTCTCCTTCTTCGACAATTTCGGGATGATCAGTCTTCCTTACCTGTGCCTACATCACATGAACATAACTGGAATGAGTATAAAACTCAGCAAATGGAATCAATACTAACAAGATACATATATATCATTTTATCGTAAAACATAAAATGGATAGCCTCAATTTCATTTTGTTGAAAACATTATCCATCTCATTTCAAAAACGTCGAATCATCATTAATATCATCCGTCAAGAATTATAATACAACAATACATAGGGATGATATTCATTTCATTGATTAACTGAACAATTGTTAGTTCTTATAAGATAGTTCATTCATTGCTAACCCTCTTCGTAAAAACAAATCTTATAAGAGGGACATGTACCTCTGCATAAAATGCATCTTATAAGAGAGTACATGTTTTCATCGTTAATTGTCCAATTATATTGTGGATTTAGAATTGCCAGAGGCAACACCTCTACTATAACTATCAATCCAATCATATAAAACTTTATTCAGGCATTTTATCGAACATCTTAGAGGCATCATTTAAAGTTTAACTCATTTCATTAAAAAATGGAAATAATTGCACTACCATACATACATATTTACATATATATATATCATGGATGGAATTTGAAAGGAATTAACATCATAAAATCAACAAAACACATACATATAGGATCATGTGATGCATTTAAGAAATGATTACACTTACAACACTTGGAGCAATTGGTTTCCTAAACCTTGGCGTTGATCCTACAACGATAAACCCAATAACTAGACAAAAACACCCAAATAATAACCGTAAATAACCATTTTATCCAATACATCAATCACAACTCCCATCCCCCAACTTCACCATCTACAACAACTCAAGAACAAGAAGAAAAACCACTTACCTTTTCTTCTTTAACTAAAAAAATGAAGTTCCAACTCCGAATTGAAGATTAATTGCTTGATTAAAAGAGAAGATAAAAAGAAGATGAAGAACCCTAGCTTAGAATCGATGGAGAAGATAAAGGAAGTGAAGGAAAATGAGAAAACTTTAGTCTCAATCGATTTTTATACCTAAAAATACCCAAAATGTTAGAGTAGATGCTCTGCAAGCCAACTGTTGGCTAGGGATTTTATTGACTCAGTTGTAATTAACAATCTTTACTTTAATATAATTCATTATTTCATGGTTTGTTATTTCTTTATCTGTATACCCATGTTATCAAACATAGATAAAGACCTTGATTATACTTTAATACAAATGAATCGTAATTCGATGTTGAAACTCGTTTGTAAACACTGCATGATCTAAATTCGTTCCTAATCAATTCGTGTAATGCCTGAGATTTTATTACGATAATTTGAGATTAATTATCGATAAATTGATGTGATAATAGTCAGATCAAGTTGAGAGCTAATTTAAAAGGCATCGAATTGAAAATGGAATAGCAATGCATGTACAAGAATGGTCGGGCAGTGTTTTACGCGCACATGCGCGAGAGGAGGCGCGCACATGCACGAGAGGCTTATCGCGAGGACAGAGGACCTCGCGCATATGCGCGAGCTTGGGTGCGCATATGCGCGAGGAGATGTCTTGATGATGACCGAGTCCAGAGAATGTGGCGCATATGCGCGGGGTGGTCGGTAGCCAAATGTGAATTCCAGAGAATATCGCGCACATGCGCGGATGTGGGTCGCGCATATGCGCGAGACGTGTTGAGCGAAAATGGAGCTACTTGCCCCTCACCATGCATGATATATATATTCTTACAAACTTCATTCTTCATTCTTGAGAAAGAAACGACTTCAGTACTGTGTTCCTATCGACGCAGGCTACAATTGGACGTAAGTTTTACTTCGTTTTGATATGTCTTGAAATTTTGATATTTCCAGAATCGGATATGATTCATATATGATGTTCTTGACATATTAGACATCATAGAATCGAAGTCAGATTTAGAAACAGATTGAGTACGGATTTATTATGATGTTTCAGATTATATTGAGTGGTATTGGACAGATTTGGATTATGGTTGGAGTACAGATTGTAGTGGATATTGATTATAGATTGTAATTGATATATGTTGATATGGTATTGACGGAAATATCGGGATGATACCGTTATGCCATTGATTTTGAATTAAATTCAGAATAATCAGATTCAGTGTTGAATTGAGAATGGAATATTGATATTATGATTCTCGATATACCGTTTCAGATTTACAAAGACAATCTTGAGTTCAAAACTGATATTGTTTCAGACCGAGACGACAAACGGAAGGTATAAGTCAATGTGGTATTGGGAGATCGACACAAGTAGGATATACTTGTGTTTCCCTAAATCACATACTATTTGTTATTATTTGCATTGATTTGATTTGATATGCTTGTTCTATTGATATATAGAGAGCATGTGTTTAGAAGAGTGATCTTGTGACAGAAGTACCTGATAGTGGCGGGGTCGCCACGGGCACTTTGCACGATGTCACAAGATAGTGTATTGGCGATAGTGCCACAGTCTGTGATGGATAGGTCAAGACACTGGATGTTTGGTTATATCGACGTGGATAGAATCGGAGTTTCTTCTATTACTGTTGGTCGATATAGGAATACCATCGTCTGGAAACCGGGATCCCTAGACTAGGATTGAGTCTAGTCTGAGTCGTGGAGTCACGATTATGATTGATAGCTTGATATTAATTATGTTTCAGATTTTGATATATATCTGATATCTGCTTCATGCTTTATATTAATTATATGATTGCATGTTTCGTTGATTTATACTGGGATTTATTCTCACCGGAGTTATCCGGTTGTTGTCGTGTTTGTATGTGTGCATGACAACAGGTGGGACAGGTTCAGGGTCGAGGAGATGAAGAGAGAGATCGTGATTAGAGTGGAGACTACGGACTTGATCTGAGATAGGGTTGAACACTTGATATTTAGTAGTTGAACCTTAGTTTGTAAATGATTGTATATAGTACAAGACTTGTACTTTACTCTTATACTGATATGTATAGTAGAGTGATTCCATTACGTTCCGCATTTGATATTATAAAAAAAAAAAAAATTTAGACCCTGTTTAGTATAATTGATTAATTAGTCCCAATGACAATTAAGAACATGATTAGCGTCCGGGTCCCCAAAATTCAGCCGCCTAAAACAGGGATAAAGGTCGCTTGAGCTCGAGGCTAGTATCTGTGATGTTGTGTACTGCGTTTCTTAGTAAGGGCATAGAGATGTCCAAACATGCAGATGGGTAGTCATATGATGATTACACCGAACAACCCTCCCTCGGACTTTCCAAGTGGTTATCATTCATCGAGAAGATAAGTCCGTGGTTATGATTGTACACCATTAGTCCTTACAACCCGAGACAACACTGAGGCTCTATATGCTAGGGCTGTGCCTTGACTCGTTTACTGGCTCCAGGAGAGTCATCAGGTGGCGAGGTTGGGTACAATTGCGAAACATATAGGAGCCAGTGCATTGTAGTCGCGGATTCACCGCTCACCTGCGGGTATGGATATCCTATGTGATCTGATCAAATTATAGTGCATGGAATCTCTGGCCAGAGTATGAGATGTACGTTAGAGAATGAGTTCTCGAATGGTACATGCGAAGCCACTATTTATAGTTGTCACATAGTTATCGAATTAATATGCAACCCTCGATGAACCAATGGTTGCAGATTCGGTCGGGATATATGAGATGAAGGGACCGTAATGTACGTTAATCATAATCGACTGGTTCTTGCAGGTACTATCAGTGATACCTAGGGGATCATGGGGCGATGCTACTAGACGCTCTTACCATGATCCGATGGGTGCAATCAGAAATGAGTTCTGACATTCTTGATCAAAGTGTTGATGGAAAGAATGGGGCTAACTAAGCCCGAATAAAGGATTATGTCCAGAATCACAAAGAGTTGTGAACCCACGGCTAGCTATATCCCTGAACCATTGAGGGTCACACAAGCACTGGATCGTTTGTTCCCGTTGAGAGAATAAATTCAAGAAGTAAGGAGTTGAAGTTATGATAATTAAATTTTGAGAGAATAAATTCAAGAAATTGAATTTATAAAATTTGAGAATTTAATTTATTAAACTCAAATGTTGGGTTTATTAAATATTAAATTTTGGAGGTGATGAAATTCAAGTAATTGAATTTATAATTTAAACAATAAATTCAAATGTTGAATTTATAATGTATTTAATTTATTAAGCTCAAAAGTTGAGTTGATTAATTAATAAATTAAATATGGTGGGTAATATGTTTAATGGGCTTGTAGGAGTACAAGTCCAACATAATAATTAATTAAAGTTTAAATGGACCTTGATTAAATTAATTAAATTAGTTGGACTAGCCCAATTAATTAAATCAAGCGCATTAATGTTAATTATGTAATTAGGCCATGACTTAATTATAAATAGGGGTTGCAAGTCATAACCCTAGCCTACTACAACCATTATTTTCGAAAAACCACTCCTCCAAAGAAAGGAAAAATCGGCCACCTTCTTTTGAGAAAGGTTTTTGAGCCGTCTATCAAATAATCTTCTCCTACGTTAAATCTCTTCTAATATTTCTAGTGCAATTTGGAAGAGGATCAAACAATTCAGTCGTGGACCTGATTAGACGAAACGAAAGGAGTCTCTTGAAGAAAGTTCGTAGGGATTCATCAAGAGCTAATCTGTTTATACTGGATTAGTTGGAGCCAAGTGAATTAATTCACAAAGGTATAAATTTTCTAACATCCTATGTATGTTTATGAAAACCATACGAACGCCCTATCATATATATTTTGATTGTCAAAATAAAATAAAATTTTAAAACTTACGCTGCGTTTGGGCGTGTAGAACACTGAGATCTAACACAAAACACGCTTTTCCGCTGTACAGGGTGCTCGGGCCGTCATCTTTTACAGCCCTAGTGAGGACCTCCCGGCCAAAAACACAAAATTTGAGAGCCAGTGGTGCTCGGTCGGTCATTTCTTACCGCTCGGGCGTCACTCTGCGCATAGCCATATCAAAGATCGCTTCCGAAACGCCTCTTCCCTTCATAATTAGGAAACGTGGTAAACATAAAAGTTGTAGCCCTATGTCTTGGCTTGCATCTCCAATTATTATCATGTCATTTGAAGGTCTGAGTAAAGAGCTATGCTCAATCTCCAAACATGTGTCACTGGTGGAACGACAATACACACGACACATTTCGAGGCGCTTTTGGCTTATCTTCCACAATGATTTGAACAAAACTCAAAACATGAAAGTTATAGCATTATGTCTTATCTTTTTAATGGAAGTGACCTCACATGATTCGGATCAACACTTCCATTACCTATTTTGCTAACAATCAACTTTCTATTCTACCCATGCATTCTCTGTTTCATTCTATATTATTAAATACCATTCATATCATATCTTGAAGCCATAAACCATCACCATTACATCACATATCCCAAATGATAATCATAATGAATCATAAAATGAATAATGAACATACTTAATCATAATCATTTACCTTACATCATATGCATACGAATGTCTGGGCGATACACTATACATAACAAGTACATATATATAAGGTTGGCTTGAAACATGGCTATGGCAATGGCAATGAAAATTGGCTTGAGTGAATAATAAATACCAAGACAATATAGATGGTATATCGTGGCAAAAATTAAAGAAAGGAATTGATAGTTCTGTAACCTGTGACCTGTGATAAGTATCTCTTTGATATAAATATCAATACTGTGAGAGATACTCTAAATCATGAAATTGACCAATAACATGCATGAATTTACTATCAATCATTGGCTTTAATCATAAGGACTTCATTGAGGCAAATAAACAAACACTTGGTAGGCACAATGGTTTACTAGCTCCTTTATCAATAAATTCAAGAATATTCTTTTGATAATTGGATATATAACATTAACAATGTCAAGAATATAACAATGGAAGGAGTTAGACATGAATAAACATGGCTTTTATACATATAAATATCATGTGAGCACAAATGAAAGTTTCTACTTACAACCCACAAGCACTTGGTTATCTTGAAAGAATTTCTACAATAATAAACATATTATCAACCATTAATCAACACCACAATCATCATTATCTCCTTCAACTTCCTAAACCCTTACTAAACTCAAAAGATAGAAACCTTACCTTGAAGATTGAAAACTTAGTGGAGGAGGCTAAGAAATTCACTCAAATCTTTGCCCTTGAGATGGAGAAATGTTGGAGAGAAAAATCTTGGAGAGAAATGCTTGAATCGATGAAAGAGAAAGGAGAAGGGTGAAAATGAAAAGAAATTTCTAGACATGCCATGTAAAAGCCTCTCAAACGCCTAAAAATCGCATTTCCGAGTAGCATGATGCGAACACGGGTTGTCAAGCTCCAAGGAAAGCATGGGCTCCTTTAGAGTTGCTGTAGAGACCAATCACGATGGGACGACTGAAGAGGTTCAAGGAAGCATTGCATGGGCTTATGAGCAAAGGAAAAGGACTTACAAACGATGTGCAAAGTGTGGAAGGCTTCGTGATGCATGGGAGTATCTTTGGGGACCAAAAGAACATTATTCAAACAACAATTGAGGAAGATTCCCGAATACCATACGCTTTCCAAGAAAGAGAAGTCCAGAGCCTACGCGGACCTGAGCACGGACCTGTACACTGGGTCTGTCTCCCTTACACTCGAGCATGAGAAATCTAGAGCCTACACGGACCTGAGAATGGAACTTGTAATATCCAAGTGTGGTGAACGGTACAGTTTAAGATTTCGTATGTTTATGGATTATTTGGTTAAGATTAAGTTTGATTTAGATGTTAAGAGTTGTGATTATGGGTCATAGTATTGTTGGTTATTATTGTTTTGTGGTATTGTTGATATTAGTTGATGGGTAGTTGTGTTGTATCAGCGTTGCGATTCGATTTTTGTTGCATAGAGTTGTTTTGGCCGAGAGCAGACCGCACCCGCGGTGATTTGTGCAGCGCACCCGCGGTCTTTATTGCAGAATTTGTGGAATTGTCGAAGAGACACCGCACCCACGGTGGGATAGGTACCGCACCCGCGGTCGTCGATTTCAGAAATTTGGTTGAGGTGCCGAAGGCACACCACACCCGCGGTGAGGTATGTAGCGCACCCGCGGTGCATGAACAGTAGAAGCGTGTTTTCGAGATTTAAGTGATATAATGCAAGAGTTGGTTCATTTTTCTCATTTTTTCTCCATTTTCTCGGTTCTTTCTCTCAAGGGGAGGTTAGGGTTTCATTTCCTTCCTTTGATTCAAGCTACTTGTTGGATTATTGAAGTGTGATCAAGGTTCTTGTGGGTTCAAGGAGCTAAGGTAAGCTTGTGGTATAGTTTATTCTTGGTTTTGGTGTCGGGAGAAATCATGGGTTTGTTGATGGTGTTGGTTTTATAGATGATATGTTACGGGTTTGTGTTTATTGGGTTATTGATGTTTCTATTTATGGTTTATTGTTGTAGGTTGTGTACCAAGAGTATAGTAGCAAGTGTTGCAATTGTTGTAAGTGGAATTCATTTCCTTGTGCTCACATGATAATATATGTATTGTGTTTCAATGGTTTTAAAGTGTTATTCCCTTCCATTTGATTCATGCTATGTATTAATACACCTTGTTGTATATTAGAGACATTCGTATGTCTCAATTATGTTAAAGGGAATACAAAAAAAATAGAGTCTTCAAAGTGTTTGTTTTAATGCCAAAGAGAGAATTCAAATGTTTTATTGGATTGATAGATACATAGTCAGAGATTGCATGCAATTAGTTGATCAACGACCATAGGCTTATATCCCTCAGATTTATCGATGTATATCGATGGGATATAGGTACAGAGACAGAGTTACTTTATAGATATCAATCCAACAGAGAAAAGAGAAATATCATCGTTATTGTTATTCATTCTATGATATTCATGTTTCAGAGTTGATGGTATTTAATGTTTTCAAAGCCATGTTTTCAGAGTGTGATATGTACATTGTTATGTAAGAGTTCCACTTGCTGAGTTTTATACTCATTTCAGTTATTTCTTGTGATGCAGATAAGAGCGACGAGCCAGGACGTTGATTGAGGCCGAAGTCATATGCATTTAGAGATGGAGGAAGGAAAGATTATTTTGATAGCATTTTGGACATGATCATAAAATGATATTTTGTTTTTGTTGTATCATTTGATTGATCATGTGTATACTTTTGACTATATGGAAATGTCTTTTAAACCTTCTTTCCTTCAAGAAAAAAAAATTTTTAAATTCCGCTGTTATTTTATGAATTCGGGTCAGAGGGTTACATTTAGTGGTATCAGAGCACCGTTCTTCGGACCAATGCATATGACTTCGTCTACTTTCAACAGTCCGGGTATGTCTTCTTCTACATCTAATTATTGTTATTGGTTGATATGTATTATGTGAGCACATTGTAGGAGTATGCCTCCTAAGAGAAAGGCTTCAGAGGGTGAGGATAGTTCTTCCTCTAGAGTTGTCGATGAGTTCGGCAAGCTACTGAAAGAGCAAGCTAAGGTCCATAGTGAGCAGATCCAACAGTTGTTACGTTTGCAAGGAACAGGCCAAGGTAGAGGTCAAGGGAGAGGCCAAGTGGCTCAGGCAGTTGGGACCGATGGGATCTTTACTGCTTTCAAGAGAATGGATCCGCCGGAATTTGCAGGAAGCACTGATCCATTGGTGGCTGTAGAGTGGGTCAAAGCTCTTGAGGCGATTTTCGATCATCTCAACTATGAAGATAAGGACAGAATCAGTTGTGCAGTGTTCATGTTAGTCAAAGCTGCACGCATTTGGTGGAATGCTACCAAGGTAAGTGTTGATGTTCCAGCATTGAAGTGGCAAGGGTTCACTGATCTTTTCTATGACAAGTACTTCCCAGATGCACTTCGAGCTCGGAAGGTGACTGAGTTTTTAGAGCTTCGTCAAGGAGGTATGAATGTTGATGAGTATATTCTGAAGTTTGAAGAGGGCTGTCTGTTTGCTCCGTATATTGCCTCCAATGACAAAGACAAGGGTGCTCATTTCATTAGAGGCCTTCGAGCAGAAATCAGAAGGGACATCAATATGTCGAAGGCGGTGACATTCAAAGAGATTGTGTCTAAGGCTTTGTTGACCGAGCAAGATGAGAAAGACATCGCCAGAGAGAGACAGGCGAGGCAGCAGTTTGTTGCTCAAAGAGGTCAAGGTTCGAGCCAAAGAGGAAAGGACCATTTTAAAGGGAAAGGCAAGTTGGAGCCGAGTCCTAAACCACTGACAGTTCCATCTGATCCTGAGAAGCCATTGTGTCCCAAGTGCAGTAGACATCATCGGGAGAGTGCAGATTTGGTACTCATACTTGTTACCGTTGTGGCACTGCAGGCCATATAGCCAAGGATTGTCCAAGAGGCTCGAGTAAAGAGAAGGTGTAGGGTTGCATCTTTACCATTACAAAAGAAGGTATAAACCATGATTCTTCTGTGATCTCTAGCACTATTTTAATTTCAGGCAGAGTAGCTACGGCATTGATTGATACAGGTGCTACTCATTCTTTTATGTCTGAAATATTTTTGAGATCTTTGGGTACAGTTCCTTCTGTTATTCCCCTCCAGTTTAACGTTGTTTTGCCTTCGGGAGATGTGTTGTTGTAGAACCCGTAAATTAGACTACGTATAAGCCATGCATAATTCTAGTATTTTAGATTAAAATTATTATTATTATTATTATTTTATTTATTTCATGAGTATTTAAATTCTTTTCTTTAAATTTATTTATTTTACGTAGTAGTTTAATTGTCACCTTTTCATTTAAATAAGTGAGGCCGGATTGGAGATAGAGTATTGAGATAAGTTAATAAAGACTTATTTAAGAAGTGGTAATTTAGCATGTTAGTAAATATAATTTAAAAAGTTGGCATGCATGCAAGTTATTGAATTTCCTTGGCATTTTAATTAATTTTTTTATTTTTTAATTTTTTTAAAAGCATTAAATGTATGTTTATTTCATTAAATTGTGTTTAATTATTTTTATGCAT